>NC_133012.1:19093656-19401906 GCF_048564905.1 Vicugna pacos
TATATTTGGTAAATTTTTTTTCTAACCAGTCAGTCCATCTGAAACTGCACCTCCTGTTAACTGGTCCTAAAAAGGGATGCCAAATTCAATGCTGCGGTATTTTTCATTTGTTCACTCTACAGTCTCTCTTACTTACAGTCTGGTCTCCTAATCTCCTTCCCTCCAAGTTGTGGCCATTTTGCAGAATTCAATTTCTGGCTCAAGCCCATGTTTTAGGGGAATGAGGTCACTCAAATAGCATTCACCAGATCTCTCCACCAAAGGACAATAACCAAGGACTGGATGGAAAATCTCACACAAAGCCAGATTAGAATTTGCACTAATGAGACTGTAGTATTGGTTACAACGATTGGTATCTCTCAAAGGCAGCATAGTTACCGCAAATGCTCCAACCATCTTTCCTCCTCTTCAAGCTCTCCTGGGCAGACCCAGTGACTCCAAGTCGAGAACTGGCCTTGTTTTTCAAGAGCTTCATTTTCTTTACCGCTTGAAGTGACCAGTGTGGGTTCTGAAAATTAAGGCATAGCATTAGAAAAAAGTGGAAGTCTCTGATGCCGACTACATTCCACGCAACCCATTGCTCCATATTATTTACTTTATTACAATTTTGGTACATTGTAGAGGGATTTCGCTGGAAAATAACTGAACTTGGAGACCTGGATTTTAATTCACCATTTACTTGCTACTCGGTTGTGCTTAAGTCTCTGAAGTCTCTGCGCTTTGCTTTCTTCATTGTTAAAAATTGGAAAAGAAATAATACTCATGCCTGCCAAACTTACCTGTGGCACGTGAGAGTACCACATAAACATATAAACAAAAAGACTTTCAAATGCAAGTTACTGTTATGTGTAATGTTAAATTAGAACATCAGCAAAAAAAACCTTCACCCTTCTAATGACAAAACCTGCAGTAACAACACCCACGGCGGCATGACCAGTAGGATGAACCAAATTAATCTTTCCTTGAGGGACGTATCAGAAAGAAGAACTAAACTGGTATGTTTTGTACACATCTGAACAGGCGTAACTCCCATGAAATTATGCTTTTCGTGGAAACTTTGACCATATTAATCTTGGCAGGGTTTGGGTAATATTTTTGGAACTCTGAAAGGACTCTTTCATTTTAATTCCCATGAAAGGCTTTATTTTTATATACTGTATTAGGGGAATCAAAAAAGGAAAAAAAAAAGCACCGTCATACTTCTGATAATATTTTATGGAAATAAAACAGCAAGATCAGAAGGGCACCCTCGGATGTCACCTTTACCAGGACTATAATCTATGTATGAAAGTCAGCCTTTCAGCCTTCATTTATTAATTGTTCATGTCACACTTAGTAATTTCACAAATTCATGTTTGTGCAGTACATTCCTAAGCTGGCATTTTCACCTTCAAACTGTTTTGATGCCAAGTAATTTTCTCTTAGCACGACAGCGAGCCAGACCCCCTCTCCCCCAGCTGTTTTCTACTTCTAAAATGCCTAACTTCTGCAAAGCACACGGGCTTTTCCAGGCTACCGAGGCAGTGACCTAGTCTGAATGCTACACCGGCTTGCTCGCTCCAAGAGTTAATTGACTTCCAGGCTGGAAAATGTGCCCCAGAGAAGCTAAAGGAGAAGCAGCATCTTGCTGTCTTTGATTACTCTGCACTTATTATTCCGCTCACGTGGCGATTTCAGGAGGCAGTTGGAGCTTCTTTTGTTCCTAACAGTAGCAATGGAGCTGGGAGCGTTGAAGGATGAAGTATCAGAGCCGAGCTCGGCACCCTCAGAATATGGTGAAATCGCCAAGTCATCCCTGCTCCGCGAAAACTGCCTCTGAGGGGTTTTGCCAAAACGAGGCTCTCTGACAGTAGGAGACTGTCAAGGCTCCAATTAGTAAGTCCCTAAGCCCCAAAGTTAATTATGTGCGTAATGAAAGGTGCTGGGGAACTCTCATTCTGGGGGAAAAGGACGAATCAGATCAGCCATCAGCACCACTGGGTGTGCAGAGGGATTAGAATCCACCACGAAAAGAAAGGTTTGTGCTCCCTACTAAGATGGAATTAAGAACGATTTAATGACTATTACTGTTGGATAAGTTCTGGTAACTTTTTGAAAGCAATGAGAGTCAGCAGAGCACAGTGGATGCTGACTCCTCTTAAAATAGCCCCTCAGCTCTTCTGCACTATGAGGGAAAATATAAAATATGCTTAAGGTATTAGGGAAAAGAGAAGGGTAAAGCATGATTTTTCTTTGGTAGGAAAAAACCAGGATTCTCTTACTGATGTAATAATAAAGATTTTTATTATTAAATAGTTGAGAGTAATGTCAACTCCCCCCACCCCCGCAAGAAAAGAGGAAGTCATCTATCAAAGACAGACCGCCTATCAAAACATCACAACGCTAAGTATAAGCATGAAAAATAATGGTGGAAGATCACATATGACAGTAAGTTAGGGCCTGAGACACTTCCAAACCAAGATGAAATGAACTGGTGTTTATAAATCCAGGTAGATTCCATCATAGAGAACTCACAGAAGTCTAGGAACATGGAAGAATTTCACCCTTAAATTGCAAATGAGGGAGTAATTCCTCTTAAGGAAGACTGCTGTTTTGGGGGAGGCTGCTGGAAATCCATCAGAATCTCTCCTGCATTTTCCCACAGCCCTGGAGTTGCTGCTGGGCCCGTAACTGCCCAATCAGACCCCACATTTCCAAGTCTTACTTGCGTATAGGTTTGACCACGCAACGCGGTTCTCATCCACACAATGTGGATGACGTGACTACCACTTGGGCTTGGTCTAAAAAAATATCGGCCAAGCCTGCTTCCCTACTTCTCTTCCCTTCAGGCTAAATCACAGAGGAATCATTGAACGAATGAGGACAGCATCCTGTAGAACGAGGTGAAAGAAACTGGAAGGAACCTCGCTCCCGAAAGGCCCTCCTGGAGCTCAGAGAGGAGTCACACTGCTGCTCCAGACCATGCACCTTAGTCCTGTCACAAGAGACAGAAACAGACTTTTCAACTTTAAAAATACTTGAACTTGAAACAGAGCGAACATAGTCCTAATTTGCTTAGGACAGCCCTGTCTTTGCCTGTGGCTTTGGCGTAACTATAAATGGGTTTCTCTTTCACTGCATCGAAATAAATTACGTGATAGCTGCTTTGTATTAGTAGCTCAGCTCCTCTACAACGGACACAGGAACTGGCACCTGGAATTGGATGCTAACGTGAAAGGATCTAAAATAGGTGTGATTAGCGGTCACGTGATAGGAGGTGAGGGCATGAGTATACCAGGTTAGAAGACTGGATATGGTCTGGTAAAATGCTGGATAAAATTACCTGCTGTGATAGCTGGATAGGCAGGCCATGTACACCTATCAGATCTGCAGCCAGAGCGCCAGAATGTTCATTTTGCATTGGTCAGTCCGTGCTGCTTTTAGCAAGGCATTATAAGAACGAAATAAACACAGGCAAGAATTGGCAAATTTAAAAGCAGAGATGAAGTAAAACAGATGAGGTTGGAAATAACCTCCTGCTTCCATACTTCAAATAGTTGTAGATTCATAACTTGTTTCTCAGAACCTTTCTCAAAGACTTAACATTAAGTCAAAGCAAAAAAAAAAAAAAAGATCAGATGAAGAGTGTTGCCTTTACACATAAACTCACTGTTTCAAATGTCATCAAAATAGGCACCTTTAAAAAAATGGAAGAGAAGAATGGATCCCAGAAGCCAGAAGAGGGTTTTATGTATGGTGACTGGAACCTGCAACTGATGGGAAGAAATAAAACCACATAGAAGCCTGCTGAATTTTTTAAATCGCAAACCTGGCTTACAAATGCTTGTGACAACTTCAACCCCAAGCAAGCGTCTACTCCGTATCTACTTCAGGTATGAACGTGGAAACAATGAACAAGGAAGACCCTCCCCGAATGGCATGGCCAGGGGCCAAGGAAGAGGACCTAGAGTCACTCTGTGAGAAACAGAACCAGAGGCGACAGGATGAAGTAGCCAAGGACTCATTAGACTGTCAGGATAGAGAATTTGCAGGGCGCCTGCCCAGCTAAGAACCATCAGTAAATCTGCGTTTTGCTCCTCCCCTTTCCAAACCAAAGTCTTTATTGCAGGAATGCTGTTTGTGCTCCACCCCTGTGTGGGTGTGTGGATGGGAATGGGCCCCAGGGAACTGGCCTTTTAGTTTATAGGTCATTGGATACTGAGCAGCCACCTGTGGACCAGATCAAAGAGACTGCCCCTTGCCTGGAGAACCTAGATCTTGAGCAGGGTCCAGGACAGGTGGGACTTTGAGGAGTCCCCTGGGAGAATGGATGGCTGTGTCGTGTGAATAGGAAAAGCACACACAAATATTTGGATGATGCTTGGAAGAATCTGAGGGGGACATAGCTAGCTATACACCAAGATTTGTTCCACATTTTTCTTTAAAAATTATACCATATCTTGGCTTGTGGCCATGCTTATATGGTGACATTTCTGAGCCTCCTTCCCAGATAGTGGTGGCTTTGTGACTAAGTTCCACCTGTGGAATTTGAGTGGAAGTGACATTTGCCTCTGGATCAGGCTTTAAAACATGGAGCCTGTGTTCTCTCTCTCTTCACTCACACTGGTGCACACAGGTGACTTAACCCCAGCCCCAGTCATGGAGAAAGGATTCTCTGAAGCTTGTTCCTTGCTGGGCTGCATTGTTCACTAAGGATTGTTACATAAGAGAGAAGTAAACTGAAAGGTCCGTCCGTCTGTCAGGTAGAGCAGTGTGCAGTGAGCACCGACAAGGCGTCGATGCCGCGCTGCACTCCCAGACCCAGCTGTCTGGACCACCGGCCAGTCAGTGATTCTGTACACGGAGCCTTTGCCTGTATCCACGGCTTCCTGACAAGTTTGCAGTCTCCCCATCCACACCAGTGCTGAACATCACACAGAATATGAGCGATGGAACCGGAAATGGAACCCATGACTGTCTTGACTCTAGAACTGTTTATCTTTCTATTTATAGATGCTTAATTTTGTACCTATTTTTCAAACATACTAAAATCTCTCAGGAAGCTAAGGGATTTAAAAAAAAAACAGAACAGACATGTTTATTTTGCCTTTCCTATTGGATGTTAAAATTATTTTGCCCATATTTTGATAACTTGAGTTTTTGATATAAATAAATAAAAGTACAGTATACTCAATGCCAACTTAAATTCATAGGCTTAAGTTCTGGGAATTTTCCATATACTTCAAGCTGTAATTGAATTTTTAGTAAAGCAATATTTTAGGCAAGTATTAGAACTCTAAGATTCCATGACTGCAGTGAATGGTGGGCAGAATGTGTCATTTCATCTTCTCATATGTTAAACTTTGAAAAGAAGCAGGCATTAATAACTTTAAAGAAAAACATACTTCAGAAGGAATATTCTTTGGTTCATCTTGGTAAAATCTACCTGGTCACCTAAAATCTTATACACGTTTTTTATACACATTATTTCTTATACACATTTAAGAAGGGAAAAGCGGGAAAAAGGCAGGTTTTTTTTTTATGTTGTCAGTATGCTAATCTGAAGATTATATCACTTTTCATAATTAGTATTGCTTAATGTTGGTTCTTATTTTATCTTTTGGGATCATGGATGTCTTGTAAGTAATGCTGAATAAACTACTCAAGAAACAAGATGCCTTCTCTTAGAAATTCTCATTGCCATAAGGGAAGTTGGGGAAATCACTCCTGTAGATTTTCATTTCATCTAAAACACGATGCTGCCTGTGTCCAGCCTGGTTCTTGCTGCCTTCCGGATTTGCTTCCCAGGCAGTTGTTTGTTACCTCTTTACACGGCATGTCTGTGTCTGAATTGTCCGTGATGGTTTCTAACTACGAAGGGTGGCTGTACGGCAACATTTCATTACTCCCTCGTGTATCTTCTGAGCTGCTGCCTGGCTTTGGATGGCATCAAATTAGGCATTTCTAGGTGGAGGGCCAGGGCCACGAGAAAAAGGGAGTGGGCTTCTGTTTCTTCACCTACAATGGATGTGTAAAATCCACTTTAAAATATAAAAGCTTTGTCTATTGTCAAGGCTAAATTAATTTGGTTCCATTCCATTTGTCCCAATACCCACATCTGATGCCCTGCCTCCTTGGCAAATTCTCAAGTCAATTTGTTCCTATTGTAAATACCAATGTCAACAATGAATAGTGAACTCCAAAGAAATCAACTACTTGTATCTACCTAAAGCTAGGGGCTAATATTGAGAGAAACAACTTCTACCACGACTTTATTAAGAATAAATATAAAAATTCACATTTTCCTTTCTCTAAGTTTTTTTTTTCAGGTGCCTTGTTGATTACATAATCAGGAACAGCTGATCTTTCTGGTTATTTCCACTCAGTCATTAACCCACTATTAAATAGTTGCTAAGCAGTGGTTGTGCACCAGGCCCTAAGCCAGCCCTGGGATGGAGGGGTGAACAAAACAGACACCATCCCTGTCTTCCCAGACCTTACAAGTCTAGTTGCGGAGTCAGATGCTAACAAGAAGTGCAGCAAGAAACATTATTTTATTTGTGATTCTAACTGAAAAAACAATGGCTATGAAAGATAACTAACGTTGCATAATAAAGATACGGAGGAAACCATTCCTACATTAAACCTGTTGTCTGTTCCCAGAAAGAAACTGCAGACAGACGTTCCTAACCCTTGCTGAAGGACAGGCTTCATGGATTCTTTCAGAAAAAATAATTTTACTCTAAAAATTAGCAGAATGACCTGCAATTGATTCATTGAGATTAAATTCGATTCGATTCAACTCAATTCAATTAAACTGAAGAAACCTTCTTTGAGGATTGTATTAGTGTGGAAAGAAGTGATCCTTTCTCTTGGTGCCCTCAGCGCTCCCTCCCCTTCCCAAGGCCCTAATAAGCTATAGATCTGAGTGCATTCCACCACCTAATGAGAGCTCAGAGGACCACGTCAGCCGCGAAGTAACACGCCTTAGCAGACCAGCAGGGCTGGGCGGTGAAGTTTCATGGCGGTTTTTTTTTTAAATGAATCAAGGGAACGATTGATCGACCTGCCCAGTTGGAAGCAATCAGTGAAAAATTATGCTCTAGTCTTTTCTAGAATAGACGGCAACAATTGCTCTCTCTCTGCAGATTCTTCCTCTTTTGAGTTCGAATATTTAAGAATGGTTTGAATTTTGTGTGTTTTTAATTTTTTAAAAAAAGTCCATGGCTCCTTGCCTTTCCTTTCAGCCCAGCTGTACCTTGTAAGTTCGTTTTGGGGGCATAAATGACTTGCTCACAGTTTGCTGCTTAAGAGCGCCAGAAAGGCCTTAGACAATTTGATATGGATTTTCTAGGAACACAGGGCCAAAAGTATTTAGTGCTAATTGAAATTTCCATCCATTTGGAAATATATTCTGCCTGTAAAACTCTAGTGAAACTGAAGCAAAATAAACTCCACTACTGAGGGTTCCAACCACGGTAACTAGAGTGGTTCTCACAGCTTGGCAAGGACTGGTAAATATAGGTGTGTGTGTCTTTCTGTCCAACTCAAAACAACCTCCAAAGTATGTTTGTTTTCATTTTCTGCAGAATTGGAAACTAGATTGCTTATATAAAATGTTTCAAGTAAAAGTTAAAGCTGATTTGGTTGCTAATTCTCTAGTTGAGCTTTTGACCATCTTAATAGGGTAAGATTTCTAATAATATGGACAAGAACTTATTTAGATTGGAATTCACTGAAAAAGTATTTTTTCATATTTCTGGCATGTTAATTTCAACATATCAAGCACCAACATCGTTTGCAACATTATGGGAAAATAAGAGACATTGGAAAGTTCATTTAGTGTTTTCCAGTGCCTTGAGATTATGGTGATATCAGCTTGCAAAAATCAAGGATTTCGGACATAAGCCATATCAGACAGAAAAAAGGTCCTGGGTGGAAGTGGCCTTAAAAATATTTTGGCCCAATAATTTCATTTGATAGAACAGGAATCACCAGACAGTTTTAAGAGGCAGACAGCCATGTCTAGCCTATTTGACTAATTTAAATCTAATGTGTCTCTAGGAAATCTTGGTTGACAGACCATTAATTACTCGAGAAAGAACCTGCTTCTAACATAGGCCTGAGGGCATCCTCAATCCTGAGCCAATGTCTTAATTTCTCATTTGGAGGTTGGAAAGATCATGGGAAAAGCACAAACTCTTATGAAGTCATGCCTAAAATTACAATATATATATTTTTTCCCCACTCAGATCTGATGCTGAGAAAGAAGTGTCTTTCCCTTTGACAACAATAGGATTTTTTCTTACCCATTCTTGATCAAGAAAGGCCTAATATCTTAAAGACGTCAGATTTATGAAGAAATCTCAGTTCCAACTCTCCACCATGGGTTGACCTAAATAAAGCCTCGTCTCCCATCCCTCCTGTATTAGGGCGTGAAACTAACTTTGTGGTGTCAGCGAACAATTCCAGGGCCTCCGTATGCCAGCCCTTATTTAAACACCTAGAATTATTGTCAGGTCCTTCAGCTGAATGTTCAACGCAATGAATATATACATGTTCGTGTATAACTGAAAAATTGTGCTCTACACTGGAATTTGACACAACATTGTAAAATAATTATAAATCAATAAAAAATGTTATATTGTTAAAAAATGTTCAATGAAGCATTTAAATATTTACTGAATTTTTTTCTGGTATTTAAAATGTTTTTCGAGAGGTGTTTTCTAGAATACCTAATCTATAGGACTCAGGGAAGTAAATTTCAATGTATTTTTTATTATACTTATCACAGGTCACAGCCCTCTCTGTTGTTTTCTATCTGCCCTTTTCAAACATTTATAACTACTATCCATCTAGCACCTTAAGGAATTTGACTCTGGGATTCTAGGTCTCAGTGGGAGGGTGAGTAAATACATTTATGTCTTATTTAAATATATTCTGGAATTCTTAATTCCAACTCTACAGGTTCTTAATTTCTTACCCCTCTTTCCAGAAAAAAGTATTTCACTTATCAGTTTAAAAAAAAAATTCCGTGTCATATGCAAAACTTCAAGAAGAATATTGACTGGGAAGGGGGAGAAGTTGTAGAGGTAGAGATTTAGAGAAATAATTCATGTATTTAGTCCATAACTGTTTCCTGAGTTTCCTACAAGGTGCCAAGCAATGTGTTAGTAACTGGGAATAAAATTATGAGTAAGTCAGCTCTGGTCTCTTCCCTTATGGGGATTTACAATAAAATCGTATGTAAAATAATGAATAGGTGGTATGAGCAAGAAGTGTAATTAGCTTATTATAGTTTTCAAAGGCTATTTTTGGACATAGAGCCATACAGATAAATTAAAAGACTATTAAATTAAAAGCTTCTCAAAGGCTTACCTGCCTTTAATGGAAGAGATCATGAAATTTGGTAGGCAGTCAACAATTAGCATCATGGCCATGAATTTCTGCTTTGGGCTCTGGATATCCTTTTTAGTATTTATCCTCACTTTTGCTCACTCCCTTCTATTTTAAATAATATTTTAGCTATATTTAGAATTCTAAGTTGAGAGGTTTTTTTTTTACCTCCCATCAGTTTGAAGATGTTATTCTATAATCTTTCCACATTTCTTCTTACTAATGAGAATGCTGGTCATCCAATTGTTTCACCTAGGTAGGTAAACTGTCTTTTCCTCCTCTTTGTCTTTACAATTTTATTTTTGATTTTAACTTTATGTAGTTTCAATATGAACGTAGGTATGGGTATATTCATCTTGCTCAGAACTCAGTGTGCCTTCAGTGTAAATAATCATGTCTTTCTCTACTTTTAAAAAAGTCCACTTTTATCCAGCACCCATTATATTTTACTCAGCATAGGTATCCACATCAGCCCAAGTCATGTATTAGAATAACCGTATAGCTTTATGCACTGTTGACCCCCATTCTGGCTAATCTGTTGTTTTCTAGAACTTCCATTGGACATAAGTTGGATATTCTCTTTTTATCCACCTGTGTTTTAACTTTTTTCCCATAGATTCCCGTCTCCTTGTTTCTGCTTGCTTCATTCTGCACGACATCCTCACACCTCTACAGTGGATGTCCCTGAGGACCACCCTCTACCATCAGTGCTTCATTCTACATGACTTCCTCACACCTCTACAGTGGATGTTCTTGAGGACCCCCCTCTACCAGCAGTGCACCCCTCCTCTAGTTGTTGTGAGTGTTGGCTCCTAAAGGCCCCCAAATGTGCCTTCTCTGGAGAGCTGTTCTTAGATGACAGGAGACACCTCACCAGGAAATGTCTGGCAGGTTATGCCTCGTCTCTCAAGGGTAGCCCACACCGAAAAGTGACTGGCTGCTTTGAGATTAAGAACCTCAGCATCTTTGCCTCAAGGTGAGGCAACTGCATGATGCTATTCAAGATGCAGAACTCCCTTTAGGCTGAAGCTGATGCTCTACTCAAGACTCAAGGTGAGATCCAATTACATGGGAGATACTTCAACAATAAAGACACAGATAGGTTGAGTATAAAAGAATGAAAAAGAATATGCCATTAAAACACTAATCACAAGAAACAGTGTGGCTATGTTATTAGACAAAGTAGATCTCATGAAACAGGATGTTAAAAAAGATAAAGAGGGGCATTTCATAACTATAAAAGGGCCTTTTATCACATTAAAATTCTACATATATTTGTAACTAAGAGTAGAATTTTAAAATACAGTAAGCAAAATTGACAGAATGAAATGCAGAAATAAAAAATCTATAACCATAGTGGGAAATTTTCATTTCTATCTATCAAAAATTCCTAGCAGGAGTAGACCCAAAATATCAGTAAAAAAAAGAGAAGATCTGAACATCTCTATTAAATATACACTCATCCAACGACCTCACAATTCCACTCCTAAATATTAATCCAAGAGCAATGAAAATATATGTCATAAAAAGACAATCAGAAATGTCTTTATCAGTTTTATTTGTAATATTCCCAAACAGGATTCAACCCAAATGTATATCAACAGGAAAACAGATGGTTAGTTTTGATATTTCTTACAATGAAATATTACTCAGCAATAAAGAAGGTATGAATTACTGATATATGCAACAACATGGATGAATCTCCAAAACATTATGATGAATGAAAGAACCCATACACAAGAGTGGCTATATAATTCCACCTATGTGAGTTTAAGAACTGGTAAACCTAATTCTTAGTGATATAAATCAGAACAGTGATTGCCTTGGGGTAAGGAGAGTTTAGAGGAAAGAGGAAAGAAGGTACTTACTGGTTGATAGAATATACTGGAGAATACAAAGGGTCAAGGAGAACATAAGGACTCTTGAAGCAGAAGACTTTCACTGTCTACTGGGTAACAGATGAGTGACTATCCAGCTAATATCATTCAAATTCTTGAGGGTTAAAAAAAAATAATATACTCGAATGCCTTCAGAGAGGCACCATTGGTAATAAAACAGAAGGTTCCATAAGCCCGTCCCCAAGTATGACCAATGTTAATAGTTTATTATTTTTGGTATTTCCATACATGTATCAAGGTATTATTTTTAATAAAAATGAGGTTGTATTCATTCGTATCATGTGTATAATGATTTAAAACCTAAGCTTCCAAGTCTAACATCTGAGTTGAATTTGAACATCAACTTACTGGGTTTCCAGAGATTTCGTTCCACTGACTTATTTGGCATGAAAAGTACGTACTTGTCAATGTGCTCACAACTTAGTGGAGAAGGTGAATCCAAATCAACTAAAATCACAAAGTAGAAATAAGTGAACTCCCTAAAAATGTTTTTGGAATGGCGGTGTATAAATGTACTGATTTTATAGAAAAATATAGTAGCTACAAGGGTACATTTAGAGGGAAGAAAAGATAATGCTTGGTGTCATATTGGTACTTCTCAGAGACCAGGTATTTTGCCATTTAGATTCTGATGCTACCACTACTTCAGAGTTGTGATTTTCAACCCTCTTTTGAGCCAGAGACTCCTTCCTTCAAATGAAATCCTACCTGGAACCCCTGTTTATGAGACAGATATGACCACAGCGATTCTAGTTGAATAAGTTTGGCAAAAAACTAAAGTTTGTCAAGACCCACCCACTATCCATCCCTCTGTCCCACCCAGGTGCCTGGTTCCTCAAAAGAACTAGTAGGACTCCCGTGAACATCTTGAAAAACCACCAGTTTAAAGGATAACAGTTTTTTTCTATTCTTTCACTCATTTTCCCTCTCCCTAATATCATTTATTTCCCTTTTCTTGTGCAGAAACTTGACAAGTAATGAAGAAAGAAATCATTTTAGATTTTACTGGTTTTGGTCATAGAATCAGAAGAATGGTTGAAAGGGCAAGGTGAAGTTACAATCAATAAATTAAAAGTGTCAATGAATTAATGTTCATTTTTGATAATTTCCAAACCAGTGCATTTACTGGCCTTCAGTTTTCAATTTCATAACCAGCTCCACTGTTGCCATCAGGATTGATTTCCATTCTTGGATTCTAACCCTGGAAGCCAGAACAGGGACCTACAAAAGTGTTCAGTGTGTTAAAAATATAATTGTCATTTTCCTGTGATGGAGCAGCAAGAGCTGACACAAAATTTTCAAAGTTCTTAATCTTGACTGAAATCATGTCAACTAACTAAGCTGTCTCAATCATCTCATGCTGATTTATGTTTTATTGATTAGTTATATTTATATTTGATCTATTCAAGACAAAGAGAGATGAACTTTTATCTGATACATGCAACTCATTCAGTATTCAGTATCTTGAAATCCTGAGGTCCATCTGGGGGACACCATAAAAGAGGTCGTTGTGGGTACTACGGAAGCACTGACCCTTAATGACAGTTTTGGGGTTTTGGGGGGGTAATTATTTATTTTTAAATTAATAATAATTATTATTATTATTTTTAGTGGAGGTACTGGGGATTGAACCCAGGGCCTTGTGTATGCTAAGCACATGTTCTGCCACTGAGCTACACCCTCCCCCTCCTCAATGACAGTTTTGATCTTTACCGGCTTTCTTCTAGAATGTGCATACACTGAATTTTCCTTATTTATCCCCTGACTCTCAGGATCTGACTTCGCCTTCCTTACACTTCTTTCTACCCTCTTATTCTTGAGCCAAAGTCGAAGAAAGAAGAAGGAAGACGCTTTGACAAAAGTGCATTCGGCTCAATTTCCACCTGTTTCCCCACCTTCCTTTGCTTTAATTGGGGGGGGGGGGCAAGTGTCCACAGCAGGTGGTTATGATTTAAATGTATCTGAAGGAGATGGAGACAATAGGAAGTTTAGCTGAGGGATGACAATTTATTTTTATCAGGGATTAAATTTGCACTTTAAAACACATTTTAAAGTAGAACCCTCAGAGTTCCCCAGAATTACTCATAGAGATATAAGTATTTTATTTCCTCTGCTTATTGCCCAGTGAGTGAAGCAATTTATCAGAATAATTACTTTTATCTGTACACTGGTCTAAGGGATGACTTTCATATGAATGAATCAGCATCAGAAGTCTCCATTTTCATGAAAGTCAATGAATGAAGTAGGTCGAGGTGGTAAATCTAGACCAATACATTTAGATGTTAAGGCAATTCTGAAACAAAGCATTTCAGCTCTAGTAAGCAGACACCAGCCTTTCGCATTGTGCTTGAGCTCTGCGGCTGAATATGGCTTTGAAGTGAGCAGACAAAAGCAGTGACAGACTCAAGAACTAGACGACTGTAAACAGTGAGTGTGTGTGCTGAGGAAGGAAAGGGGCCGCTTTGTTATGCCAGTGGCTAAGTACCAAAAGTTTATTCTGTATCCCTGTTTTGGGATTTGGAACTGGCAGTTAACATTAATATTTCAAAACTTCAGAGATTTCCGTACTTTATAGTAAAGTTTCTGTTAGAAATGTACACATTCCATTAGTTAAACAGGCAGTTTGCCATTTTAAGTTAGCTGTTTCACTTCTGCACTGCATAAGAAGTTACTTTATAATTCAATCACTGTAAATGCAAAGATTCAAGGAAAAGTCCGAAATCACTCAAGGCAAACCCAAATTAAAGCGAGGAAGACAAAAAGCATCTGTGTGGATTACCTAGGCTGGGAAGACGTAAATAAATTAGAGGGCATCTCTGGGTGAGTAGTATCTCTGGGCAGGTCAGACGAAGTGGAGGGCACAGGATGGCTCAATCTCTTCTCCCTAACACTGTTCCTTCCAGTTTCTCTTTCTATACCTTGAAATCCACAGTTCCACACAAATTCAGGTACCAGCGCAAGGAGGTATCTAGTTTGATGTGTAACTAAACGAATGAATATATGATTGAATAGAAATATCAAATGTGAAAAGCCATCTTTCATAACAAGTTAGTCTTACAGATTACACTCTGAAGATAAAGGTACATGCTAAAGCAATGCTTATTTTATTTTCTAACTTAAAGGTTGACTTAAAGAGGTATTCTCATGGCTGCCAAATCCTTTCAGATATCTGCAATTGCATCAAGAATCCTCGCCCTTCTCAGAATTCCTCAATAGTCATCTAATGGGTATTTAATTTTTTGATTAACCTTACTTTTATTTGCTTAAAAATCATTAAGAAGTAAAATCGTTAACTATAAAACTATAATTGTATAGTTTCATAAAATGCATCTGGCGTTAAAGCAGAAGGGTAATTTATTTTATAGGTGCTCTCATATTCATAAACTAGTTTTCCATTTATTTTTATATAATTGTAAATATTTTGGAGAAAAATAATCTGAACACATTTGTATATTTCTCTTGAATGCTGTTTTAGTTTATTTCACTTTTTCATCACTTCAGAGTTTTGAACATGCTATGTGCATGTTCTATCATTGATTTTAAGATGTGTTATTTTTTCTATAATGCCTCTAACAAGAAAGTAACTGAAATTGATGAGTCTGAAACAGATAGTACCAACAAACGTATTCTACTTGCTGGAGGATTCCAAGTAGAATTCACAATTTTTGTCAAGCCAGAGATGATCTTGGGAATTAAGCACGGACTGAGTAATAAAATACTTAGATACTGAGGACTTTAATTACCTTCCATAATTTGCAATATCAAGCAAAGTATCCTACAAAAAAAGATATTACAGAACCAACTATCACACTTACTTGAGATTGAAAGAGAAATACACAAGAGAACTACAGTTTGAGAAAGGCAGGGATTATATAGTGTTTTGTAAAGCTCAGATATATCACAACATTAACTTATATTTGCTTATTTAACATTAAACATTTTAAGGATTTACAGACATTTGCTTATTATAGTGTGGGTAATGTTGTAGGTGAGTTGAGAAAGTTGAGATTCTGAAAGTTTATATGACTTATCCAAGGTTATTCAGTTGGTAAATCATGAAACAAGCATTAGGATTAAGATTTCTGGATGCCAAAGTGTACCATCATAGTACAATTAGCACCTAGATTTCAAGGTTAAGGCAACGGGGTATGATAATTCGCAAAATTTTTTAATATGGATGAAAGCGTTTGTGATGAAAAGGATGAAGATGTCTGAAAGCAAAGTAATTTACATTAAAGGGCTCTTGGAAATGTCTCATGACACTAAAAGCACAAAGGATAAATGGTTGGAAGCTGACCCAAACTTGAAAAGAAGTATGACCGTTCCCCAAGACATGGAAAAGATGCTCATTTAGTAAGTCACACCCCAAAAAGGGGGCAAGCACTATCCTCAGAAAGAAAACACTTTGTTAATGTTTTAAATTACAGTATTCTAAGTAAATTTTTCATTTTTTATTTCCTATACATTTAAAACTGTTAGTGTGAGTTTTTAATGTTCTGAGAAGCTTGTTAAAGTTCACAGAATACTTGTCATTTTCTCCATTCATTATTAAGACGGCTTTGCATTGCTTCTGCTAGAATGGTCATTCTTACAGTCCCAGATTACCATGCAACTTATTGTAGCTGAGAAACAAAACGTTACAAGAAAGAAAGACATGGAACATAAAAATGCTCTTGGAAAACTCAATAAAAAGATTGGAAGATAAAGTTGTAGAAATAGTCTTGAAAGTTGAGTAAGAATATTAAAAAAAGGAAAATCATGAGAATAAAGGTAAGAAAATTCTAGGTATGGCCATGGTAATTGAAATTCGAGCAGAAATACCAGGGGACAGGTGCTATAACCCAAACTGTGTAACTGACAATCACGCAGACTGGAACCATGCAAAGAGAGAAGGGCCTGTGCAGTTTTATTTCCACAAGAGCGTTAATAATAATCTTTAACTGTTCTCACTATGCACCCATCATTTCCTCTAAGTTTTTTCATATTTGTCTGTCTGTTATTTGCCTGTTTCTTTTTGGTTTGTTCTGTTTTCTGCTTTGATATTAGATATTTGTCCGATCAACTCACACATGAGGGTGGGGCACTAAAACCCCATGGGTAGGGCTTATTAATGTGGCTTCACTGCTGGGTGATCTGGCTGTGTCATTTATTAGGGAGTGACCCGTGTGAGTGCCTTTAAGTCTTGTCCTTTGGGATGATCAGCATCCCCAAAGAGCACTCTTCAGATGGCCTTGCTGGAGAGTCTATACACTGCTACCTGTCTCCCAGGAGCTGAGCACAGGGAAAAAGACCCATTTGCCATTAACTCTCATATTTTCATTTTTGGGACCTTTATTTTTAACCATGCCAGTCCAGAGACACTCTGTTTTAGTCTCTCCAGAGAATAAACCTCCACTGTCCTGTGCAGGTGAAGGATGGGTGGTCAGACCATCTGGTGTTTTCAGCTGCACCTTATCTCCACTTCCAAATGTTCATTATGTCACCAACTCCAGAGCTAATTCAGGCTGGCATGTTGTAAATTTTGTTGTTTCTTGACTTCCCCTGTTGCTAGTTTAGGATTCAGCTTCCCCTGTTCACTTACCTCCTAATCATCTGCTTTCTAGTTCTCTAAATTTGGTTGCAAATTTCCCTTGTTTCTTTGTCCTTCTGGGTTTTTTTTTTTAAAATAAAAATTTATTGCCATTTTAGTGCGGCCTTGTGAGGAAGAGGTTAAATATATGCAGTAAATTCACCATCTTTAATTTAAAGCCTCTCATTAAAAAATATAATATACTAATGGGTATTTTTAATACCCTATCCTAAATCCTTGACCAAAGTAAAGTATAAAATTGAATCTAATATATGGATAGGAGATAATAAAAGTGTATTTTTTATTTTTATTTGGCTTGCTCTCATAGAACACAAAGTTTTTGTTTGTTTGTTTTGTTTTGCTTTGTTTTAAATGGAAGTACTGGGGATTGAACCCAGGACCACACACATGCTAAGCACGCACTCTACCACTGAGCTGTTTCCCTTCCCCTAGAATACAAGATCTGATATTTCTTTCTGGTACTTTTCTTCTAGAGATGTTAGCAAAGCCTTTGCCATTTGTCATTGATCTTTATGTTTTCATTATCATAGCTATATAAAGCCAACCATAAATATTGTAAGACCGTTTTGGGTAAGTGATTTATAACACTTTCTTGAGATGGCTTCAGCAGCCTTATGCTATAGCTTCTCCTGGCATTTTTAATAACCTTCTTAATACAGTCTGTCATCCCCATCTGTTTTGATTTAATGTTGATTACACAGACTTGCTGGGCTGCAAGAAGCCACCTGATCACTCCAGGGCTGTGTTATGCCTGAGTTAAAGTCAAGGCATTGTCAGAGAGGAAACATAAAACTGCTATTGTTAAATTATATCCATTTTATTAGGTTTCTCCCGGGGAGGTTATGTGGAACTTTGGGAAATTAAACATTAGGCATGTTCATAGAAAATCATGTCACTGCTTTTGAAAACCAGCTCAATTTAACCTGCCTCTAATTCCCTAGCCAGCAATTCTCTGACTAAATCCCTAGGGAAAATATATTGAACACCGTGGAGGGTTAAGGCAGAGGAGTACAGTGAGACTAGGAAGCAGCCAATCAGACGGCGAGGGTCTAAAGCTCTGATGCCGCGGGCAGGCAGCACCAAGCGGGGCTGGTGAGCCTCCTGTTATTGCGGACGGACACCACATACATGCTGTCATGCTCTCTGTGCTGGCAGCGGCCACCAAGCGGACCCTGTAGCTCAGAAGAGAGAGCTGTATGCCCAAGCAGCTCATTCTGCACAGCAGCCGGCGAGACGATATTCCTGTGCTGGAATGTTCTCCTTCAAAGGTATCGGTTCTTTATCATTGAGTTGTTCTATTTCTTAAGAATTACGGAGACCAGAGATGCTGCTGTTGGAGAAAGATCTCTCTGCTTTCTAGTGATGCTTTGTTCCTGCTCTCTGTTTAAATGCCAGCCTTTTAAGATGGTTAACCTTTAGAGGAGACAGTAATAAGCAGAATAAAGGAACACTTTTCTGTGGTTTAAGCTGACTGTTCAAAGGTCCTTTCTTAGCTCTGACTCTTTGTTATTGTTGCTATTATTCTGAAGGTAAGCTGGCTAAAAATGTAGCTTTAAATCATCACATTCGGCTACAGTTATAACTGAAGAGACCCAGGCAAAGAACTGGGGGGCGGAGGGGAGAGTCTCAGAGAAAAGGGGCCACATTGCTGATCTCAGGTAGAGGAAGAGAATTCTGTCAGTATGAAGATTCCTCTACGCTTTAGACACAAGTTTTATAAAAAAGCGAACACTTTGCATATTCCCATCCTGCTTAATAATTAAGATACCTTAATGATCATTTATTACTGACAGCTGGTGTAATCACCCAAAAGTCATCAGCATATTAGGGGCTCTTGTTTTAGTTGCCAAGGTAATTGGGAGGATAATTTAATATGTTACAGAGTAACAAAAGACCCATGAGAAATAGATTGCGTTAGGGGAGGCATGAGATTGCTTTGTGGAGCATTTATTTTTTTAGAGTGAGCCCCTTCTTTTGTCTCTTCTCTGCATCAATTATCTTGTTGGAAGGGATGGATGTAACAGGGACTTCCATCATGTCCCATACATTAAGGCAAGATTTAATTCATGGCTAAAACACATAGGGAAAGGTTTCACTGGGATGGTGTACGTTATCCTCTGTGGGACATTTGGAATTACACATTGGTGGGTTATCGGCGGTGGACTGAATGAAGCTGAGATAAAACTGTTGTCTCAGGGAGCAGAAATGAATGCAGGAAGCGCTTTACTTCATTTTCCAGTTATCTCTGAAAAGCATGGCTCATTAAAATTTTAATCTGCCTGGCAGATTATCAGGTCTAACATTTTCCTATTACATCTCTGAAAACTCTCTTAAGTAATGCAGATTCTTTGTGCATTTTTTAAAGAGGGGAGCTATTAAGGCATTGGTTAAAGTTTCTAAATTTCTAGGCCAGTGGTGGTTTTTTTTAATCCTCATTTTTATTCATTTATTTATTGATTATGGTCTGTGGAGCTAAACACACTTTGCCTCTGAAACACCATCAATTATGTATTATGATATACGTTGTGACTTTCAGGTTCTATAAATATTTATAAGATGCATGATTTTATTTGTAGAATATCATATAAACAATAAAAGTAACATGTGTAGCTAATATTTCAAAATCACCGTTTAAACTTGAAAAGTCACCATTTGGTTATATGTAATATAATATGTTCCTTATGATAAACTAATATAAAGGTTAAAATTCTAAGTTCTAAAATTTAAAAATCAACTCTACAATAAAAATAAGAATATTTTTTCATATATGTGAAATTATTGCCTTTTTATTTCTACATTTAAAAGACATTGCATTTGAAGAACACAAAATCAGCCAATTAGTTGGATGGCCTTGGGAGTTCATTAGCAACTTTGATGCATGATAACAGGAAGCCAGGAATTATTCTGCAGAAGAAAACACAGAAAGTGATATCTTGTACTTGGAACTATTAGAGGCATCCTCACACCTGAGATGTAACATGTATTTTTACTAAAGAATGAAAGGAATAGGCAAAGTGTAATTTTAGAAAATAAGGTGAGAGTCAAACAAGCATTTCCGGACAGTAAGAGACAGGTTAAAGGGATTGAATTAAAGCAAAAGAAGGGGCATTTTTCTCTGAAGCGTGAGGGCGTAAAATGATGGACGGAGACTGGCCTTTGGCTCCAGGCAGATCTGGCTTAAATCTCAGCATTGCCTCCTCCTCTCTGCATAACCCAGGTAGATTAGCCCTACCTGGCTGGCTTGTGGGAGTTAGAGGGACCCACACAAGTAGCTTACATAAATATGAGAAGGGTGTAATTACAAAGATAAGATATCGAAGTCAATTCTGACCTTCCTGGGGTTGACTGGGTGTAGACGTGTTATTCTTGACCCTCAGAAGAGGGCTTGACTACAGTGGAAGCACAGAAGCGCCCTAGTTAGTTCATCGCTGCCCCCCCCCATCCCAGTTCTCCTCCACCTCCCAGTAACGTCTAAACTTCTACCTTTTGAGGGCAGTGCCTTCAGGATAATGCTGTGAATCCTATTTAAATGCAAATGTCTTGGCAAGGCGACTTTAAGATGTTAATACACCTTGGTCTTGGGCAGGACCTGGGAGCAACTGCTGATGTGGAAATGTTGAGTAGGAGATTTTTTTTTTTTAAAGTGGGGAGGTGAGGAGTCCAGGCAAAAGGGATGCTATTGCATCGGAGGCTGGGAAACATATCCTATCCTACCAAGATAACTTCATAAATGTCTACAGAAAGAACAGGTCTGCTAGGAACATGAAACTGGGCTGTGGGTCCAAAATAAAGCAGAAAGTCTAGGTGTGCAACAGTGTTGGTGGGAAACGTGTTACAGACATACTTTGTCCTCCTTGGCCACCTGTGAGGATGTTCTGCAAGCTGTGACTTCATGCTGTTTGTAGGAAGAACTTTTTTTTTACTGTCTTAAAGAGAAATAAACAAGGGGAAAGAAAATGAAATCTAAGGGACAGAGTAAAATGTTTATTTTTATGGCTTAATTATTTTTGCCAGGGTGAGGAGATAATGTGAAGGGGGGCTTTGTTGAAAACGAACTCTGGCTGTACGCGTGCTCAGCTTAGATCTAAACAAGGCAGCCTCTGGAAAGGATTGATCGTCACATCTGTGAGGCCCTCCAAATGCTCCCCTTTCAAACTAACTCAGCTGCACCTCCTTGATTTTCCTAAGTGGAAAGTTAACGCATCGACTGCTGTTCAGGGGTGCTCAGAAGAGCCCGCCTGCTCCCTGAGGGCACAGCCAGGCAGTGTGGCTAATGGGAGGGTCCTGATGGTCCCAAGGTCAAGCCCGCCCACTGGCCAGCGTCTTAAATTCTGCCTTCTATACCAGTGCAAGGCAAACACCTCTGGATGAAGTAACGCTGTCACAAGCTCTTTTAACTTCTCTCTTCTATTACTTTTCATACTCTGCCTTCTTTTTAGAGTTTTGGGGATGCTTGTTTGCACCCCCAGATTGGAGTTCTTCCGGGAAGAGGATAAGAGTCTGACTTCAGGTCTCCCATTGCCTAGCAAAAGGCCCGTCTCATTGAAAGTATTACATGAGTATTTGTTCAGCTTCTTAACCCAAGTCATTTCCCAAGAAGCTCCTCGATGTATGCACGTCGAGCTACCGAGCTACCGAAGTTACGTGACGGGTAAAGTGGCTGAATGAATAGCCTCTGTCTGACCTTGCAATAAAATCTGTGAATTAGGAAGAACTTACTTTTGTTCAGCATCTCTCCCAAGCCTCAGGTCAATGTGTGCTGGCACCCTCGCAGTGCTGCTGGTGTCTAGGAACTGTGCCCCTGCCCGAGCAAAGCTGCTAAGTTCACTCTGATGAAGTGACAGGTCCTCTCATTAGTGGAGGAGCCAAATCTGGGATGTGCCCTGTCAGGGAGGGCTGTGGGAACAGCCGGAGAAGAACACCAGGAGTATTGGTCACCTATGGGGAAAGGGGAGTTGGCTTCTAGGAGGGACGAGGGGCAGAGACTATAGGGCAGCACGAGCTTTCTGGAGTCAGATGAAGGACCTCAAGAATGAGCCAGGATGACTGACCCCACTGGAATCACTGGGGAACATGTAACGCCATGTTTCAGGCATCCTATGAACAGTCCAGTTTCATCCCTCACAATTTTCTAAACCCTTCTTATGACTCTTCAAAATCTGTGTCATGAACTGAAGGAAGCCAAGTGTATGTTTTCCTTAATATGCCTGAGCGGTGATGTGATGACACCTGCCTGTGAACAACCCGGCCTGTGTTGTTATGAAGTCCCTCTGATGCAGGGCGTGAGGAACGGGGGGGGGGGGTTCTGCCCCCGTGCCACCAGGAAAGGGTGTCTTGTTTTGTTTTAGTGTGATGTCAGTAAGGGGTCATTTGAAGGGAGCATCTGGGTTTATGTATGACCTGGGAATCAGTCTAAGACAGCATCCTTCCTTCCCCTCTTTCAACGAGACCATTAGAAATCATCCTACTGGCAGACACAGGGCAACATTTATGTGTTCGTCTGGTGGACATTCACTTCCTCTTGAATCCTCTGGGGCTCTGGTCCATGCATATTTTGTTTACAGGGACTTCGAGCTCCCTTCCCCCGGCACCATAAGAACAGATAGCCCCCTTGTAGAGGCCACTATACAACTTCGAAAGTTTCGAAAGCACTTTCCACCTGTTCTTAGTGGAAAAACAAGGCAACACTAATGAAAAACTCAGATTCTCAACAAGTCAAAATGTGTATTAAAAATTTAAAATATTCTTCTTGTATTTCATGGTCTTATGTTTCTTAAGGCTCCAAATATGCATTTTTGAAAAATCATTGCTGGGATCCTGGAAGGGGCATTTAGCACTGCCCAGCCATGCTATTGGGCACAGATGAGTTGATTAAAGAATCTCTGTGAAATAACTTATAAAAACTGCCTCCAAACCCTCAGCCTGCACATTAATACAGAGCGTCTATAACCCACCCTGATCTCCCCTCTTCCCAACTGACAAAATCATAACTTTCTCCCTTGATTATAGCCTCTCCAAGAATTGACTGTTTACCTACCTCTAATTTCATTTTATTCATCAGCTCTGGGAGTGCTTCCTAATTTGTTATAAAAAATTGATTGAATTTTGAGCAGTAGCCTGATGTTAAAACCCTCCTTCTTAAAATGTTCCTGATAGGACCAATTACCAGTTGTAGCGAAAACTCTCTTTTCCTTCCCCTCTTCCTGTCCTCCCATCGTTACAATGAGCTGGTTGACCCTCCATAACTTGGGTGTCATGTGATAAAATGTCAGCGAGCATTTTCAGAATGCTGATGTTGTGACTTACTTTTCCTAAATAGGTCTCAGATTCAGCATTTTCTTGGAGTTTCTCATTGTCTTTGCTTAGACTCCTGCACCTCTCACCAATACAGCTTTACATTTTAATGGGCTTTTCTGCTTCTAGGTTCTTCCCTGTTCAGCCCATTCTCCACGGTCTGCAAAGTTATGATTTTAAAAAGCAAACATGTTCACATTATTCATTTGCTTAAGACGTGTCAGGGGAGTGGAGGGTGTAGCTCAGTGGTAGAGTACGTGCTTGGCATGCACGAGGTCCTGGGTTCCATCTCCAGTGCCTTCGTTAAGGGGGGGATTAAAAAGACATGTCAGAGTGCTACTCCTCACCTCCCACCACCTTAGCTCAGTCCCTCCCAAAACGTACCGTAATAGAACATGAACTTTCTATCCAGTGGACCTTCGTTCAAGTCCTGTCTGGACTATCTTCTCCACTGACCCTTTAACTTTCATATCAATGAAACCAGACTGATATCTATCTACCTTGTATTTCACTTGAAGTTTAAATAGGATAGTGAATGTCAAGTATCTGTGATGCCATCTGTTGCAGAGTAGGCATTTAATAGTCTGGAAACAATTCTCTCTGCTCCTGAGTCAAGTCCAAGCGCAGTACTTGGCATAGCGTAAAGGAGCTTTTCACTAGCTGACGTCTGCCTGCCTTAGCAGCCCTACCTTCTGCCCCAGCCGACCCACTGCCTCCTTCCCCCCTGATTCTCTAGAAATACTTGGGAGTTCGCCAACCCTAGACACTGTTTCAGTCTGCATCCCACCACGTTTGCCTTTATACGTGTTGTTTCCCTGACAGGGAAGACAGAAAGTCTTCCTCCTCCCATTTCCCAGAAATCTCCTGCCCACCACTGAATGCACACCTCAAGGATCCTATGCTGCTTCTCCGTCACATTCTTCATGCCTTGTAAGAGGTCTGCTATGTGGTGACTCTTACTTTCTGCCAGCTTCTTTTGGGTAAGCATTTTACATGTTATCTAATTAATTACGAAACTGTTATTCCACTCATCACAATCTATTGTCTCTCTTCTCCACTACATTTTGACTTTCACGAGAAAAATGTGATTATCATAGCTTGAATGAAAGGACGGACAGCAAGACAGATGGCGAGAAGACAGGGAAGACCGACGTGTATTATAGGATGCGAAACTGCTCTCTGAGATGGGCCAATATTTTAGGGAGAAAATTATAATGAAGCTCAAGGATTTTAGAGAAGAGACTATGTGAACAAACAAAAGCAAAGCAAAACAAACTTAAACCAGAGTGGACTGCTAGAGACTGGAGAGGTTCCGGTAGGCATAGTTGGTCTGACAGGAAACATAAGGAGGAGAGGAGAAGCTAGGTGGGGAATTCCTGAGGAAAGAGTTGAGGACTGCATTCAGTATGCGGTTCAGTGTCCAAAGAACTTAACCAGGGAGGTCTAGATAGGTAGAGAAAGAACCAGTCGCTTCCCGAATTAATAATATGTATTCAGATTAGCACTTCCTTAGTGAGAGATCATATACTCAGCACATTATATGAACCGACTCATTTAAATGCACTTTAAAACACCCAAGAGAAAAAGGATCTTGTAATCCCCATTTAATAGATGAGACAACAGAGGGCTGGCAGGGGTATCTAAGACCACTGAGCTGGAAATTAGAAAGCTTGAGTTTGCACCTGTTCGCCCACCTCTAGGGGGCCTCCACCCTTTATTATTCTGCTGTCCTGGCTCTTTAAGTAAACTGTGGGAGATGGCACCGGCCGGAGGGAAAGGTGATTTACTTTGCAAAAAAAATGCACAGCATCATTCCCAAAGTTTGGACCAGGAGGAAAGTCAAGAAATTGAAAGCAAAGGGAACTTGGACACTAGAAAAGACAAAATCTTCCATTCCGTGCTAAAATATTTGAGGACTGTGAGATTTCCCCACCTAGAGAGTGCACCCTGGAGAATCCCAGGACTGCGGACACTGAGGACTGACTGCACACAAGGACGGCATTCCTCTGGATGAGAGAGTGGGGAGAGGATGGGAAGGGAATTCAAGGAAAGGAAACGGGGAGAAGCTATAGCTGCCTGGACCATGAAGTGTGGAGGCAAACATTCTCCTTTCTCCTTTGGCCCCATCCTCACCCTGGGTGTGTAGCTGTCGGAGGATGGGGTAGAACCTGGTGGGGGGTGACAGTGCCACCTTACAGCCCAGGGACCCATTCTGGGTTACTGCCCAAGGAAAGGTGTCTGATTTTATCCCCCTACCACATTGATGAAGGATAATTTCTGGAGTCAGAGAGCAGTCCAACAGGTCATAATTTTGCATTTTATGTTACTGAAATAAGTATGTTTTATCTATTTGATAAAATGAAAAGCTAACTGACATTTTTGAGAAGGTTTTTATTATCTTACTCAGCCTTTTACTTTTCTCATTTTAAAGATGTTTGCTGTGAAATACGTCCTGTTCACAAAACGACCTCAGTTGTGTGTTAAGTGTTGAACTTCTTCCACTGATAATATGTTTTAAAGAATAAATTTGTTATTTAGGAGAGAAAACAAGGTGGATGAGGAGATGGAGGTTTGTTTTGTTTTTCATTTTGTTTGGTTTGGTTTGTACTCCCTTTGCTGACATTTCGCTTAGAACATTGTCTACCAAGGGAAAATATTTTGAAACATGACTGCTAAGAAATGTCATATGTTGATTTTTCTGGAATTCATGTCTATAGCTAACTCTCGTCACAATTTGTATGCCTCACCCATTTTCAGATTTTTTCAGATAGGTAAACTTACAAACATACTTGTGGATTTATTGTTCTTTTCAAACCATCTCTTGTTTTTTCTTCATCCTCACCACTGCCTTAATTCACATTCTCAGATGTTTTTGTTCAGATTATAGCAAACTTGTACAGATCTCTAGTCCTGCCCAGTTCAACCTGTACATAAAAGCCAGCATTATCTTTCTAAAACACACTTTACTCGTGTTGGTAGCTTCCTTAAACTTTTTGAGATAGCTCTTTGTTCTCAGAACAGAGTCCAGTTCCCTCATGGATAATAAAGTCCTTCTTGATCACCTCTCAATGTGTGAGATTTTCTCCTAACTGCCCTGCCCACCCCCACTCTATATTCCGTGCATTTTGAGCTACATGTAGGCTGCCAAACGTATCTTGTTGTTTTACCACCTCGAGCCTTTCTGAAAGCTGCTGCTTCTGCCTGGTTCATTGTCCTCCGCCCCCTCCATCCTGTCACTTCCTGACTCCTACTCTTGACACCTCTGTCTTGGGGGGTCACATCCTCTGCTCATTCTTTCTTGGCTCACACTTCGGAATGTGATGGATTAGATGTCCTTCCTCAATCCCATTCAATTTCTAACATATGGACCATGTTGTATTTATGTTTTCCTGGTTCTCAGTAAATGTTTGTTAAATGAATAAATGAATGAGGAGAAAAGCAAGAATCCTCTATAAAGAAAGTGGCAAAGTAAAACATATTTCCTATGAAAATGTATTAAATGCAATATCATAAGAGGAGTTGTTTATGAAATCAAAGATACTTTCTAGGGATTTGCCAAAATCGTGCAACAATCAGGGAATAACTTGGGATTTGAATTATCATTTTTCATTACGAAAAGCTTAAATCTCTTGCTTGAGAGATCCCCCATTAAATGGGCTTCCTTTTGACCTAACCTGAGTCAAAATTTCAAAGGCATAGTTTTAAAATTTGCTAATTATATGGTAAACCTTGACCATGTTGATAATCCTGTCTGTACATCTGGTTTGGCTTCCCCAGTGATTCAACATGATTCTGTTAGAGCTGATGGGTTCACAAACTTCTCAAAACGGTCAGCCTCTCATTGCCATAGTCACTGTCTCAACTAGCTGACAGAATCAAATAGGTGGAGTAAACAGCCAAGCCATCAAACAAATGCTGCTCTAGCATCTGTCTTAATAATTGCTAAAGGTCAATATTCTACCCAATGTGCAGGACGCCTTTCCAAACCAACACTAACTTTTGATTACAATGTGGAACACACTGGCTTATATGATTGCTTTGTTTAATGTGATTCACAAGCTCCAAGGTCCGCAGAGCGCTAATACATTCAGAGCATCCTTGAAAGCCCTTCTCCCCATGAATTGTTAGTTGCTGCATCTGAAGAATTCAGTAAGAGGGTGATTTGTTACAGATATGTGACACCGCATGTTCTAGCTGCTGATGGCAGTACAAATCCTGCACCTCCCTGTGTCATAGGATTAAAGGGAAACACGTTTTGTAATTGCTAGGTACACCAGATTTATTGGCCTACCAAAGACTTTCATAGAATTCACAGACTCATACTTTATACCTGTCTTCATTTTCCAGGACCTAAGGCCACTTGATCTGCCTGTCCAGTGATGCTTTCTGTGAAGCTTCAGACACATGTGGTGCTGAACGCTTTTCATATGCCAAGTTTTTCTCGTTAAATATTTATGACTCTGCCACATTTCAATTTTCTACAGTGTGAAAAGAATAAATGCATCACAGGGCTGTGTGATTCCTGCCCTGTGCACTGCAGATTCAGATTCTGGACATGCTATGTCTTCAGAGTACCTAATTTTACTTATTATACAAATTCAGAGACTGGACTCATCTGTTAGAAAAGGAAGACCATGAAATCCAGAATCTTGGAAATAAAATAAAATTTGAGGCTTAATCTGTGCAGGCATTTATGTGTTTGGCCAACCTCATACACATGTTAATGGGAGTGTAAGTGTTGGAATCCAGGTCTGGATACTTTCAAGCCAGTATCTATAAAATGGCTTTGATTTTGCACCTCATGTCTCTGTTTGGGCCCTCTCCTATATTTTGGCCAGTCACTAATTAGAATTTGCAGCAGATTTGTAAAAGGAAAGTAGATGACTATTTAAGTCACCTTACAGGATAGGACATTTTCATAAAATGATTCCTAAGAAAGAGTGCAGACTAACCAATGTGAGTGGGACCTAGCTTTGGTGGGTAATTTTCCAGAACACCACCATTAGCTTTGTTTCAACATTTTTACATTCAACATTCAAACAAATAGAAAAGTTGAGAGCGACCTACTACCTAGACTTTATTATTAACATTCGCCATACTGCTACCTTCCCATGTGTGTGCATTTTGAAGAGGCATTTGAAATTAAGTTGCAGACATCATGACATACTTGTATCCTAGATATCTGATACCCTAAGAATAAGGACATTATTCCAGGGAGCCTTAATCCTATAACACAACCAAAAAAATCAGTACTTTCCTAATATCTACTGTCCATTTCATTTTCAAACTTCTTTAATTATTCCTTAGTAATTATTTTATTCTTTTGTTCTCCAACCAGGTTATAGTTTAGGCTCATGCATTTAGTCTCTGTTAGACAGTAAGTTAGTATATTTCCCTCCACTATTTTTCCCCATGACATTGACTTTTTGAAAGGAGCAAGCCAGCTGTCTTGCAAAATGCCGCACTATCAGGGTTTGTGTGGCTGCTTCACCGCAACGATGTTTACACTACGTCTCGTTCCCTTTGTTTCCTATAAACTGGACATTAGTTCCTTCAGCTTGAGTAGATACTGTCTGTATGTTCTGGGGAAGACCGTGTCCTAAGTGACGCTTTTCACGACATCCCATCTGTAGGCACACACTTTAATCACGTCGACCTTCAGTCATGCTGCACTTGCTCTTTTGCCTTAAGTAGTTGACTCCAGATCTTTTTATTATAAAGAAAGGTTTTCCTCTTTGAATCATTAGGTAATCTGAAGGATGGGAATTTGTCACCATGTGGAGTATCTTGGTCCCCAAACAACTACTAGGTTTGTCCATATTGAAATGGCCTTAAACAACGTAAGGATATATCTTTCCTGAATGTGTTTAAATAGTGACCCATGAGGAAAGTATTCCACTTGAAACACCACTTATCCAATTCCATTCCATCAGAAAAAATGCCTAAAGCCTCTTAAAAATTATTGTTAGATTAAAGCATCTACATTGTAGAACATACAGATGATTCATACAGGTTAACTGTGGAATTTCTTTCCTCTTGTCCTAATTATTAAATATGCCACTGTCTTTTCACCGTCTAGGTGTAAACCAAAACCGCGTGTCTGCCGTTGCGCTCCCAGAAATAATCCGAACAATCTGGAGAGCCAAGACCCGTTCTTCCAGTAATCCCCTCAGAATGGGAACCAGTCTGAATCCTAGAGGAAGAACTAAGATAAAAACACAGAGTGTCTCTCCTTATCTGTTCCAAACTCCCTGAGGGCAAGGACCATCATTCTGATTTTAAAAAAAATAAATCAGAGGCACAGGTGGAAATTCTTCTAGATACGCACATGGGGACACATTGTCCTGAGGGTCAGGAGTAAAGAAAATATGAAACTGGGGAAATGCCATCAGCTAAATAAAGGCAGTACTGGACGTGAGGAAAAGGAAAAGCACTTTGCTAAGCTACAGAGCACATGCCGTCCCAGAAGCTTCTACAGATCATCTCCTCCCGCCAGCATCTCAAAGTTAACATGCAAATTCCAAAGAGAAGAAAGAGGAAATGGACTTCTTGTCAGTAACTTATTTAGTTTTTCTGGACTTTATCTGTCTCACATGTAAAATAAAAAACTTGAAGTTGATGATCAGAATTCTTCCCACCAGAGCACAAAGTGCATCTATGGACACAAAGTGCATCTATGGACCTGATGTATGATTTGAGGTGAGGCTTGAGAAATGGGTAGAGTTTGTGCAAGTATAGAGGAGAGGTGTAAGGAGGACAAGCCAGACCTGGGAGAGAGTGTGGGCTAAGTCCGAGGGAAGGAAAGCATGCCTCAAGGACGTCACCCTCTGGGAATCAGACTTTGTCTGAGAAGGTCACGGGCGGTAAGGCTGGAAGAGTACGTAGGACCCTCACTCATTCAAAACTTCTGAGTGCCTCGTATATGTCCAGATAGACAGCATCCAGGGAGAAACACGACAGACAAGGCCCCTGCTCTCATGGAGATTATACACTAGGGGGAGAAGACAGGTAATAGACACACAGTCGAAAATGTAATCTCACAGCCCTGTAACGGAACGGTTGAAGGGGCAGGCTTTGGAGCCAGACAGCCTGGACTCAAATCCCAGCTCCCCAGTTTGACCTCAAGCAAGATATTTAAGCTTTCCATGCCTCAGTGTCTCATCGATATGATAAAGATAATGACGGTACCTACCTTGTAGGGTTGGTGTGAGGATCAATGAGAAAAATACATGTAAAATGTTACCATTTGTATTGAACTTACAGAATCGTGTCTGGCACATGGTAGCTCTGAAACAAATGCAAACTATTATTACTCTGCTGGTGAGTGCTGTGACACAGGTGTTCAGTGTCAGCATTACTGACATCCAGAGCCAGCTCTGTCCTGTGCACTGTAGGATGTGCAGCAGGACCCCTGGCGTCTCCCCACGGGCTGCCAGGAGCCCCCTCCTAGTAATGACAGCTTTAACTTTGGACAATAAGTGTTAAGTGTCCCCTGGGAGGCAAAATCACACCTAGTTGAGAACTGCCAGGCTACAGAAGAAACAGGTGTGGTATTTTCAGAGAGGGTCATACAGAAGAGCTCTTTGAAGAGACACAAGAAGAGAACTCTTGAGTGATGGAAAAGAAGCAGCCATGCAAAAACCTGGATGTGTGGGGAGAGGTGGGGCATCCCAGTGGCTACTGAGCAAGGATAAAGGCCCCAAGCAGGAACAAGTGGTGTGGCCAGCGTGGCTGGAGACGGGTGCAGAAGATGTCAGAGAAGTAGGCTGGGTCAGAGTATAAAGGTCAATAAAGATCATGGTAATAAATTTGGATTTTATTCTATACGTGCTGAGAAGGCACCAGGGGATCTTAAGTAGAAGAGTGATATGAGTTGGTTTCTGTTTTATACGCTTATTGTTGGACTGCAGAAGGGCAGCCATGGAAGCAGGGAGACCAGTGATGAATGCATAGTCCAGTGAGAAATGAGGGGCTTGGGCAGGGTACTTGGAGGTCCTGGTTGTGGACATGGTGAGATGTAATAGGATTCTCGTATGTTCTAGTAGAAGAACCACAGGATGGGTTAAGAGTATGAGGATTAAAGGGTAAATGGGCAAGGAGCAAGTCTGTGGGGAAGGGGTTCAATTAATCAATAATCTGTCCAGGACTTACAGAGTTTGAGCTCCCACTAATCATCGCCGGGGTAACTGGACTTGTTGGCTATACTGGAGATTAGGTGAGAGGTTGGGCTGCAGATATATGTTTAGTGACATTTAAACCCCGGGCCCATGTGAGATCACCAAAGGACGGGGAAGGTGGAAAACCAAGGACCGAGTTCTGAGGCATTCCTACATGTAGAGGGAGAGAATGAAGGATGGTCAGTGATGTAGGGGTGAAGCTCAAAGAGTGTGTGCTATCCTAGAAGATAAAAAAAGAAATGCTTCAAGAAAAAGAATGTCATATGGGTCAAATGCCCCTAAGAGGTCAAGGAAGAAGAGGGCTTTGAACTCATAACTGGATTTAACAAGATGGAGAGGGTTGGCAACTATGACAAGAATGGTTTCACTGACATGATGGGGATGAAAGGGTCAAGTGTATTACCCAGAGAATGCGAGGCAAGAAAACTGAGACGGAAAGTGTAGGTGTTTCTGCTAGGAGAGGGAATAAAGACATGGAGGAGCAGCAGTTAGAGGGCAGCAGGGGCCAAGGCAAGCACAATCTTTTTGTTAACATTGCAACATACTTGAACGTTGATGGAATAGTTCCTATTCCAGTGAAGAGGAAGAAATTGATGGTCCTGGGAGATGTTAGAAATAATCGCATGGCAGAATTTATTGAGTAGTGAAAGAGCTAAAACCTCCAGTCCACAACAGAATGGCTTGTCTTGTATAGAGAGAAGGAGGGACACTTCAGTACTAGGGGAGAGAAGAGAAATCTAGGTCAGGTGGTGTATTTGGGGTAGAAAATGATGTAATTCTCAACAGAATACTTCTATTTCTTCAAAGAAGTATAAAGCAAGATCCTCAGCTGACAGCGTGTGGCTGGAGAGCAGAGGTTGAAAACTTGAAAAGGAGATAAGTCCTTTAGGCACAAACAAGAATATTTATTGGGGAATCTGTGACAATTGTCAGGTGATATTAATACCTATTTGAAAGGTGTCATTGTATATGTAAAGGCAGACCCATCAGCATGTTTGTGTGCCTTTCCTTAGTCACATTCGTGATTTGAAGCAGACATTAAGTAGTGAGACTGGAATATTGTCAGACAAGTACACAAAGGGAAACGCGAAGGACGAGAGAACTTGGGAAGAACACAAGGGATGGCTGCACGAAAGGGTGATGGCAGCTGTGCTGTCGAGCAGAGGCACGGGGAGCAGAGCTGCAGGCTGGTGAGAACTGAGTAGTGCCAGCGCCCTGGAATTCTCAAGAGAATAAGTAATTCTTGGAGCAGCAGGACTAGAACAAGTCATCTACTACAATAAGAGATCATTGTCAGAGTGGACACTTACAACGGAGATTTCAGAAATGGCCCAGTCATTGGAAATGAATGGTACGTTATAGAGAGCTTTGACTTTAAGGGCAAGAAGTCTGGGCTCTTATTCTCTTGAGTAAGTGGTTTAACCTGGAGTTTACAGACAGGCTTTAGAGCACTGAGTCAGAATAAAAGCATGGTATGTGTGTACATTTTTCTGGGTGAGAGGACCGTAGGTTCTGTCAGATTATCCAAACCATGCCTGAACTGCAAAATGTTAACACTGCTTCTCTAGGATCTAGGAAGTGAGCAGCCACTGAAAGTACCCAAGGAGGAGTAATTCAGTGAACAGGCTATTTAGAAAAATGGGACTGAGTCTGAAGGGGCAGAGAGAAGAGGAAGTATTCTAAGCAAAAGGAGACGAATTTCAGTTAAAAAAAGAGAAGAGGTGAACAACCCTCCGCTGACGTTGCACAGAAAGGGAGAGGTGAGGGTGCCGACAGCACCGAACGTCTCTGGGGCTGAATTCCAGTGCCATCTGAGGCAGCGCCCCTCATTCACATCATACTGTAGTCCTCCCATCATCTCCTTTACCCCCCTTTCCTTTCCTTACTAAAGCAAAGTTGTGGTTTATGGTTCATGGTTTTAAATATGCATCACCTGGTGAGTTCTTGAATCAGAAGCGTGTAGGAAGACTTAACCAAAGATGTAGAGTCCTGCCAAATGTATCTCTTACCACTTTCGGGCAGGAGGACAGACCTAGAGGTACTTTCAACAAAGCAGAGTGTGCGTTCTTGTGCTCAGAAGGTGTGGCTGGGGCTCCTCACCTCTGAAGGGCCCGTTATAACCGGAACCATAAAAGCCAATCGACCTTGAGATCAAGGCGTTATGGTGTCCTCAAAGACAAAAGGTTCGAATTCAGGCATGTGGTTAAGCAGTCATTTTACTTAAGTTTTTACAATATCTGTTTTAAAATTTTTATCATTCCTACTCCATAACTGAGTAAGCAGAAGTTGAGAGATGTTAATTCCCCCACAAATGGACAGCTAGTCAATTGCAGAATATAGGATGTTTTACAGAAAGACACTGAGATGGACAGGAATGTGCTTCTCAAAGGTTTAAGAAATCATTTTCCTCTAATTCTCTTAAAGCACTCACTCTCCCACTAGTGGAAAGCTAGTGGAAGACTGGATTTTAGGAAATTTTCCCTAAAATCGGATTAAAGAAACAAGCAGACAGTAAATCGTCTTGTAATTAAAGTCAATCAAATTCCATATTAGAATAGAATAAGTTATCATTCAAGAAGATAACTGTGGGTAGAATTTTAATTAAATTTAGAATAAAAATGATTGTGCTGGAATTTTTTAGACTGTAGTTCTATTACCATCTAAGTAGTTGAATGTACTTTTTAAAGCACGCCGATTAGACATTCCTGAGGAATTTTCACCTTTAGTGAAACTGATACGCAGTGCTGTGCTGTGCTGTGCTGTGCTGTCGGCAGTGAGAGCAGAAGATGGGGAGTGAGAGGGGAAAGAAAGCTCCCGCACGTTCTGAGACCTGGAGAGCAAGGGAAATCTGTAAATTTCATCTCTGTTAACTGTGATGACAGTATTTCCTGGCCCTCAAATTGGAACATGTGGCTGGACAAAGAGACAGAATATTCAAAATTAGGGCAGACACGGAAATACGAATGAGCTTTATGGTTCTCACTGTATTATCAGCGGCGGGGAGAGGTCAGCTTGGAAAACGCAGGCTTACAATTTAGGTTAGATTGGAGGAGATTTACTTGAAAATTAATTTCTGAATATGTGACACTTCTGAACATTTAATGCTCTGTCTTAAAAGCCCACCGCCAACTTCTGCTACTGAATCTCTCCTTTCTGAGTTCCCGCACCTGCTCGGTACACATTTAGCAGCTTTATAACACTAGATAGTGGTTGTGTAACACTGTCCACTGCTTGTGCTAAACTCTATCAAGTCTTTGTAGTCCTGGCACCTAGGAGGGTGCTCCTTCCCTACAGGCCTTCAATAGATGTTGAAAGCATGGAGGTGGGTGAACCTGGAGCCGATCAGAGCCAAAATGAACTGCATTTAATGCTACTTTTTTTGTGAAGGCTTCATGCTTACTACTTTAGGTGCATCTCAGGCTCAGTTTAAATAGCAGTTGCCTCCTCATTAAAAATGCCCTCCCCTCCCACTCAATTTTCAGAGATAACCTATGTCTCTTTTCCATGTTCTCCCATAATACTTTGCATTACCTGTCAGTTACATCTCACTTTGTTGGTGACTCTATGGAAGGTAGATCATGTTTTCCACCTATGCACACATCTCAACAGCCACATGCCCACTTGACCAGTTTTTAACTGGATAGTTTCAAATGGGTGATAACTACCTCTATCAACACCCTAGTTAAAATCACTATGTCTCAAAAACTCATTCTTGTGTGCCAACAATGACTAGCCGGTGGTAAAAATGCTGTGCTTTTTTGTCGTGCATATTCTGATGATTAAATATCTTAACATTGGTGAAGCACTTGGAGTCGGGCTGGTACCTAGTGAACTCCATTTACGTGTTTGCTATAATTTTTGTCTCTACGTCTCAATGAGCGTATGAGGCAAAAGCAAACTGATGCAAAGTCAAGTAATCTCTTAAACACATAGTCTCCCATGGCTTTTGTTCGTGTTTTCCACTACGGATAAGTGGTGTTTAAGCACAAAATCATAAATGGGAAATACTGCATCGACAGTAGAAACTCAGGCCCGTAGGGTCAGGCAGAGGGCCATGGACATGGTAGATCCACTGGATTAAGCCCTCTGGGCCTTTAAGATCACATGAGCTCCTCAGTTAGTAAACTTGGCTTGGGTTTTATTACCCAGCTCATTGGGTAACTGGTACTTTGCCCATTGATTTGTGAGTATGAACTGTGCTTCTTCGAATTTTCCTCGAGAATTGGAGAAAGAACAATAGCTTTTGGTTATTGGCTGATTTTGGTATCTTTACCTATCTTATCTGAGATAAGAAAGCTATAACTTATTTGATCCACAGGAGGTGCCACCAAAACATCTAGAATATAAATAATGCAAAAGCTGCTTGGCTCTGTATCAAACTATCTGCCAGAGTCATGATCAAATACCTTATTCTTAGTGGAGTTTAAAGATGCACGTAAGGGGCCGTGGAACAATTTTCAGGAATGGGGACCTAGTTTTGAGCATCTGCTCAGACTCATATGTTAATTGCTTTGTTTCTTCTCTTAAAAAATTTTCCCATTACTATGTAAAATCTCACATTGCTTTGTAGAAGGGATGTCTTTACTCGAGAAGAGAACTTTTATTTGGCTTTAACCCTAGAGGACGAGCCGGGAGAGCAAGGAGAGTATCTTATCCACGTTGTTATCCTTAAGGGTCTGCAGAGGTCATATGTCCCGAGTGGTACTCAAAACCGTTTGTGGAGTGAATAAGTGAAGGAAAAAACGAGTCCTTGTGTTCTCTAGACCCTCACTCAAATAGTGTTTGAGTTGCTATATTATCCAATGAGAGCATGAGGGGCAAGACACAAGGGTTGAGGGAAAATTCAGCAAAACTGCCAGCTAGAGGGAGAGCCTCTAATGAAACCTACTGAATAAAGTTTGAGGATGTGTTTTCCTTAAAATATAGTCCTGGAAGTCCTAGCCACAGCAATCAGGCAAGAGAAAGAAATAAAAGGGATCCAAATTGGAAAAGAAGAGGTAAAAGTGTCATTATATGCTGACGACATGTTACTATATATAGAAAACTCTAAAAGGTCCACAAAAAAGCTACTAGAGCTGATCGAAGAATTCAGCAAGGTAGCAGGTTACAAAATTAATGTTCAAAAATCAGTTGCCTTTCTTTACACTAACGATAAATCAACAGAAAAAGAAAGTAAAGAAACAATCCCCTTTAAAATAGCACCCAAAGTAATAAAATATCTGGGAATAAATCTAACCAAGGAGGCGAAAGAAGAAAAAAAAATTTTTTTTTTCCTATGGGGGAAAAATGCTTTAAAGAAGAACCTTTTGATTTAGAATAAAACCAGAATTTTTGGAAAGTGTGCAGCATGGCAGGCTAGAGGGAGAGTTAAGAGTCAGAGGTTACCTTGTATACCTAAGCTTTCTTATCTTTTCGAGAAGGATTCTAATTCTGGGTGGCCTACTTTCACCATAATACCACAGTTAGCCGTTAAATTGTGTCCCCTTCAAATTTGTATTTTGAAGTCCTAACTCCCGGTACCGCAGAATGTGACCTTATTTGGAAATAGGTTGTTAGGTCAATTAGTTAAGATGAGGTCATACTGGGAGGAGGGTGGACATCTAATCCAGTATGCCTGCTGTCCTTATAAAAAGGGCAAATTTGGACACAGACACACACACCCATGGGAGATACCATGTGAAGATGAAGGCAAAGATAGGCTGATGCATCTACAGGCCAAAGAATGCCAAAGATGGCCAGCAAACCACTAGAAAAGCCAGGGCAGAGAGGCCTGGAGCAGACTGACCCTCACAGCTCTCAGAAGGCACTAACCACAGCTAGTCCCACCGACTCCTCGGTCTCGGACTTCTGGCTTCCAGAACTGTGAGATAATCAACTCCTGTCGTTCAAGTCATACAATCTGTGGAACTTCTTTACAGCAGTTCTAGGAAACTAACAGGCTCACAGAGACTGTTCAGTCATGGCCCAGCTACTCTAACGCCTCCTGCTAAGCACCACGCTTCGCAGGAATTCCGCAGTGGTGCTGGCGAGGTGCTGGGACTCCAACGCAGACATAAGATCATTGGGCGGATGGTGTTTTTACCGACGTGAAAATTTAATTATCCGTGCGTGCTGTACCACCTTTGAAGACAGTCCTGGTGCCAGTGATTCAGACCTTCCTTGAGGAAACTGGCCAGTAGTAGTCACAGTGATGTTTCATTAACGTTGTCTTTCTGAGAGGCTAAAAATACTCATTGGAGCACTGGGTGCATGCAATCTATTCGCTTTCTCCATGTTGTAATGATAAAAACACTTAATTAGCAGAGGAAGATGTGTTTAGGAGGAGCATTTTGAACCAGAAGGCTTAAGAAGCACCCCATTGTCCCCAGGAGTGCTGAGGTGTTGGCTACAGAGAGTTGAAAACGTCCTACAAGGGCAACTGATGAAGTGGTCCCTAAAGGTCTGCATTGCTGACGGGTGACAGAAGTCTCAGGCACTTTTCATGAGTGGCTAGGAAGGGCGTGTTCCCGTCAGAGGATAAGAGGAAAGTATTTCACACAAATATTTAAGTTTAAAATAAAATCTCCATAATTAACTGGTTGCCTGAATGTCAGCAGATTTTGACTTGGTCAGCAGTTCGTGGTGTTTTTCCTGAAGAGACTTTAAATGCCCGTGCGTGGGATGTGCACCTCCTGTTTCACTACACTGCTCACCACGTCCCAGCACGCCACACTTTTAAGACACCTGCCTGATCCCTGCAGATGGCTGGAAAGAGGAACATCATTTTAAACGGAATCTGTGGGCTACTGGCTTAAATGATGTCCCTTCCGTGGCCCTCGATGCCTGGCTCGCCCACCGTGCCTTTGACCGGTCCTCATAGTACTTTTTTCTCGTGGAATTAGACAAGGAAGGAATTTTTTTTTCTTTGTTTCTTTTATCGCCAATAAATGACTCAAAGAGCATCCTCATGTATCACTTGAGAACTCAACTTTTCTCATAAGTTGAAGGGAAACAATGGGAAAGAAAACACTAGAAATAACAGAAACTAGGGGAAGTGAAACTAAATTTATATTAAACTGAGAAAACATCATGGCAAGTAAAATGCATCAGACTTCAGCGCCATTTGGTGATAAAAGTCATAGGAATTACGTATCCCTTAAGTGCTTAGAGTAATAACAACGCTAAGTGTGCTGGCTTGGAAAGAAGAGCCAGTCAGAAGTAATCAAGACACTTTCGGGGGAAAAGATAACCTGTTTGATGAATTAAACAACCTAACGAAAATAATTAAAATGACATATAACCTTAACTTTATTCAATCAATATCCAAGCAATAATTAGAAATAATTAGGCTTACATTTTCCACTAAATACATGTGGTTTTCAAATTAAGACCTAATGGAATTTTGACTAATATTTTACTTAATCGCAAGCCTTCAGTTAAGTACTGAGTGCTTTAAAATATTTTACAACAAGAAAATTAAACAAATAATAACCCCTATATATAAATTAAATAACACGACTTCAAAAGAGTAAAACAGATTCAGTTAAAAAAATGAGGAGGAAAGCTGAAAACAAAAAGAAAGTAGGTAAGAAATGGTATAACCTTCTGTGTGAGACTTTTCCTTGGTTTTTGAGTTCACCTAGAGCAATTCCGTATTTCCTCTGCTGGTTGAGGATGGGCTTTTTTGTGATTAGAATTACTGAAACAGTTAAGATCAGGATCAGGAATGCATGCGTGTGCAAGGGAAGCCCACAGTGTACTCAAAATCACAAAAGTGATTGTCAAAGTCGCTTACTTAGAAATAAAGAAAAATTCTTACGATGCATGAAAATTTTTAAATGTGCCAATGAACCTCTCATGTTCCCTAAAGAAACAGCCTGTGATATGGAAAAAGGCAAACCTATAAGGATGTTCATCAGAGCAATATTTAAACTAAACTACCTTAAAATAGAAACAAACTATGTTCCAAAATTAGTAATTTGTTTTCTTAAAATTGACTCATATAATAGAATTCTATGTGGTTACAAAAAAAAAATGTAGTGTGGACGTTTCAAACTCAACATGTCCAAAACTAAATTCTTTCCAACCAAATCTTCTCGTCTCATCATCTACAAATGAGTCAGTATTTCCACCACCCCGAGACAATCATGCCGGCAACCTAAAAATTGTCCTCTCTAGCTCTCACTCCCTTGTTTTTCATGTCCCACACCCAGCACTGCAGCAAATCCTGCTGGCCCCACGGCACTACCTCCAAGACATACAGAGAACTCATCCTCTTCTCTCCATCTCCTCCACTGCCATTACCCTAGTCTGAGATGCTGGGACTTCTTCCCTGGAAACTAGGCGGGAGCCTTTTACCAATACCCTCTTGGCCCTGTAGCCAGGATAATCATTTTTAAAATGTAAGTCAGACCACACCCTCTCCTGTGTTTAAAGCCACCCACGATCCTCTATTAGCTTCACACAATATCCCAAACAAGGCATACAGTCCCGTATGGTGAAATCCTGGCCTCAGTCTCCAACCCCACTTCACACTATTCTCTATCATACTTCCTGCGCTCCAGAAGTGCTGGCGGTTCTCCTTCAAGTCTTCGTGTCTGCTGTTCCCTGAGCTGGGGTTCCTTTTCTCCTACGCATCATTCCTTCTTTCTATCAAGGAACTGCCTCCTTATCCTTGACCTCCCAGCTTCGACCCTGCTTTGTCAGATGACACCATCATGCTCTGTGATGTGAATTTGGTCCCTGACCGGTCCTTTCTTATAGTACCTTATAACCCTGCACTTGGGCTCAGTACTGCTTATACATTTTGGAAATAAAATGTCATTTGAGATCATATGAAGATCTGTTTCACTCATTATATCGTAACCCATGGAGATGGAATCATGTCTGCTTTTTTCCCCACCTGTCTCTCCTGGAACTACAGATTCAGTACAGAGCCTGACACAACTGTCACTTAGTAAAACGTGTAGAATGGGTAAATGGTGTTTGATATTTAATAAATATCATAATATACTGCCAAAATGTATTTTTTAAAAGATATTAATAAACATACATATTATATATATATTTTGAATATGTGACTATGACTTTAAGAGCATCATCAAAGGTTATTTGAATGGTTATCTCTAAGTAGAATTATGTATTTAAAAAACACAAAACAATTTCTATTTTCCCAATGTTAACTAGTATTTTGAGTGACAGGGTGGCTTAACGCAATGGGTGATGTTCCTGTAACAGGTAGATCCAACAGTAGAGCAGTTCGAATAAACTAATCTCTAGGAGTGAAGGCTTTGAAGATTGTTGATACTCGAGGTGCTGAGGACTGCAAGACTACTTCTTTTCAAGAAGCATCCTGTGAAGTCCTAGCAGGCTTATTAACACTCTGCATTAAATAATTGGCTCCAGATAGGGACAGCGTGGCGGTAGGCTGGTGGAAGGGTAAATGGCAATTGCTTTGTGGTAGCCTGTGCGCTCAGGACCTGGACAGACCTGTGTCTTCGCAGGGATAGTCTCTCCATTTCTTACTTTGCCAAAGTAAAATAGATCCCATTCCTTTTTTCTCTCCCGCTTTCTCCAAACTTCCTTGTTAGACATACTCTTCCAGGTTAATAGGGAGCCATTTAATAAAATCTTTTTCCAAAGCCACCATCCTGAAGCATTTGAGTTTCTCGTCTTCACCATCCATCAACAACTCACTGTTTGGAGATAGTTTAACTAAATCAGCTCCATAAGAGATGAGATTCAGTTTTCAAGTGACATTTTCAAAAGTTAAAAAAAACCACAACTCTACACTGACTGTTTAGTACCTACAAATATGCTCAGCTAATCCTCATGGTACTGGTGTCGTCCCCGATTTAGAAATGGCTAAGTGGAGAAGGATTAAGGCCGCCCAGGAACAGATTAAAGGGTAGCTGTCTAATGTCTCTGAGGAAGAGAACCATGGAAAGTTGAAACCCACAAGTAGCACAGAAATAGGACTACTTAGGCCAAGAGCTATCTGGTTTACCTGCTTTCTGCCTCTCTGATCTGCACCCTTGGTGAAGAGGAAGTCAGGCTAGTAATTGCCAAGGAAGGTGTCGGCCTTCTCCTCCAAGCCCTCTGCCTCTCACAGGCTGAGGGGCTCCCACCCAAAAGTGGAAGTCCCACAGCTTTCCCTCATATTTAATATTCAGACCCTCATGACAGCAAGTCTCATCGAACAGATCACTGAAAAGCATTTTGATGACGTATCGCTAGGACGACCATATTCTACGAATATGTGCAGATGACTTTCCTTAGAATTTTCTTACAAATGAAAGAGAGAACAGTAACATTCTCTTTTCTTTCAAGCAAGATTCAAAATTCAAAATGTTGCCTTGATTCAAAATTCAACATCCTGAATCAATTCAAAATTCAAACTGATTTTATTAAGTTCCAAGGCTTAATATATTGAGTCTCTGAAACATCCTAGCTTCTCGAGGGAAGCTAGTGAAAATTCATAAATACACTATTTTCTTGTAAATTTGAGGGGGGGTTGTCAATTAAAAAATAAAATAAAAACATTCAAGATTTAAGTTACAGCACATTTGAAATGTTGAGTGGCCAGACTCTCTCAGATATACACACTTGGTTCTGCTCTATTTTTTCACTTTCAATCCCTCGAGCACTTTTAGGAAGGATGGAATGGGGGTGCTTTGTGCGGCAGTGCTCGATGAAGCAGGATCTGTTACAAGTTCCCGGGATGGAAAAGTACACTTCTTTCAGCACTATTGTACATCAGCTGTCTCCAGTTACAGCCAGAGTAGGTGTGTAATATATGACTGGACTTGCTACTAATGCAGGTACACAAGTCCTGGGACAGAGGCGCCTTGTGCTACAGTAAATTGATCTGCTCCAGGCTTCCATTAAGTCATCCGGCACACAAAACGGGAGCTCCCATCAGAGATGGTGGGAACTGGTTTGAGTTCTGATTCTTATCTGGCCGCTCCAGATCTGTAAAAGGAGTGAATTTTAAAGTCTTCTTTTACAGAAAACTACGAAGACCATTGAAATATCCCAAACATTCTGAATTTAGGTCTTTGAGTCTAAAATTTTGCTCCTTTATTATTTAAAAGAGTGTGACATAAAAATCTAATTTGCTTATCACTGTTTTTATCTGGTTTTATAATATTTTCTCTTAGAATTGTTTTTCATCCAAGGTGAATGGCATCTAGTTTGCATTTCTTTAAGTGGAAATGCCAATACTATCAGTATTATTGAGGAAGATTACCGAAGAAGGTGACATCTGAAGTTAAGCCATTTCTTTGAATAGTAGTTTAGAATAGTAGCTTTTTTTTTCTTTTGCATTTTAGCAGAATCTAAATAAATGTTTATACTGTCAGAAATCATTTACCCTATTTTCTGAGTTAATATGAAGCTGGTGGGAAATTATATATGTAAGAGGCATTGAAGTAGCCACGGAAACACTGTGATAGAAGCTGTAGATGCTGTGACTATGAGAAAAAGGTCAGACATGGGGAAGGCAAAGCCAATACCCCACTTATGTAATCCAACATGTAATTTTGAGCATCAGACATGTGTCATCTTGGTCTGGGTTTCCCAGAGATGTGTGGTGTGGAAAGACGACAGGAAGAGAATAAGACACTGTGGAAATAAAAATGAAAGAGAAGATAAAAAGCCTGCTAATAAGCGATGGAGCAAGCCCCTCGCACCATCTCTTTCAAGTGATCTCAGTCTGATACCATGTGTCTGTGACAGGGTTTAACAGCACGTGTGCATCAAACTGCTGCTTGTATAGCATGCATTTTTCCTTTTCTCACCTTGACTACTTTTCCAGACCAGAAATTAGAATGAATTAAGAAAAGAAAAAAAACAAAAAAAGCCCTACAGACAAATGATCCGTGCACTTTCTATTTCCTCATTTAATTATTATCACATGCTTAGGAAGAGATATTAACTACATTGCATAGATCATGAAACTAAGGCTCAAAAAGATTCCCAGGGGGGTAACCACCATTCTGTTCTCTGTTTCTATGAATTTGACTGTGTTAGCTACCTATGTAAGTGGAGTCAGGCAATATCTGTCCTTCTGTGACTGGCTTATTTCACTTAGCGTAATGTTGTTGTTGCAAATGGTAGGACTCCCTTCTTTTTTAAGGCTGGATGTTCACATATATATACATATATAACATCTTCTTCATCCATGGATCAATGGACATTTAGATTGTTCCCGTATCTCAGCTACTGTGAAGAGTGCTGCAGTAAACGTGGCGTGCAGGTATCTCTCTCAGATCCTGATTTCACTTCTTTTGGATTTATATGCAGAAGTGGGATTGCTGAATCATGTGGTAGTTCTATTTTTAATTTTTGAGGAACCTCCGTACTGTTTTCCAAAGTGCCTGCACCATTCTACCTTCCCACCAACAGTGCACAAGTGCTGTGATTTCTCTATATCCTCACCAACATTTAAACCTATTTTTTAAAAAAATAATAGCCACCCTAAGAGACATGAGGTGATATCCCATTGTGGATTTGATCTGTATTTGCTTTATTAGTAGTAATACTGATCACCTTCTCATACACTTATCCAATCTCATTTTAAGCTACCTGCCATTTCACTCTGCTATCTTGGTACAGAAATTCATATAAACCTCCCACCACAGGGCCTTTGCATATGCTACTTCTGCCTCCAACCTCCTTTCATCTAGTTGACTTCACATTCTTCATATTCCAGCTCAAATGCCACTCCATATAAAGACTACCAGATGTCAAACATTCAGTTATCAGAGTTAGTTTTTTTGTTTAACTCTCTCATTGAGCTATGTCCCTTCCAGTCAGAGATTTATTTTGCTCTGCAACTACACATTCAGTGGTGCAATAATTTGGTTAATGGCTCTCCTCCAGTAGACCAAAAGCCTGTCCAGGCAGGACCTACTAATTTTCTCTCTCTGGTATAAGTCTAGCACATAGGAAATTCTTAATAAATATTTCTAAAAGAAAAGAAGGAGGATAAGAGATAGGGGGAGGAAAGGAGGGAGAGGGAAGAAATGAAAAAAGCAAAGCAAACAAACAAAACCTGACGTCAAAACAGTGTGACTGCAAGCCAACCTGGTCCTTCACAGTCTCACTTAATAGATGGCTTTTTTTTCTTCAGTGCACAATGATTTTCCCATTCCATCATAATGATCTTTTGAGCTGACTAGGCTTCTGGTCAACGGGCAAAATGTTCCCAAGACTTACCATTTACAAAAATACTTTGCAAGGTGTTAGATAAAACACATATGGAGTGTATGTGAATGCCTTTCAGGAAGACTCATGGGAGAGGGAACTGAACACAGCAAAGCTGATGTGAAAACAGATGCTCCATTCAGCTTTCTCTGAAAGCCACCGCTCACCTGGGTCACTTGGTTACATAAAAATCTTGTTGAAAGCAGAATAAAGGCTAAAAGCCTTTTAAAATAATGTGAAAAGCTGCAAAGTGATACCTGTGACCTTGTTCCACAGAACATCCTTTCAGACGAAAGTCCTTTGTTTTCCTTAACTGTCCTTCACATCTGTCTTGAGTGCCGGAAGTCGTTACACGGTCCATCTTCATCTACAATCCTTTTGCCACGCACTGTCGCTGAAGGAGATGGAAAAAATCCATTAGATGTAACCCAGGCTTTCTTCTACCAGCATCAAACAGCCCCATAAAGTCATTTCCCATTAATTACAAATTTATTGTGTATAAACATTTCAACACTATTTTTCAAGTGATAATTTTAAACAAGCCATGATTGGTTACAGAGGGCAGATAAAGATGGTGGGACAGGAAGACGGGACGGGAGGGGCACAGAAATGAGACAAAGCCTCCCGATAGTCAGGCTCTGTGGTATTTATAAATGTCAATTGGCCCTGAATGATGGATGTTTCAAAAACCTCAAAACCCAAAGAATGCATAATGTTAACTTAATAGATTCTTTCAGGCCTGGGTTACCACAGTATTTACAGTAATCGCACATTCATGGTAATAACATAATAGTACCTTTCATCCCCAAATCTCAGATATTTGCACATTTATAGACTGTCAACCTCCGAACCAGCTGCTGAATGACGTTCCAGTATGTACCTATATAACTTGTTATAAAACAAGGCTATGTGTGGCTTCTCTAAGGTCGTAGAATGGCAACTCTGTAGGCTACATTATCAAAGCATACTTTTAGGAAAGAGTGAAACAGTGAAAACGTTCTGTACATAGAAATTACACTGGAACGGGAAAATGATACTATAACAAAGTTTTCAACTGAGATTTAGTGAAACAAGGAACTGCCATGATACAAGATTATTTTTCTTTTTCCAAAGTTAAAAGGAGAGAAAATAAACACATTTCTAAGTTGCCCTGAGAAAAGCGGACACTTTACTTTGGTTTTTTTAATCTTTGCGTTTTGCGTGTTTCCTTGCTTATAGCTGGATGTGGCAACTTTGGCAAAGCTAGATCAAGCCTCTTACTGTCCACAGGAAAAACAACCCAGTTACTGAACCATGAAATTTCAGACTGGAAAGGGAAAACTTTAAGACGTATCTATTTTGGTACTTCAAATTTTCTTTCTTTTCTCTCTCTCTCTCTCTCTCTCTTTTTTGTTTTTCTGTTAACATTTGTATGTAAACAGTTGTACCTGTTTGAATATATGTGTGTTGATAACCTTGAGAAAGGTGTATGGTTTTATGAGGAGCTGCTATAATTAAACTCAGTGTGACTTAGAGTTAACCATCACCCACAAGGGGTTATTATAAAGATTAAGTTATGTTTGCTACATGAACTTTAAAAAAATTTAATCTTCAAAGCTCAAAAAAATTATTTTTCTGGGAATACATTCAAAGTAAATCATTGCAGTGAATGAGTCTTTGAAAAGTAGTTCATACACCCTAAAATCCAGAATGATGAGAATCTACTCTAGTTTTAAGATCCTAAAGAAAAAAGGCATATCTTTCTGTTAAGAAATCATTTCCTTGAACTGCTGCCTTTCTGGGATGACCAACAAGACATCGTGCTCTTTAGAGTCTGATCTAATTAAATCTTCCTGAAGGAATGAGAACATCACTAGTGGCAGGTGACTGTTTAAGGTTTTTAACTCAATTATTGAGATTAGACAACAGCGAAGTACAGATTCCAAGTTTAAACTGAATTCTATCTTAACTGTACTGGTTTCAGCTTGTCTTGAAAGAGTCACTTGGTGAATGAATCCTTTGATACGGCTTTAGCAGCTACTTAAAAAAACAAAATCCAGTTGTCTGGTTAGGTTCATCGAAATCAAGGTATACAAACATTCAAAAGAGTTTTGGACAGAATGGACATCAGTGAGACTACTTTATTGGATGCCATCTAACATCTTTTAAAAACTAGCTTTGTTTCATTTATGTTTATTTATTCCATAAATAGAAGTGATAATCATGACTGTTTTATATATTGCTTGTTTATGTAATAGGATATAACTGTGCAGTGGGTTCCAGGAACATTATTACATTTGTTTGCTCCTGTTTTCCCAAATAGATGGAAGAAGCAAAACATACTTGTACATTTTTAAAGCTGATTGTAGCCTTTGGATTGCCATTCAAGCTGAATCAATTTTCAAAACACAGCAAGACATTTCTAAACTCAATCCTACAGCACTTTAGGAAATGAAAACTATATTTTCCATGAGTCATTCTTTGAATTACAAAATGTTCATCATCCAGGAGGGTTTATTGTATCCACAAAACGAATGCAGCACAGTAACAGGTGTTAATGTCCGCAGGATCCAGCTGTTTGTTTGGTACTATTCAGTAGTGAAAGGTTAGTGCTTAATGCTTTTATGTGTTGTCTAACACTTCAAAGTGTTCACGCTATCAAGTGCCTTGTCTGTGAATCAAGTTTGTTCCTTGCTGTTCTTCAAAGCAAAAAATGTAAGTTTATTTTTCTTTGTCATCAACATGGTGAAATGGAGGACTTTAAAAATAAAAAGCAGCCGCCAGGATCTCAGTGGTGATCATGTTTTTTCCATCTAGGTTCAGCTTCTCATTTTGGATACGCTCCATTTCTTCTACTTCGACCAAGAAGAAACTCTTAAAGATGGGAAGTAGCCATCTTTAGGTACCTATAAAGTATATCAACTAAACTGCATTGCAGAATATTTATATTCTGTAACAATGCATACTGTCCTTCCTGACTATTAAGATACATGGATGGGACTTATATTTTAACATTCTAGCATAATCTAGAGGCTTCATCCTTCTTAAATCAGTTTCTTCCTTACCCCAATGGAGAAAGGATAAAGTACACAAAATATTTTTATATCCATGTTACTGACTACCAATTTTCCTAAACTGATACACTTCATCTCCAAGTAGAAACAAAATCAGTTCTTCATAAAAACAACAAAAGATATTTTTTGAGAATTAAGGAGATAACTTTGTATCATTAATTATGTCAAACTTCACTTCTTTATTAATTTGTTTTGTCTCACAAAGAAATTAAATAAATAGGACTAAGAATTAAGACAAAAAGTTCTACATGCACTTTTATTATTGCTTGATCAAAATCAATGCTCTTCATTTTCCTCATCTGTTTATTCAGGATAAAATACTTGCCTAGTAGATATGGTGTGGGAATAAAAATATGAATTTAGGTGGAAGCTTTTAAGAATAAAAGTATCATACTGTATTAGTTTTATCGTAAAGTGTATCAAGGGCTCTCCAACTATTTGCCACAGTGAGCGATCCTTGGTTTCTAGAATTAAAGGTTAAAATCAAGGCTCTTTATTCTTAATGTATCCTTATAATAAGTTTCCCAAGTTATGTAGCTCACTCTAGACTTAGCATTGTATGGGCTTCTGAATTCTGGATAAGATTTTAAAGGTTAAGTTTTGGAGAAGATGGATGGAAACAATCCTTCAATAAATGAAAAAAGAATTGCTCAGTGATTGAGAACGTTCCACGTATAGTAATATCCAGAGCAATTAAGCACAAAATCTCAACAGATTTTTCTTGAAGTTCGACAAAATAAATATAAAACATTTGGGGAAATGCATAAGAACTGGTTAATTTATTCAATACATGTATTTTAGGATATTTAAAGCAGAAAGGGATATCCATTAGGACTGCAAAGTAGAGATGGTCTGGAGCAGAGGAAGAATGGAGGTGGGAGAATGGAAGGGCATGGGGAATGGAGCTGACGGACAACTGCTACTAACAGATGGTAAACATTCCCAGGTCATTTAAGTGCCTAGACCTTTGGGACTACACTAAACCAGCTGTCTTACACAGCCACATGTAAGCATTTCACAGCACGTAAAATCCTGTGGGTGATGCCACTCAGTATTTTGCTCTTCCATTCATGCAGTAAATACTTACTAATAAGCATCTACTGTGGGGCCAAGACTGGGCCAGGAGGCAACAATGAATAAGCCAAATAAGATTGTCTTAAAGCATCATTCTAGATTAATCTTTCATTTGGTTGGGAAGCCATGAGTCTACAATTGAGCATCATGGAATCATTGTTACATCAGTTGTAAGGATACTGTCCAGTCATTTATCCATTACTTCCCAGAGTGCCTCCAGTATGAAGAGCCCAGGGAGAAATATCCTCTGCGCTCAGATTCTGAGGTAGGTTATCTGCCGGCTTCTCAACACTTGTTCCGTCTTCATCGCAAAGACACTGAGGATTGTAGAGCCCTTTTCTGCACTGGCTACTAGAAAGCTGAGATGAGTTTGTAATCTGCCCACAGCACCTGTGAGAACACTCTGATATATAGGTCTAGCTTCATTCATGGCTCCATTTCATTCTCACCCTTAGTGTGTTTGTTTATTCCTTTTGTTTATTTGTTATATTTTCCCTTTCCTTAAACCCATTTCAATTTCATGCTATTTTGTCATGTTCTTAATGCATGAAATCCTTTATGGAGAGAGCCCAGGTATATTTTGTAACACATAAAAAAGATCAATGGGACAGAAAATACAACCAAGAAATAATTTATAATGCATATAAGAGAAAAATATATGGTAAACATAGCATCTGAAAACAATTAGGGAGAGAAAAACTGCTTAATAAAGTGACTACTTAATAAATAGGATAAGAAATTAGCTATTTGAGAAACAAGTCACTTAGATTCATATTTCATATCATATACTAGGTTTTAAATTGATGAGTTAAAAACAAAACAATATTTATCAGACTTTGCAAAACTAGAAGAAATCACAAAGACATTTAATTATCTACAATTTTATAACTTCTGTAACATGGGAATATGAACAAAATACAGAAATTAGACTAGAAAATATTTATTGAAATATGATATACAAAAAGTTTCTATCAATCATGTAAAGAAGCATACAGATTACCAATATTACTCTTCATATCCTACAGATAAGTAATTAAATGAAAGAAGGAGTAATTAACAGGAGAAAATGTGGTTGATAAATAAACGTGAGGAAATGTACAATTTTATTTGTCATCAGAGTAATGCTGATTAAAATAATGATGTTTTCTAATCTAAATTTTAAAATATTTTAAATGTTGACAAGTTAATTCAGTTGTAAAACTAGAATACTATGCTAGCAGCAGTGTAATTTGATTTTATTACCAAAAAACAAGCTATAAAAATATTCATTTCTTCTTATCCTATAATCCTCCATCTGTGTGTTTTTTTTTCATGAATATAGTACAAAAGAGAGAAACTATAAATACATGAGGAGGTTTATTAAAGTATTACCTATCTTTCATAGCAAACATTTGGAAATAACAAGAATGTCTAATAATAAGAGACAGTCTAAATAAATGACTGCTTTAGCCCTAGAAGTCAGCTGCACTTCTTGGGTGGTTGTGTCCTGGTTTAAAGGTGTGGGCTTTGCCAGAACTCCCTGGAAACTGCATGTTTTTGAGCTTTCTTCTCTTCTTGGTCCAATGAAACGTCAAGTTCACTCCACAACGTCAAAATCAGACTTGACGTTGTCCCATATCAAACTGGATGTTTATAAGCTGTGTCTTTGGGCTGCACGTAATGTTATCTATTTAATCAGAAATTTCACAGAAATACCAAGTCAGAGGACAGTGTTACGTACAGGCAGAGAGTCACACAAGGGAAGGCGTTTTCCTTTCTCACAGAGAGACAGTGTCTCTCCATGGTCCTGAGGCCGAGGAGGCTACGGTCACCAAAGAAGCCCCTTCCTGTGTCCCACTCTGGAGTCCGTCATCAGGGTCTACAAACTTAGACATTCCTCTCAATCTGTCTCCATTTCTAAAGCACAAAAATATAGTCTCCCTATGAGGTAGCATTCCTTCTTGCATACAGACAGAGGTCCTACTACCTTATGTTGAAGGGAGGTAGATATTTATGCAGGTCTTTTCACCTAAGAAGTCATGTTCATAGTTAATTAATACAGTTATAGGCTCATAAATTAAATTTATAACATCAGGGTTACAACAGGAGGTCACAGTTCTCAGGTAATAAAATTACAGTCTCAATGTGGTTTTAAATGAATACATGATGGTTTCTAGAGTTTTAAAAAGTACATCATACTGTTGCCAAGGAAATCGGTTTCCAGAAGAATGGGCTATTTTCGCTCTAGAAGTAAATTCTCAGTGGCAAATAAGACAAGATCCTAAGGGCCAGTAATTTTCTAAATCAAGTATGATCTTGATAGTACATCATTGAAATTATCCTATAGTTCTCTGTATGTCCTATTGATTTTGATACTTTTGATACCCTCCATTCAACAATTCCCTTGAATGTGATTCCTTTACAACCAGAGCCAGCTTTGAAAGATTCAAGGTTATGGTGCAATTTGAGAGGCTCTGAGAAAGACTTCACAAGGTAGTTACCATGGCTTATGCAGGCCATTGCATTGTTATCTCGGCTTAATTAATTGTGTAAAATGTGTAAAAAGTTAGCTTAAAAAGAATATATGAAACTCAACTATTTAACTTACTTATCTAGTGCTTTTCCAAAAACATATCTGGCAGAGGGGGAAGGAAGAGGTGTGGATCAGCAGGTATGTAAGAGGTACCTCCTTCTGAGGGGAAAGGGAATTTAAAGAAAGGTTTATACTCAGCACAGGCTTAGCCTTCTCCACAATATTTTGGAGCCTTGTCACCATAACTTCTGCCTGTGGGCCTCAATCATCCATGTGTCAAGCTACAAAGGACATTTATGTTTCTCTAAACGTACGAAATCATGGTGATAACAGTTACAATGGCATCTTACCACTGACTGACTATCTGGCACCATGAGACATGACATTTATTACTTCTAAACTTCGCAGAGCCTAAGTGCTTTCTCTAAGGATTAAGGATTTTGAATTCTGGATCCAGAAAGATGCCAAATCATTTCTTATGGCACACTGCCAAAGGGATCACTGCAAAAAATAAAGCTGTGTAGCATTCTCTTTAGTTCTTAGTAACAATAGTGCCAATGGCTGATACTTTCTGCGTGCCTGTTGCGCACCAGGCAGTCACCACGCTGAGGACCCGCCATGGATTTAATACCCCAAACACCCCATGGAATTCTCAAGTCACAGATGAGGAACCCGGGGCTTAGGGAGGTTAAGGAACTTCCCTGAAGACACGCACCTAGTTAACGGCAAAGTCAGATTCCGAATCAGCAATTACAGCTTCAGAGCAAGAGCTTTTAATTACTCTGCCACAGAATTAATAACTCATTGGGGAATGTCGCATGAGGCCCAGAACAGCTAAACTATTTGCTCTCAACAGAGGCCAGCTGAAGTAATTCACGTAACACAAAACCAACAACTTAGGAGGTGTTAGAGCAGTTTTAGTAGGACACAAGGCAACTGAACATTGCGTGATGCATATATGTAACTGACTTATATTCAAATTATTATATAATATTAATTTTATATTAATATATTAATAATAATTTATGTATGTATGTAATTCCAATAGCTACCAAGTTAGAATTTCTTCCTTGTTAATCTCAGCCTTGTCCAAGACTGTCTTTTTATATTGTCTTTAATAATCATTTGAGACCTTGTAGTTCTAATATAATCATTAACTCTTGTTACCCTAATATACTAGAAAAAATTGTAAATAAAAGATTTAAAAATAATTAATCTATCTTCCTTGAAGAGAGACTCAGAAATTGAACTTTGAGAAAGTAATGCTATTTCAAAGTGGCACTTTTGCTATTTCAAGAAATATTTTTAACCCAGATTTTGTAAATGGATAGAATATCTAATATGCTCATTGAAAATATTATTTCAAGGGAAAATATTATTTCCTGATAAAATTTTAAAAGAGGAGGGAAAATTACTCAATAATTCTGAATGACAGGTAACCTACATAACAGCTCTTTATACAACAGATCTTGCCTTTGATACCTATACTTTTACTTAGGGGCTACTGTGTTACATTTTGTAAAACTGAGGATTTAAAAGTTAAAATAATCTGAAAGCATGAAGCTCATTTAACCACAAAATTCAGGTTTCCAATTATTTGGTTACACGAATTTTCTGACCAATTCAACTTTAACCCTTGAGATCTTGTTTCGATGCTTGCCTCATAAAAATTGTCCAGTAAAGACACATTTGTTTCTATGCTAAGGAGTTTGTAATCCATTATTTGAAAACCCAATAAATATTTCAATATTTGCCTTAATGAGAATAATTTAGCAAACATAAATTCATCTTTGCATTCTAACTAAAGATCCAATAACCTTTCCTAAAACTCCAATTGTTAAAAACGCTATAGACATGAGGGTTTTAGTGATTAGTATGAATATGCAACAACCCCAAAATACCCCCTCAACATCTTAAAAACATTTGTGCCATAAATTATCTTATTGTCAATTTTTCTCTTCAAATTTTTGAGTAAGGCAAGGGAAAAATCTAGTTTGGGAAATGTATTTTACACACCATATGTATTCTGCAAAGATGGATGTGAATTAAATGTTATAAATGGCACCATCATTTTAGACTGACTAAGGGAATTCCTGGGCTAATTCTTTAGGAAAATAAATAGATGCAACCTAATTTATCTATCTTGTCTCATTCAGCTGGGATTGCAGAAGCTGAATTTGTGCCAAGTGAGGTCAGCCTTGACCCAGAAAAAAAATAGACGTCTATAAACGACGTCTTAGACAACTTGATAATTGCACTGTTTTCACTGGACTGTCCTTGGGCTCTGAATTAAATTTAGTTCTTGGTTTTAGTTACTGAATCAGATGCTCAGTCTGAACTGCTGTAATGCTCCTTCTCCCCCCGGCTTTCATCAGCATACACACATATACACACTTGCACATATGTACAGAATATTGCAGCAAATTGAATCAAAGTCTGGTACTGTTTGTGTAGCTCCATTAAAGAAGCCCTGGACAAGAGTGGCTCAGGATATTACCACCTGAGCCTGGTAATGGTAACAGGATTGTGTAGGGGTGTGCTAGATAATCGTTATTTAGATTTATGCTCAATGCCCCTTAATTAAATCACACAATGCCTCAGCCTCTATAGTGAAGCTTACAGCATCCAATAATATTCTCTTTACTTTTCCTGAAGATTTGAAGTTGACACCTTTCCCATGTCACTTTCCATTTTATTCCTACTTCATCTTTGATTTTTTTTCCCAGAAAGACTAAGCAATAGGGCCAACATGCAAGTTGATGTAGTCACACGTTAGTTTACTTTTTGTTTTTCTAGACTTTGTTTTGTATTTGTTTTGCCACCATTCACTGACTAACCCCAAGCAATAATGTCTCTGAAACACCCAGGAATTGTTCTTGATTCTTCCATTTTTTTCTCACCCAGTCCATCTTTCAATGAATCATTAAGTGTGACGGATTTAACTCGTAAATTTAAAACAAAACAAAACAAAACAAAACTCCCTTTCTCTCCTTCCTTATACACATGATACTTGTTCAGGCTTTTATTATCTTTGACATAAACTATTGAAATATTTTCCTTTCTAATCTCCCTTCTTAGATTGCTCCCCTTTCATTTACCCACCGTTCAGCTGCTAGAATGATCTATTTAGAATATAAATTTTAAAACTTTCAATGGCTTAGGATATAAATGAGTTTCCTTGGACAGCACACAGGTAGAAGTATTACCAGAATTTTGCCCTAACATCTTTGCTCTATCTTCCTACAGGAATGGGATGTTAGCAAGAAAACATTCATGAAAGATGCAGGTTTATTTACATGTCAAACGTCATAGTATTATAGTCATTATCCTTTGATAGAATGTTAACCTCTACTACGGGACTGTCAGACCCTTCAGCTTTTTGAATTCTCTCATATCTTGGCTTGAATCCATATTCATCCATCGATGTTCCATGACTTTACTTACTCATGGCTACACAGAGCAGGTTGTGGGGTAGATCCTTTTCAACCTTCAATATTTATGGTTGCTACAGCTGATCACAGATTTTCCCAGCGGTTCAGTAATACATACTAATCACTGACGTGTGCTAACATTTTCCCCCATGCGTAAGCAGCATTAGCTATGGAGGACAAGTATTATTAGCGTAGCTGGGAACTGGTGAGTGAAATTCATCAGCACGCTGATATTACTTCCCAGTGAAGTCATCCTTCAAATACGAACCCTCTGACTGCAGCATCTGCAGAAGATAGGGCTCTTTGTTAGCGAGCACACACCGCAGACACACGTGCCTCATTAAAGGGTACAGGGAACACCCAGAGGGGGTCACAGAACATCCCTTATCAATCATTTTTTTCTGCCACACAGTAGTTCTGTGTTTAGTAAAAGAGCAATAAACTGAAATAAGTAAGGAATTCCCATATCTCAAAAACCAGTTATTAGCTGTTTAGAGAAAATTATTCTGTAATGTGTAACCTCAGAGCAACTAACATAAACCGTTATCCTCCAAGTTAAATTTTATCTGTATTTCCGAAAGAAGAGAGTTGAGGAAAATTCTGCTGTTTGAAGTTTTGTCTTATCAGCACATTAAGGTGCTAGTTAAGCTCAGTATACATAATATCTCAAATACTTCTAGTTCTCTGGTATTCTTCCCTTTTTCAAGTTCTCATTCTGATAATTGTTTGAGAAAGTATAAAGCTCTGCTTTTCCATTGTGAGAACTTTCCTTTTGCTTTCAAAATTAACTTTCGACGTTAGTGCCCATGTTTAAATGAAAAGAGAACACCGCTGGCATTTCCTTTTCCCTGATCTTTGTTTCCAACCCCACTGAGGTCAGCCCCATCACAACCTGTTCTTGCTGTGAGAACTTCTTCAAGACACAGTCCTTGCTCAGTGGGAGGGTGTTAATACAATCATCATTACCTATGGCCATTCCCTTTAATCCAACAGCCTATTTATTTTTGACACCTGCTGAATATACTAAGAGCAGCAAATGTGTCTAAATCCTTTCTCTGAGGTTGTATTGAACACAGAACCCATTGATGCATAAAATTTCCCATTTTCTTTAAGTGGATCTCCCTATGCATGAATCCACTGGAATCTATCTTTTCCACCTGCTTCCCACAACGAATGCCATCATAAAATGGCTGTGGAAGCCACTGGAGCATTTATTTCACCCAATTTCACTAAATGAGATCACTTTGACTAATCCAAAACTTTTTTTTTTGGCTAATGAGCATTCAATTCTTCTTCAGAGATAAATAATTATGGCCACACCTTTTGTTGAGGTTTCAAATCACTCTAATACATTCTTTCAATCAGTCCTTACTGTTTACAATCCAGAGAAGATCTGTGCTATGAATTTGTGATCAAACTTTTTCATTCATAACATTTTTGAAAGGAAAAGCCAAGCTATAATTTGTCTACATTTTATGTCTCTGGAAAAAGTGTTAATGTTACAGAGTGTGCCGAAGTCACTGTTGTTCAAGTTTCTTATTGTTACGGCGAACTTCTCAGAGACTCCGAGTCCTTCATTCTCAGCTGCCTTGTCTGGGTCAGTCATAGTCAAAGGACTGTCTGGGGCCACAGCCAAGGAGAGCTGGACATTGAGCAAGAAAGCAGCCAGGCGCTGGGACCACAGGACAAGGGTTCCTGACCGGTGTGGTGTTACTGCCATAGAACGCCAGATGCCACCTCTGGCACCAGGACCACTGCCACCCGGAGAAGGGACGCTTATGCCACTGCCGCACTTTCCTCCGCAGACCTCACCTCTTTGGGCTATCTGTCCCTTACTGGAAGCCTGAGGCTGGAGCACAGGCTGAGCTAGGCTACAGCGCTGGGGAAAATGCACACCTGGTTTTCTTGGGATTCTTTATTGGAATGGTTTAAAAGAGTAGGTGTTTCTACAGGAAGGAATTGCTCAAACAGGCACTGAGTTTGGAAGATGCCATGTTGCCAGAACAATGCCCACTATACCTTGACCTTGATGTAGCTTGTTGCCTTTGCTTCAGGGACGATCACACTCATAAGGGCTTGACTTAGGGTCAGAATTTTGATCCCCAGTGAGCCCTAACCCATTCTTCTTTCTTTTCTACGCCTTGGGTTCTGAGAGGCATGAAATTAGTAAATCACATTTTATCAAGTTTAAAATCGAAAGGAAATGTGCATGTGATTGGATGGAGAGATCACTTAAAAACTGATGGTGCAGTGGTGCGAGGTAGTGGAGAAATGGAACCAGCCTGAGAATCCGAGGGCGTGGGTGGGTCCAGGCTCCGTCACGAGCTCACGGGGTGCCAGCTCCCCTTCTGCCTCCTCCTCAGGAAAATGCTGGGCTGGGAGGAGACGGGCTCCAGGCCCCTTCGTTCCCTGACAGTCTGTGATTTTCAAGTCACAGTGATGTCTGCCGTAGCAATGGGGTGCAAGGTCGGGGATGGCTGCGCTTTGTTCCCTTAATGGGGACTGAGGCAGCAGCTCCATTTGGCATGAGCTGAGCTGTGTCAGCACAATGGAGCTGATTGGCTGGGCCCCAAGAGCAGACCCCAGAGAGATATTGATTCTGACAGGCAGGCAATTAAAGGGGGAAATTGGTGCCTTGTGGATAAGACATCTGTGTGCTTGTGATATCCTTGACCAAGCCTTCAGTGTAACGTGCAGTTTAACCGGAATGGACAGGGCTGCTCTGGGTGAAGACCGTTCTCCACAGGAGCTGCAAACCCTGTCTGTGGAACTGGAAATAGACACTGAGATTTTCAAATCTGTTGTGATTTTTGAAAACATCCAAGAGCAGAAATGACTATCGCTTTATGTTTCTCACTTCTGCAGCCAAGTAATAGGTTGGAAAATTAGTCAAAATCTAATTTTAATGTTATGTGAATGTGCTGGGGGTTACGAAGCACTTGGCAGGTTTTACTCCCACTTTCCCCCCACACCTCCTGCCAACATTTCCCTCCACGTTTGATCCTTTTGCTCTGTTCCTTTTCATCTTTTCTCCTTCAACATGGTCCCGCACTATTTTTACTCTTTAAAAACATGCATATGTATTCCCATGATTCCGTCCCTCCCAGACTTTCATAACATCCATGAATGGGGTGCTGGGAGGCCCACATCCCTCAGGATCGCAGAGAAGGATAAGGTTTTGCAAACTCAAGGCCCTGAGCAGGTGTGTCCCAGCCCCAGCCCTCAGTCTCTGACGCCTCGCCCTGGAGGTGGCAGTGGGTGCTGTGTCTGCTGTGTTTCAGCCTGCCCCTCTGGCTACAGCCAGGCACGAGGGGGCAGGTGTCAGGGCCCGATACCAAGCCTTCTTACACCCGCGTCTCCAGCACATGGATTCGTCTGCTCGAGCTGCGATGACCGAATGCCATGGACCAGATGTCTTAAACAACAGAACTTCATCTCTCACAATTCTGGAGGCTAGAGGTCCACAATCAAGGTGCTGGCCCATTTGGTCCTGCATGAGAGCTCTCTTGCTGGCTTATGGAAGGCCACCTTCTGGCTGTTTTCTCGCACAGCCTTTCCTTGCTGTGTGCACACAGGGATGGGACGGGGAGGGAGAACAGACTTGTGACTGACTCCCCATCCTCATGACCCTGTCTAGCCCGAATTACCTCCCAAAGGCCTCATCTCAAAATACCACTTTGCTGCTGGTTAAAGCTTCAAAATATGAATGGGACAGAGGCACACATCAGGCCATAGTAGTATAGGACAGCACAGGACAGTGAATGGGGGGCACACATCAGTCCACAGTAGTACAGGACAGTACAGGACAGTGAATGGGGGGGGCACACATCAGTCCACAGTAGTACAGGACAGTACAGGACAGTGAATGGGGGGGCACACATCAGTCCATAGTAGTAAGGACAGCACAGGACAGTGAATGGGGGGCACACATCAGTCCACAGTAGTACAGGACAGCACAGGACAGCCCATTGCCTAAGCAGAACAGGACCCGCCGCTTCATCCTTCTTCCTCATGACACAGCACAGAAGTCACTGTGCCTTCTTCTGTCTCGTGCACAGCTGTCTCTCCATTCCTGACCCTCCACATCTAGCATCCTGAGCAATTTCAAGACCAGTCACTTCCTTAGGTCTAGATAACAACTGGTCAGAATATTGGGACCAGAGGAGAATGTATTATATACTTCCCTCATGCTTGTGTCTTGATACAGTTGTCCTTTTTACCTGCTCAAAGTTGTGTTTTTTGTGTGTGTGGGAAACTATAAATAACATAAAGTTTACCACTTTAACCATTTTTAAGTGTGCAGTTCAGTGGCATTAAGTACAGTCACACTGTTGTGCAATCGTCACCACCCTACATCTCCAGATCATCTTCCAAAACCGAGATTCTGCCTCCCGTAACTCTTCTTTCTCCCCTACCCCACCCACCGTAACCATCCTCCTATTGTCTGTCTCTACGAATTCAGCTACTCTATCTTATGTAAGTAGAATCGTACAATATTCGTCCTATGTGACTGACTTATTTCACTCAGCATAAGGTCTTCAGGGTTCATCCACATTGTAGCATACATCAGAATTTCCTTCCTTTTTAAGGCTGAGTAATAGTCTATTGTATGTATATATTACATTTTGTTTACCTAGTCACGGACACTTGGATTGCTTCCACCTTTTGGCTATTGTGTATAACGTTTCTGTGAGCGTGGGTGTACAATGAAAGTCCTTCTTAATAAAACAAATTATTTGGAATTCTGCCACTACTCTGAGGAATCACTAACACTGATTGCTTGGTATTTGCAAAAAGGAAATGTTGTAGAGTTGCCTGAGTGGGTATTTTAGATTATGTCCAACCTTTGCCCCTTAAGGATCCATGACACAGTTCTAAAACAACTTCAAAGTTCTTTCATAGCTGGATATTTTCTTTAAAATCTGTATTCTTCTGTATACTCAAGCTAATTTCCTAAGTCAGTTGAAGTGTTCCAGTTTACTTTGATGTGTAAGGATTTGTGGTATAAACAAGAGTAAAGAAATTAACTTGGCATCAAATTTAACATAAAATATAAAAAGAGGCGTGACACTTTCTTAGAGATAAATTTCAGGAGATATAAAAGTTCACCTTTTTTTGTTGACTGATGCAAAAGAGAAATACTAGAATATACAGAATCTTAAACTCATAGCATTTTAGATCTGGAGGGAATCCTGCAGACAATCTATCTCAATTCCTTTATTTGATATTGAAAAAACCCAGAGAGCTTATGTGATTTCTTTTTTCATTCTATTCATTTATTCATTCAATGTTTGAGTGTCAACTATATATGATGGGCAGTGTCTGATACTGCAAAATATGCACAGATTGCTCCTAGTTTTGTTCCTAACCTTCAAGAGCATGTATTCCAGCCAGGCAGACACTCTAGGCATTAGAACTCAGCAAATATCGAGTCACCACAATGCTCAGGTCAACGTGCTTGACACTGAAGGAGAAACAAAGATGAGAAGGAAGGCGGACCTGTACTCGGTGAGCACATGAGCCAACAGTGGGGCAGGACGCACATACGCTGCACTGCTTGTCAACAGGGGCCCAATGAGGACCTGAAGGAGGTGGGGGATCACACCCACCAGGGAAAATAAGTGACTTCTTGAGAGAGCTAGCGCCTGTAGCAGGCTTCAAAGGATGCGGATGAGCTGAATAGGCACAGATGAGAAAATTGAGGAGGGACGTGACCAGGACAGGACAAGAAGGCAGGAAAGTGAGGCTCCTGGGGGACTCACGATGGGAGCATGTGCAGAGCAGGGCTCGAGGGACAGTCTTTCTCCTGGGCTCTCTCATCAGGCTGTGGAGATAGATATAAGGACCGGTTCTCATCCCAGCTAAACCTCAGGATCCCCACTTACAACATCCAAATATTAACGTCTCTGCCACACAGGGCTGCTGTGGGGATCAAAGGCGATAACGGATGTGCAGTGCTTCATTGTGCCCGGAACACAGGAAAGCTCTGTGAATGCTGGCCACGGCGATGACTTTCGTACCACAAAGAGAATGTCAATGTCAGCTGAAGTCAACTGAATTGAATATACTTCATCCAATAGAAAATGGACGACCACTACGGGATTCTGTACAAAGGAATGCTATGCTAATAAGTACATTGTTAAAAAAAAATTAATCTGTCAGAGCCGCGTAGTGACGGCTAGAAATGAAGGTGGGCAGGAGGTAGCGTGTGTTTCAGGCGGTGACTGTAACAGTCCAGGTGACAAGGAAGTAATGAGAACCTCATTATGTCTGATGGAGTGGCGGTAATAATGAATAAATTATATAGATGTTAAGGAAATCAAATTGGCAGGGAGGAGAGGGGGAGGATAGAGCAAACGGTTGGGTATCGTGGAAGGAAGGTTAAAAAAATATCAAAGATGAACATGTAGTGTCCAGGTTAGAGACTTGGGGGGGACACTGAACGATAAACTGGGGTTCGAGGTGATGATATTGGCCGTAAAGATGTAGAATCTAAAAGACCAGTGGAGATGTCCTTTAAGCAGCCCACAGAAAAGTGCTGGGGACAAGGCAAACGAGGTGATACCCAGAAGCAGACACTGAACTTTATATAACCAGGAAATCACTAGTGAATTTGAAAAGGCAGCAGATGGTAAGCATGCAGACCAGGTTTGAAATGATTTAGAATGAGTGACTGATGAGGCATTGGAAGTGATCTTTAAAAAAAAAAAAAAAGGCAGTGGAGAAAGTTCAGTGGGGTGGTAGATAGCTGAGAGCAGTTGCATGTTCATTCTTTATCTTAACATGGATGGACCTTATTATGTTTTTCAGCATTGAAGAAGGTGCAAACAGCGAGGGATAGACTGAAAATGTTTTTCAGAAGGGGAAATGGTGAGACCAAGGTCCCAGGGGAGGTGGAGGTGATTCAGAGTAAAAGACTAGACTCAAGAAGTTAGTGACTGTCTCAGTGTTGAGTGTTCGGTGGTGGAGCTGAGTGACTCCCCTGTGATGCTGGTTGGAGTGGAGACGGGAGGGTGCTCAGGCCACACTGTGTGAAGCTAAGCCTTGAAGCGCTGGTAGGATTTCAGCACACAGTGATGGGGAAGGGAGTTCCAGAACATTGTGAGAGCAATTTTATGGAGTCAGGAAAAGGCAGAAGTGACCAACACTGTATCGGATTCCTGGGGGTGCCGTAACAAATGACCACAAACTCGGTGACTTAAAGCAAAGAAAACATAGTCCCTCAGTTTTGGAGGTCAGAAGTCCAAAGCCACGGTGTCAGAAGGGCTAATCTGCCTCTGGAGGCTCTAGGGGAGAATCTATTCCCTGCCTCTTCTAGCTGCTGGTGGCTGCCACCATTCCTTGGTTTGTGGCTGCATCAGTCTAATCTCTGCCCTCGTTTTCATCGCCTTCTCCTCTGTGTCTGTTTCAAATCTCCCTCTGCCTCTCTCTTATCAGGATATACAGATTGCATCTAGGACCCACCCAGATAATCTGAGATAATCCCATCTACAAGGACTCTTTTTCCAAATAAACTCACAGTCACAGACTCTTGGAATTAAGACATGGACATATCTTTGGAAGCACAAACACTTTACAGATATGACAAACGCAATGAGGACTCAGAATAAGTAAATCTGGACCAGCAATATATGGGATGCCAGAGGACACAAAATCCAGAACGGTAGATCTCATAAAATCTGTGCTTATCAAAATTATAATGAAAATGCATAACAATTCAAGGCATACATGTGTACGGACTGTGTGATTCAGCCCTGTTAACTTAGTAAAACAAAAAGTCAACTCTTTCTTTCTACCAACACCACCTTATGGATAAAATTTTTGAGGAAACAAAATTACAGGCATATCATGGAGTATTTGTTATTAAGGTCAGCAATCACACCTTCTTAGCAACCCTCGAGAAGGCATGAAATGATGCTAGCGACAATAATAAAACTAGCTAAAGAGTATCTTCCTGTAGCAGAAGGCTCATTCCACTCCTCAGGCTGTCCAAACCTTGCTGGTTTCGGTTTGCAGTATTAAGAAAGCTAACTTGCTTTACTTAGGTTATAGTAGCTCATTTTGCTGAAATATCAAAAATAACATTTTTCAAATCCCTTGCAAGAAAAATATTTTTAACAAACCACAGTGTCTCTAGTCCATAATCCATGCATACTGCCCGGTATGAATTTACAGTGTCAAACTCTTAAATAACGAAAAACCACAGCCTGGGAGAGCTCAGAAGTTGTGATTTCCCCTTCCTGAAGCCAGACTGCGGTTCCTAATTAAGCAGTAGTTTCTCAGCTCTTCAAACAACCAGATCTTTATAACAGCCTCAGAACTGTGTAAAAGAGGGAAGTGTGTTTCTTCAAATGCTGTAATTTGGCTTGCTCAAAGACTTCCTCAGGCACAGAGCACCTCCTTTTCTCCCCAGCCCATAGAGCATTCTACTAACAGATGGAAACGTATTTTTTTCATCACTTGAACTCAAGTGTTTAAGTAAGTGAGTACATCTACATTCTCACTCAACAGCCACGCTTTGTTACAAGGACTCCATCCCTTCACTCCTTGACTGAGCTCTACTGCTCCCAGCAGACGGCTGTCTAGCCTTTGCTAATGTGACCCAAGTGCACCGACACCGTCAACACCTGCCCCTCAAGCAGCCCATTCTAGCTTCAGATGGGCTGGAAGGTTCTTCCTCTTACTTAGGTTTTTCTTGAGTTGCTCGAGTATTTCTTGAGTTGCAATCTGTTCCTCTCTGGTTCCCAACATTTGGTCAAAGTTCTACCATTTGACTATGCAACTCCCACCAAAGCACAGCTCATCAGATATTTGAAGACAACATCCCTTCTTGTCACACTGCGTTTGCTCCAGGCTAAGTGACCCAGACTCCTCCAGTCATCCTTCATGCCTCATAAGCCCCAGTCCTCTCATCGTGCTCTCTCCTTTTCTTGTTACAGATGTTCTAAATCCCTCTGAGTGTTTCTCTACACTGAATCCCACGTCCCAGATTCGGCCTGAGCTGGGGATGGTGGCGCAGAACCAGACTACACTGTGTTAATAGCACACGTCTCTCAGTACTGCCTAAAATACCCCAGCCTTTGATGCCCACCTCACTTTTTCTTTCAAAACAGTTTCTAGCAGGTGTTTAAAACTCTTTGGACATAGTCAGAGAATAAGTCATTAATCGATCCAAATGCTTTCTCAGTTAGTTCATAATTTTCCATCTTTGCCCATGGACTTGCAGTGTTCACTTGTGACACACTGTATTTGCTTGTAAATACTTGTGTTTACCTGCTTGTCAGGTGGTTTAACAAGGAGCACAGTCACTTAGAAGAGAAGGAACGTTTTATGCCATGGATTTCCTCAGAACTTTTAAATAGAAAGGATAGGTTGAGGAAGTTGCCTTTTGGCACCTATGCATTAAAATAGAGTTTTATCTGACATAAATCGTAGCAGTATTTTCTTAGATCAGTCTCCCAAGGCAAAAGAAATAGAAGCAAAAAATAAGCAAATGGGACCTAATCAAACTTAAAAGCTTTTGCACAGCAAAGGAAAGTATCAACAAAACAAAAAACACAGATTAGGAGAAAATATTTGGAAACAATACAATCGACAAGGAGTTAATTTCCAAAATATACAAACGGCTCATACAACTCAAAATCAAAAATACAAACAACCCAGTCAAAAAATGGGCAGAAGACCTAAATAGACATTTCCCTAAAGAAGACATACAGATGGCCAACAGGCATATGAAAAGATCTCAAAATCACTAATTATTAGAGAAGGGCAAATCAAAACCACAATGATGTATCACCTCACACCATTCAGAATGGCCATCATCAAAAGGTCTACAAATAATAAATGCTGGAGAGGGTATGGAGAAAAGGGAATCCTCCTACATTGTTGGTAGGAATGTAAATTAGTACAACCACTATAGAAAACAGTATGGAGTTTTCTTAAAAAACTAAATGTAGACCCAACATATCCCACTAAAATAGATCTACCAGCAATCCCACTCCTGGGCATATATCCAGAAAAGAGGAAAACTTTAATTCGAAAAGGTACATACACCCCAATGTTCATAGCAGCACTATTTACAATAGCTAAGACATGGAAGCAACCTAAGTGTCCATCTACAGATGAATGGATAAAGAAGATGTAGTGTGCACACACATACACACACACACACAATGGACTACTACTCAGCCATAAAAAAGAATGAACTCTTGACATTTACAGCAATATGGGTAGACTTGGAAGGCATTATGCTAAGTGAAATAAGTCAGACAGAGAAAGACAAAGACTGTATGATACCACTTACATGTGAAACCTAAAAAATAATACAAGTGAACTTATTTACAAAACTGAAACAGACTCACAGATACAGAAGACAAACTTATGGTTACCAAAGGGGAAAAAGAGGGAGGAATAAATTAGAAGTATGGGATTAACAGATGCATATTACTATATATAAAATAGATAAACAACAAGGATTTCTGTATGGCACAAGGAACTATATTTAACATCTTGTAATAACCTATAATGGAAAAGAATCTGAAAAAATATATATATGCATAACAGAATCACTGCTGTATGCTCGAAACTAACACAATATTCTAAATCAACTATGCTTCAATAAAAAAAATAAAATAGAAAGTTTTGAAATCCAGTATCATTTACTTTATGGAAACTTATATGAATAAGACCAAATTCTTTTTCTCTAAAAAAAATCCCCGAAGAGTGCAATGGAAAGTGGAGTGGGTGTGTGTGAAGCACGATTTGGCATTCATCACACTACCCTTTTTCTCTCCACCGAGATGCCAAGGATATTCTAGAGGAATTCTAAACAAAGAGCCAAGTATTCAAGTTCAGGTCTACATTATTACATATTTTATCCTTTTGTAAAAATTTTGAAGAGCGTGATGAGAAGTCATAAAAATAACTGGCTAGTTCTCTTTTTTTTTTTTTTTTTGAGTTTATATATGGTGATGGTGATGGCAGGCCTAAAGAGAACTTGAAAAGTAAACTATGAAATGCTAGCCTTTTGAAGTGCAAATGACAATGGAGGCTACTCCACAAGCCAAATGGGGTCTATGAGCCTGGAAGGGGTCTGGGGTAAGATTTGGCCCCTGAGCTTTAGTGGGTGGCCCTGAACAATGCAGCACTCTGAGCTAGGCCTTCATTTTGGTCTTGACCACCCTGAAAGGCTTGCTTATTCAGCAGCATAAACCAAAGCAACAAGTGCCCCGGGGGGCTGCGTCTTTTCAGAGGCAGGAATGTGAAAGGGCAGGAGTGGACTTTGACCTCACTCTCAGGTTGTGTAGTTCACATAACAGCATCTCCCCCATCCCCAGCATCCCATCAGAAGGCTGCAAACAAGAGCTACTTACTTCTAGCTCAAGTCTTAATAGCTGTAAGGAGAAGCCTGCGAACTGGTTCTGATTATCACTAAGTTCATTTTTGCTAAATGGCACCTTCTTTTCTAGCAACATTACTTATATATCTTGGGTTTGTTTTTTTTTTTTCCCTTCCTATTGGTATTATTCCCAAGACAATTACAAGACAGGTGTGGAAGAGCTGGCAGATGGCAGACTTGATATATCAGTTTATTCAGTGTTACCAGTTTAGTTGTCTGGCTTTTCTACAGGGAAATCAGTAGCATGACTATAACTTTATTACTAAAATTATTGTATATAGAAGTATATCATATATATTTATTTAATATATATTGTTGTATATTTAATATATGTGTAAAATATGTAATCATTTCTCCCAAGGACTGAGAAAACATTGTGTTCACAAAATCAAAGAACTATCTCAAGAAAATGAGCATTCCAGGAATACACAGACTTTACGGAAGACTCTGTTAGGCACATATTATGAGACAAGAGTGTGTTTGGAACTAAAGAACACTGAGAGATCATGGAGGAAGCGGGTCCTCGCCTGAGGACATCACAATCTAGACGATGACTCACCTGTAAAACACCTGCTCAGCTCAGGACCTGAAACCCAGAAAGAAGTCTGATTCGATCCCCCAGTGAAATCCTGGTTTCCATCTCTGGGCCCTCACTGCCAGTCTGAATTCCTTCTATTCAGACCTTAATGATCCTTTCTATTTTTTGAACCTTTATTTGGAGCTTTTAACAAAAGACTAATGACTACTGTTTTTAATTAAAAAATAGTACACACTCATATTAAAAATTTAGCAGTACAGAAATGTGTAAAGAATGTAAAATGTCACCCAAAGTCCCATCGCTTTGATATATAATCATCATTAGTGTTAATATTTATTTCTCTGTAAGGACATCCAGATAGGAAAGATAAATTGGAACCATTTCCATATATAGGAACTATAAACATGTCAATTTCGTTTTTAAAGTCAGGTTTATTGAAGAATAATTGCATTCAATAAAATTCACTCTTCTTAGGTGTACATTTTTATGAGTTTTGGCACACACATTCCAGTAAGTTCCACCACAATCAAAATAATAAATAGAATATTACTGTTACCCCATAAACTGCCTCATGTCCCTTTCTAGTCGGTCACCAGCCCTCTCTCCCAGCGCCTGGAAAAACTGATCTGATTTCTGTCCCTGTAGTTTTGCTTTTTCCAGAAAGTCTTGGAATCACACAGCTTGTAGTTTTATGCATCGGATTTCTTTCACTTATCATAAGGCTTTTGAGATTCTCCCTTGATATTGTATGTAACAACAGTTTGTTTCTTGATTTTAGTTGTTGAATAATATTTCACTGTATGATCGTAGCACATTTTGTTTATCCGTTCAGCAGCTGAAGGGCATTTGAATTTGGGCTATTATAAATAAAGCTGCTTTGAACATTTGCACTCAGGACTTTGGGTATAAATTTTCATCTCTCTTGAGTAAAAACCCAGAGGTGAAGTTGCTGTTGTCAGTATGTGTTTACACCGCCAGAAACTGACAAACCGTTTCCCAAAGCGGTTGTACCATTTTGCAGTCTCATCGGCAGTGTGCGAGTGTGGCAGGTCCTCTACCTCCCCACCAGTACTGGTACTGTCGAATTTTAAAATAATTTTAGCCATCTAATGGGTGTGTAGTGGTATCTCATTATGGTTTTAATTTGCATTTTCCTGATGACTTACGTTAAGCATTTTTTCCTGTGCTTCATTTGTTGTTGATACGTCTATTTTGGTGAAGTATCTCTTCAAAGCTTTTGCCCATGTTTCAAACTGAGTTGCTTCTTTTCCTGTTACTGAATTCTGAAAGTTCTTTATATAGTATGGATATAAGCTCTTTTCCAAATAAGTGTTTTGCAAATATTTCCTCCCTGTCTCTGGCTTGTCCTTTCATTTTCTCAGCAGTGTCTTCCATAGTAAAGAAGTTTTTAATTTTGGAAAAGTTTATCAATTTCTTCTCTTATGGATTGTGCTTTTGGTATCGTTTCTAAGAAATTCTTGTTTAATCCAAGGTTGCAAAGATTTTTCTTCTGTACTTTCTCCTAAGTTTAATGTTTTAAAGATTTATATGTATGTCTGTGATCCATTTGAGTTAATTTTTGTATAAGATGGCAGGTATAGGTCAAACTTCATGTTTTGGCATAGGAATAACCAAAAGCTCCAGCAACAGTGTTGCTGAAAAACCCATCCTTTCTCCACTGAATTGACTTTGCACTTTTGTCAAAAACAATTCGAGATTTGCAGATACTAACTATTCTATGTAAAATAGATAAACAACAAGTTTATACTGTATAGCAGAGGGAACTATATTCAATATCTTGTAGTAACTTATGGTGAAAAAGAATATGAAAACAAATATATGTATGGTCATGTATGACTGAAGCATTATCCTGTTCATCAGAAATTGATACAATATTATAAACTGATTATACTTCAATAAAAATATATATACGTAAAAAAAACAATTGGCATATACGTGTAGGGGGCAGTCTTGAGCTCTATTCTATCCTATTGACCTACATGTATTTCCCTTCGTCAATACCACACTGTCCTGACTATGGCAGCCCTCTGGTAAGTCTTGAAATTGTATAATGAGTCCTCCAACATTCTTCTTCTTTTCAAATGCATTTTATCTATTCTAGTCTTGCAGTTTTCCATACAAACTTTAGAATTGCCTTGTCGATAGCTACAAAAAATCCTACTAGAATTTTCATTGAGAATGCATTGAATCTACAGATGAGTTTGGGGAGAATTGACATCTTAACAATATTGAGTATCCTCATCCATGAACACAGTGGTTTCTGGAAGATTCTTCGGGGATTTTTATGCACACAATCATATATTGTCTTTGAATAAGGAAAGTTTTTCTTTTTTTCCAATCAGTATGACTTTCATTTTTTTCACCAGTTTAATTCTCAAAAGGTACTAAATGTAATTTTGCACTAACGGAAGGGAGACATTACATAAAACTAAATGAATTATAGAAATGCAGACAAACGTTTCTTTGTCATGTGAAATACTAGTGTCTAAAAGATCACATCAAGATAATGAAAAAATATGTTCAAAAATCATTAAGCAATTAGGCTTTTTAAAGTTTTTTATATCTCTATTTCAAATTTAGATATTATTGATTAATTCAACAATGTGAAAGATTAAGGAAATTAACAATTTCATACTTTCTTCTCCTTTTCCTTTCCTTACTTGCTGCTCTTTGTTTATGTTGTTATATTTATTTTGCTAAGACTTATAACACTTTAAATTCTGTCACCCAAATCCCCACAATAATTTACATTAGTGTTATATTAAGCAAAAGTTCATCCTCATACCCATCCTCTCATAATTGCTTTTCTATTCCTGACATTTTTCTTTGATTAATGACATATTTGGCCAGACATCACATGCAAAAGTTGTTGGAGCTTTTTCAGGAAGAATTGACTGGTTCTATATTCCCTGAATTCTGAAGAGGTCTGTGGCTAGTCTGAATTTTTCATCACTTGTAGATGACTTCCGTTTTTCCTATCTGGATGGCTGAAAGTTCTTTTCATGTCTGACATTAAATAATTTTAAAAGAAGGTGTTTTGCTATCAGTTGTTTTGTATGCATTGTCCCCAGAACACAGTTTCTGTCCCTCATAGCAGAGAATTTTCCTCGGTACAAAATTCTTACGGAAAGAAATACTGGGTGCTTTGATAGTTTCTTTTTTCCAAAGTACTATTTACTTGGATCATTGTTGCCTAGTCTCCAAACCCATTATCTTCCCTCCATTTGCTTTAATCTCTTTCCCTGTGCTTACACTCTCATTATCTGTTTATTGCTGTCTCTAATGTACTGTTCGGCAAAGGGCTATTATTTTGTTTCTCAATTTCCTTAACTCTCAATATCCCTTTTTATATCACAGTTTTGTTATTTAACCATCTAAACTTTGTTTTACTGAACTTATACGAGATCTTTTTACAGTGCTAAGAACTTGAAAGGAGTATCATTGTGTAAAGTCATTTAATTTTTACTGCTTTTTAAATTGAGACTCACTGAATTCCTACTTTCTTTTCCTTCCCTTTCCTTATCTTTCTTCTTTCTTTTCTCCCTTCCTTTCTTTCCTTCTCTTCCCCACCCTTATGTCTCCTCACCCCTTTTCCCACCTCCTTCCCCTCCTCTATGCTCTGTTTGTACAGCTACCATCCCATTTTTCATGATGCTTATATGTACCACAGACAGTACTTTCCATATCTTTTTTTGTATATATATATATATATTTTTTTATTGAAGTATAGTCAGTTTACAACTGTGTCAATTTCTGGTGTACAATATAATGCTTCGGTCATATATGAATATACATATATTTGTTTTCATATTCTTTTTCATCATAAGTTACTACAAGATGTTGAATATAGTTCCCTGTGCTATACAGTATGAATGTGTTGTCTACTATATATATATATATATATGTTAGATTCTGCAAATCTTGAAGTCCCAATTTATCCCTTTCTTTCATTTTCCATCACAGAGTGAGGGGAAGGATCCTGAACTAGCTACCTCTTATCAGACCTTATCTGACCAAGGTCTAGACTACCAGTTGAAAATTGGCTATTTTGTCCTATTTGGCTTCCTGTAGTTTGAGAGCCTGGCAAGGAAGAAAAGTGCCAAGTGGCCCTAAGCACAATGTTTGTTAGAAAATATCAATGAGAAACTTCCAATGATTCTAGCTGTTTATGAAAACTGTATTGCTGTTTTTGTAAGTTTCTTTTCAGTGTTTAGAGTTCTTTGTTTAAAAATACGTTTTCAAGACAGTCTCTGTCTTTAACTTTAACTGCCACAATAATAAAACAATGTTCTTCTCCTCAAGACACCATTCATGACTTCATCCCTGTTATAATATGACAGATCAGTTTTGACAAGGCATAATATTTCTCATTTTATTTTAATAAGATTGATTTTCTCAAGAAATCAGTGCAATTATAGAACAGTTCAAATGCATTTGCAAACTGTATCAAACTCCACATGCTCCCCAACCATGCAGAGTCAAGATTCAAACTCTGAAGAGTCAAAATACACTTACAGAGGGAGGGTACCGCTCAGTGGAGCATACGCCTAACATGCATGAGGTCCTCGGTTCAGTCCCCAGTACTTCCATTAAAAAAAACAAAAAACGAGTAAATAAAACCTAATTATCCACCGCCCTAAAACGAACAACCAAGCAACAAAAACCCAAAATACACTTACAACTACTTAACCTAACATCATTAAGTGCAACTGGGTTCACTGAAAAAACAAGATGTGCAGGTCTCTTCGTCCTGCCCTGGAGGGACAGACTCTGAAAATCAAGACATGGATGGCAACGTGGTGAGGGGGTGGGTAGCAGCACGCACAGGGGAAATGCACAAGAATTAGAACTGATCTTGAGCCTGAACTTGGCCAAAGCTTAGCTACTTAATCATGGGCAATTTACAGATCTTGTCAAGCTTCATGTCTTCAATCTGCAAAATGGGAACATTTCCAGTTTTCCTCATTCTTTCAGTCGCACAACTGGTATATTCTGAAAGCCCACGATGTGCTGTCGTACCTCTAGACACGGGGTAAAGCAGGAAGCAGAACAGACCCTTGACCTCCCTGTGCTCATGGTACTTACATTCTAGTGTTCGTGATAGGCATTTACCCAAGAACAAATAAATGAGATAATTTCAGAGAGTCGTAAGTCCTCACAAAGAAACCAAAAAGTGACTGGAAAGTTGGTGTTAAATTAGCTGTCGCAGTTGCAGATGTGAGCTTGGCCTGGTCAAGGGACAGAAAGTCAGGTACCGCAGCAGCAACTTGAGTGGTGGTGGGGAGGTGGGAGTTGATGTCGAGGTGGGCAGAGGCCAGATCGTGTAGGTTAAGATAAGAAGCTGGAATTTTATTTGACTACAGTGAAAAGTAACTTGGAATCTTCACTGGGGAGCAATAGAATCAGATTTGAGCTGTACATTACCCTGACTGCTAGATGGGAAACGTACTGCAAAAAGGAGTGTCAGCAAAAACATCATCTTGGAGGTGGCTGCCGTGACCCCAGAGAGACCAAATGGCTTGAGTTAAGGTTCTGACACTGGAAGTGCTGGGAAGTGGTTCTATTTAGCAAGTAGTTAGAGACGAAGTCAACAGAACTTGCTGAGGATTTGGATGTGAAGTGGGAAACAGGGAGGAACCAGGTATGGCTCTGGATTTTTGGCTTAGGAAATTGGGTAGATGGAGGTGTCATTTACCAAGGTGGGGAAGAAGGAGGAAGAGACAGGGTGGGGTGGGAAGAGGGTGGGCTTGGGGTCAGATGCTTTGTTTGTTTTCAGGATTTTTAAATAAAATTTTATAGTAATCTTCATATGTGGACGTACTGAAAATTTTATAGCTTTTCAAATTATGCTAATAATAAATTTTTTCACTTTCTCACTTCTACTTAATTGCTAAAGTAAAGCAAATTAACAAATTGTTTATCTGATATACATGCAAATTCTTGTAGCTTCTTTTTCAGGGAGAATCACTTGGTTTTTCTAGATATAAAATAATATCACCAGCAATAAGACATAGTTTGATCTTTTCTTTTTCAATGCTTATGCAATTACTGTACACCTTAATCATGTACACTAAAACCTTCAAGGGTGATAATAGTGGGAATGTTCCCGTCTGGCTCTTTATTTTAGATGAAAATGCTTTAATGTCATGCCTTTTTGGACAATATGTGTTTTTGTTGTTGTTGTTGTTTTGTTTTGTTTTGTTTTGTTTTGTTTGCTGTATTTGGTTGTCTATTTATGTCCATTTTCAAATTTTTTAAAAATTTATTTCTACTTTTAATGAGCATTGACTGCTGAATTCAGCCTTTTCAGTATATGATTATCTGACTTTTAAAAAATTTTATGATTTTAGGAGAGAGAGTTATATTTTCAAAATTATCAACTCAAATATACGTGATGCTGATTCCTGGTTTACACTGATGAGTTAGAGAGCATGAATGTTTAATACGGTTTGTAAATGCATTTGAACTGTTACGTAACTGCATTAATTTCTTGAGAAAAACAACTTATTAAATAACTCCTTTTTCCTGCTTATCCTGGCTCTTTTAGAAAAGATAACTTACAAGGTTTTTAATCAGCCTTTAATTTTACAGCTAATGTGTTTAACAGATTGCAAATTGTAATAATAGGTTTTATCTTTCTGAGTCTTTCACGGATGGTTTTATATATGTGACATTATTACAGCTGCTCTTTATTTGTGCCCCCAGGAAGCCATTTTTAAAGGAAATGTAATTATGTTTCTATCCTTCATGATCCAGAGGTTATTACAGATAATTTTATTCTTTTAGTGAAGCAGAGCTCTGACTTTATGGTCTCATCATTGAAGAGAAATTGCATTTCAAAACTGAAAAAAACCCTAAACGACCATCATGACTAAAAAGAATTAACCAACTAAAAGGATACCTTGTTATTTTAACATCATCAACACATTTTCTGATTCTTAAAGTTTGGTCTGGGGGGACATGAATAGTATGCTAACAGTCCAGTTTGTCCAGTACAAATTTATGTCTATTGTTCCAGCATCCTCTCTGGCCTAGCATTTGTCCCGGAATTTTCATTTTAACGGAATTATTATCGTTGTTGTTGTTAACATAACAATGCATTAATATTCGCATTGCAATAACATTTGTTAGTAACATTTGCACTTAAGTAAGCCAATAGTACTTACACCTACACTTTATTCTTCCGGGTTCTGCCATGGTCTGGTCTACTAGTGTGTAAGATATATGAGCAGAAAAATAGGGCTCATGTAGAACGGGACTAAATCGGAAAGCAGATCAGTGATAACCTTCTAGAAGGTTACCTGTCGTTCAGAAAAACTTCTGGACGTACTAAAACCAGTCCTTTCCTTTCAAATATAGAATGAAGGGTATTCTGTGATAAAGTGCACCAGGGACAAAGGCAGACGGGGCAGCTAACTCCTTCCAGTCTTGGTAGAAGTGTGAATTCGTAAGTCCCCTTTTGAGTGTGAGGGCATTTAAGCAGTAACAATCGAAATTGAAGATGCGTAAGATGTTTAAATCTTAAAATAAAAGTTACTGCAATTCTTCTAGGATTCTGTCAGACATAAATACTTTACAGCCAGGTCAAAAGGTGAATGGAGAAGAGGAACAAATACAGAGGAATGTTTGTCATGAAAAATTCAGAAAAGAGTATGAACCACCACCGGTGGTTGGGCGGTGGTTGTTGAAGGACGGCAAATTCCATACGATGCCATACTCTGCCACTTTCAAAAACAACTAGATCTGTGTATACTGAGGTTAAAAAAATATTCTCGTAAGCCGTGTTACTAAATGAGAAAAAAGGCAAGGCAAAAAGCCATACAGACTCTGGGATGACATTTATGAAAAGCGAAGCAAACCCTGTCTGCGTGTGTCACTGTGTAGTTACAGCGTATGGGAGCATCTGCCTGGTAAACTCCTGCAAGAAGCCAAGCACAGCTGCTCATAGTGCTTGTATCTGCAAGGGCAGAGGGGGAAAGGCAGAAGTCAAGAGGATGACTTTCACATTTATTCTTTCCGTATCTGTGGTGTTTGAAACATTTAACAGAGAAAATAGAATCATGTTGCTTGTTTATAGTTTTTAAAAACGAAACACAGAAGAAAGAAAAGCCACTCTCTGTTAACTGCGGGCATCAACTAATACCCTTAACATGAAGGTTCACTCAGTCACAGCAACATGGATTGACCACAACGGGACTTTCAGTGCCTCCAAAAGCTCCAAGAGACCCTTTGGTTCTGTTGCTGTTGTTTGGTTGATTTTGTTTTGTTTTTATCCAGGAGAGTTTGAACCTCAGAGTTGGGTGGGTTATAAAACAAGTGGCTCAGCCCTGACTTCCGGGGTGAGAGTTTTAGAGGGTGTCGGAAGGACCACCGCCCTCGCATACTCTCTGAATCAGCCCTACGCTTTCATGGTGAAGCCTGATTCCATTCAACCAGGTATTCAGTCATAAAAATAAAAAGACCCAGGATGTTTAAGTACAGAACTGTTTGCACATGCAAAGCCTTATGCTAAACACAATACCCTGTCACGTGGGAAAAAAAAGTAGGGTAAAATGTGGTAATAACTATTTAACTTGGGAATTAAATAAATGGCCTTGTCCCTGAATTAGTAGCAAGGTCATTCACACAATTATAGTCAAGGGCAACTAATGGAAATCTAACGTCAACAAATAACTGAAAACAATAGCTGAAATACTTACAGATATGGCAGGAATTTATTTATAATTAGGTCCTTTATAAAAAAAAAACTACCTAAAAGTAGCACTAGGGAGTTGAATGAGCGTGGGGAGACGGTATGAGAGAATGATGTGGCCCTAAAGTCCCTGCCTAACTTTAGCAGGCCCCTAAAAATGCATTCTTAATTACAGCAAGCAATAGAAATTTTTAAAAATCATACATATGTAAAACTAAGAATATAAAGTCATTCAACATGCACTTACTGGGCTCTTACACTGTCCCAGGCCCTGTCCCAGGTGCTGAACAAAACAGTGGACAAAAGTGACCCAAGTCCCTTCCCTCAGGAGGCTTATGTTCTAGTGAACAGATTCTCCGTAATTCCACCACTTACACAGGACTGAAGTTTATAGTTTGCGCTACAGCTTTCTCATCCTTTCTCTTTGCATTTACGTATGTCTTTCTTCGCAAAATTGAAACTGTGGTGTGAGTGTTTTATACTTAAAATAACGTAGCCACACTTTCCACATTATTAAATATTTCTCAACAGCATTATTTTCCTGGCATCACTGTGTTACAATGTCTAAGTGACTGTTAAGTGACTGTGGCTTTATTGTTTCAGATCATTTCACGTTTTCTTTCAACATTATAAGCAATATGATGGATGTCTTTGTAGATCAATCTCTGCCTGAGACTAAGATTACTTTTTTAGGATAAAGTATGGTGAAGTGAAACTGCAGAATTAGGGAGAACAGGATGCTCTTCCATTACTGATGAAGTTAACACACAATACTAATATTTAAATTAATATTTGATATAAACCAGCAAAGTTTTACATAAAAGGTATTTAAAATAAAGAGGAAATTATACTATGTAATGTATGCTGATTATTTAGAATAATATAAATATACAGGTTATATTTTAGTTCTCCTTAAAGGAATCACTGACATAATTTGGTTTAAAAAGTCTATTATACCATGTTTTAGGGAACAAGTGATTTTGAAATCATGGTTTGATAGAGTTGCCTATAAAAAGGAGTCACTGGCATTGCTGGATCATATGGTAGTTCTAGTTTTAATTTTTTGAGGAACAACCATACTGTTTTCCATGGTAGCTGTACCAATTTACATTCCCACTAACAGTGCACGAGGGTCCCCTTTTTTCTACATCCTTGCCAACACTTTTTTTCTGATCTTTTTGATAGTAGCCATCCTAACAGGTATGAGGTAATATCTCATTGTGGCTTTGATTTGCTACATTAACTTTCCATTTGGAAAATTATTTCCTTTGAGTCCCTGAAATGTACTGGGGGGTCTGGTAAATTACTATCATGATAATGGAAAGAAGCTAAAGAAAGAGACCAACCAATCTCACATAACCTTGTTTCCTCAAACTGTAACATAGGATAGGATCTTAACAGTGCTCAAAAGTTTAAACGAATGAATGAGACTTCTTTCTTTAATGTTCATAGAATTATTTAGGGGGACAAAAACCTCTTGATTAACACTGGTTTTACTAAAAAGGACATCAGTGTACTCCTTCCAACCAATAGCATTGCCTCACCAAAGTGGACCCTTAAAACATTCCGAAAAGGCTTGGTCCCCAGATTCACCTGGCAACAATCAGGATCCAGAAACCTTTTGAAAGGTGGTGATAATTCATTGCAGATGGCACCTGAGAAAGCAAAGCAGGGGTCCCTGTGGTCCTCCCTGAGTTATCAGTACAGCATCTGTCTAACCATGCTGACCCCAGAAACCAACTGGGCAGGGTTTTCTGATGCTGCCAGCAGTTTGTTCTCATTAGAGACACAGTTATTGTGATCAAACTTGAAATGAGATCAGAGACAAACTGTTTGAAATATCACACTACAGGAGTGGCTATGGCTTCCAATTAGTTTGAATGAGTCTCCTTTATGGGGATAAAGAGTTGGGAAGCCCGTGGTGGCTCATAGAAAGAAGAGAGGTGGGATCCAGAGAGCAAAGGGTTTTCTCTGAGAGCCCCAGGGCAGGCAGTGGGATGCTACACTGTGGCATCTCTAAGCAGGGGACCCGGATTTCCATTGATACCCACTTGAATTAGATCTTAAACTACTGGCATTATATATATGATGATTATATTTTCTTCACTTAAAAGGCAGATAAAGGCAGAAGTTTAGCCCCTAGAAGTTTGAAAATCTCGTGTTTTGTTAACTGTGTAAATTACTGTAGTGGCCAGCTGTTGTCATTATTTCATATCTAATGTATAATACAGTGGATTGAAAGCCTTACTCTCTCAGTAAACAACTAAGGAAGACAGGTCAGTTTTTTTATTCCCAGGAGGCTTATAAACAAAATGGAACTGAGAGGCTTTACAGTTTATGGTTATCTTTTATTTGAAGAAAATGTTAATAAAGTAACTGATGCATTGAAATGATCCCTCAAAGAAACCCATTCTCCCAGACCTAGAAAAAAAAAATTCCCTTTCATTTTCCAGCTGGGAAATTTGCCAAATGAGAAGAGTCAAAAGCAGAAATGAGGCTCAGTTTCCAAGTTCATGGCTCTGCCCGTGAGACTGGTGACTGTGGCGTGCACTCCAAGTTGTCTACCCAATATCCAGTCTCCTTTCTTACTAAGAGAACCTCAGTTGCATTTGAAGGGAAAACACGCCCAAGCAAAAACTACATTTCCCAGCATCTACTGCAACCAGTGTGGGTCAATGAAATGGGAGCGGCAGCCCCTGCATAGGGTTCACAAAGTGTTGGTACCTGCCTTACCCCCCCCCCCCACCTCTTCCTTCTTGCCCAGAGTGTGAGTGTGAAAGCCGAGGTCGCAGGAGCCGCCCTATATGAGCCAAGTATGAGGCCACAGACTAGGGAGAGCAAAGCACAGAGATGGAAGGAGCCTGGAACAGTAACCACAGCAGGGCCTCCACGTGAGTCTTGATTTGCCCACCTCCTATTTTTGATAGAAAAAATAAACCCTTAATATGTGTAAGTAGCAGTTACTCAGGTTTTTTCTATCAACTGAACGCATCTCCTAACTGAAAGAGTATCCCAATCAGGAAGACTAGAGAGATCGCATTTTTATCAATTATCCGTGTCACCTCTGTCCTTAGATTCTGCTGCCTGGAATAGAAAACTGTCTGCCTGGCATCGTCCCTGGATCTCTGATGTGGGACGTGGCCCCCACGCTTCCCCAGCAGGCTTGTCCATTGTGTTTTCTCCTATCCCACCAAAGGCAGGTTCTTCCCCAGCAGTCTGAGGACTCAGAACTTTGCGGCGACTGTGTATTTATCTTATGCTCCATAAAATCAGCACTGTTCCTCCTCTAGATTTAACCCCAGTGGATTCTGTTTGTCTTTATCACTGTGTACTTACAGCAGAACATTCTGGCCTACCTTGAATGAGCATCAGATTTCTATCTGACAAATTGTCCAGCCACTGCCCAAGACAAGGGATTTTATGTATGAGTTCAGAAGCAATGCTCTTTGGTGGGTATGGGACACAATGTGACATCCTTTCAGTTATGGGGACAATTTCCCTGCTACTGAATTTTGTTCCACGCTTTAGCTTTTCTCACTGAGCGGGCTTTATAGAAAGGGGTCAATGTAGGAAAAAGAAAAAAAAACTACAACAGGTAAAAAAATAAAAAAGATGGTCCTTAGCCAATAATCAGGATCTTAAATAGTGGGAGGTAATTCATTGAAATATTAGATGTGTCTATGTTCCCTCTGTTTTTTCCCTCCATGCCCCCCCCCACAACTGGAATTTCTTTCTCCTGAGATTTGAGGGTTTTGCTCTGGAGAAAGTGGAAGCATTTCATTTCTACTCTACAACTCTACCCCTCTCTACTCCACTTCTCCGACCTCCTGTTGAACGTTAGAGGTGTTTCCTGTCTTTCTTAGGGGCGTAAATGAATTGAGAAAAGGCAGGTGTCCCAAAGGGAGGGGAGAAAGGATTTGGCCTTTGAAGGCCTCCAGAGAGAGAGATTTCCCAACAGGGAGATAGAGGTGGGGGTGTCTGCCCTGTGAATAGCCTGTGGAGTCAGTGTGACCTCAAGGCACAGGTACCCCAGCTTCTCCAGGGACTTTCAGAGACACGTGTGGCAATAAGCAGCAGAGTCCCCAGACTTGGGCGAGACACAGGGAGGCTGGACAGTGGGTGGCATTTGTACCCAGGACTGGGGCCTCTCGTAGTTTCTGGACCGAGAAAGACACCAGCACAAGGCGGGGATGGGGTTCAAGAAAAAAAAGCTCTAGTAATGACGGAGGTTTCAATTCTTGTCAGTCCAATGGTTAAAATCAAATTTAAGTTGACTTAAATGAAAGAGAAATGTGAACATTCCTCCTCCTCCTCCGAGTTCCTGGACCGAGATTCTCACCTACGATATCATCTCTAGTGGAAATAGAAGATCTACAAATACAAATCTTACAGTCACGATGTGAAGTCTCCTCTGGCCCACAGCACATTTTTAGCTCTACTTGGGCCTGTGTGTCTTACCAGGTGAATAGGGATCATCCTGACATCATTCAGGAGTCTGGATTAGGTAACAGTATTTGTTTAACCCTTTGTGGATAGGAAGCACTATTTGAATCTTTAAAATAAACATCAGTATTTTATCACACATTGCATTGTAAATGAGATCTCTTCTCATTAAAGCACTGCCAGCATCATTTTCTCAGAAGTCAGTCTCCCTCCTTCATTCTGGCAATCCTGAAGTTCTGAAGTTGAAATAAACCACTAGCTGAAACAAACAATTCAGATTAAAAACATACATTTACTGAAGCTGGCAATTCAGGGGATAGTAGGACTAGTGATAAAATAAATTCTGAGGGGGCAGGAATCTGTGTCTTTCCTTGAGGTTTCTAGCCAGTCATCAAGATGGGAAACCAGTACATTTGTCATAAAATATGATTTGCTATACAGAGTAGAATTAAGGATTTTAAGATAGAGAAAGAAGGGGAAATGAGAAAAAAATGACTCTGCCTCTCCCAGAAATAATTTTTTTAAGTGATGTGAACTAAATGCAATAAAACAGAGCAGTCTCAATGTATTTAAAGCAAGCTCATAGAACCAATTGTTACTTCAACTATATATGATGGGACAAGAAACAGGAAGAAGAAAAATTATGCCCCTGAATCAACTTCATGGCTTTTTTAGAACTAAATGTGCATTAAATGTAATATATGTGTGTGAGGATTTAACTGTTTGCATCCAAGAAGGGCAGTTCTATTTAGCTCAAACTCACTTCCAGTGTAAGATATTTTATTTTAATGAAGTATTCATTTTTACTAACAACTGGATTAATTGAATTAAAAGTGAAATTTGATTCGGAGTAAGTCCTCCTTTTTGGCCTGTTTGCTGCACTTGGTTTGTTTGCTGTGAGGCTGGAAACACTGGCCTGTTTTGACTCAAGTCTGGTACCACCCAACACCAGCTTCCCCTAGCCGCCTGTTGGTAACACTTTTCCGTGTCTCACAATGCCAACTGGCTTTTAACTCAGAAACCAGCGCAGGGATTAGCAAACATCAAAATCCTCTCAAATAAGGCTACACTTTTGAGATTTCCTAAACCTTCTGGAATTCCCCTTGGCAATTTGTTGGAACCATGACCCACATTTCCTGGGTGAGTGTTTAAGAGCACACGTGGCAAGAAGCCGAGTTAAATCAAGTTATTTGAGACCAGTTTGTGGGCAGTTTGTACCTCAGAGCCAAATCTGTTTCACTGTTAAAATCAAAATCTCAGCACCATGGGCAAGAGAAACTAAATTGTGTTTAAAGTGCTGTTTATCAAGAAAAAGCCAGAACTTTTGCATTAGGTATCTGATGAAAATTAGGTGCAGAATTTAAAATCTGATGGTGCTAGAGCTTGACTAGGGTTCTTGGAGACTAGAACCAGAGGTCACCTCAGAGATAACTAGAGACAAATATGAAGTGTCTGTGGTGGAAGGAGACTCCCAGGAGTCAAGGCAGGGGTACGATGACGCTTTCCCTCCAGTAAGGACGCTCTTGGAGACGGTGTGGTGGAACTGCCAGTGCTCCCACTCCAGACTGTGATACCCTTCAAAGCCTAAAGCCCTCACTTATTTTTCTCTGGGTCTGAGGGGAGACAGGAAATAGTTAATCTGCCGATTTTTAGGTCTGAGATTTGTATATAGCACTTCAGCAAAGAGGATTATTTCCAACACAGTTAAGCTAATTAGTGGGTCTTGGTGAGGGCGGGGGTGCCAAGGGCAAGGGGGTGGGGAGACGACAGGGCAGAAGCGGTAGAAGCCCTGAGCCCCACGGGCTGTGGCTTCTCCACTCCTGGGCAGGGGAAGGGCCAGCGCACCGTTGTTATGAGGCTTGCATTGCAGTCACTTGAGTTGGAGGTTGATAATTAAACTTATGTGAATTATTCTCTTTTACTGTTAAAGGCAACACTAAGTTATTCCACCTTGGCAACCACATCAAAGACAGGAAAATACAAAACAGAAAGGTGCCTTAGGTCATGTATAAACTAAACATTTATTTGGGGAGGTCAGAGGGCTGCGAGAGTGTGGACTGGGCGGGGCAAGGTGAAGATTTATCCCGAAGCTCCCACCCTGACTTCGCCTGTCCTGTGCCCAATTGGAGGCATCTTTACCTCCTGTTCTTGGTACATACAGCCCACTTTCTACAGGATGTTTGCTTTGCCCCCATCAAGCTGCTTTCTTTTGGTAAATTGTTAAATAATTCCCTTCCTGCCTCCACCTCCCAAGTCCTTAGAATTGAATCCGATCGAACAAATCTAGTGATAGTTAGGGGTACAGATTTCAAATCTTCAAATGCGATAATAATCCAAATGTCAACTAGATATTTCTATCCTAATATTTCCACTTTGTAGAAGAGTCTGCAAATCAACATGGAAAAAGTCTCACCATACAAGTAGTAAACAGAGCACCATGGAATAAACAACCTACCTACTTCAATGCTTTCATGTCTGAGAGACCACGTCCCCTCCGGGCTTCATTTGTTTTTACTTTTTACTTATTGAAGTATAGTTGACTTATTATGTTAGTTTCAGGTACACAACAAAGCGATTCTCTATTTTTGTGGATGACATCTCATACTAAGGTATTATAAAATATTCACCCTATTCTCTGAGCTGTACATTCCATCCCTGTGACTCATTTGGGGCTTTTAATCTCTTTCTTTGATTCTAATGCTTTTTTTGGGAGGTGGGGGGAAATTCAAACGTGATATTCTTTGCCTCAACAGAGATTTTTTCCTGAGGTATGTTTTCGCCCTTCTGGCTTTTTATAGCATGATAAGAACAATGATCTCATTCTCTCCGGCTGATAATAACGGCATACTTTTTATAACTTGAAAAGGCATCTGCTTATTGATAGGGGAGTTAAAATTAACTATAACGCAAGAGTTAGCCACCGCACACTTCGCCTTATCTCGCGGAGCAAAATAAATAGGATGGAAAACGTGGGAAGCTTGCCGTGAAGTCTTTGTAAGTGATAACCTGTGTTCCCGTGGAGACTTTATCTGCCTTTTATGCTTTATTTCACTTCTAAAAAATTAAACAAAGAACTCAGTATTGTTGAATATAGCCTTTTCTAAATAACACTAAAATGGGGAGAACATAAAAGTCCTATTACAAAGAGGTCAATTTAGTTCACAACCGTAATAAAAATGTGAAAGTTGACAAGCTGATCTTCTTTGGAGGTGAATCCTACATTTCCTGTGGGATCCTATTCTGTTTAAAATTTACAAAAATACCGTTAAAGTTGTTTGGAGTTTCAATCCCAAGCAAAAGGAAGGATGATACATGAAATTAAGGAGCCTGACTAAATGAGACAACTGGAGGCTGAATAATTACAGTAATCTTAGGCAACAGCACTGATATTTATAAATTTATGAAATGACTTCACCCAAATGGATATGAAAGTAGTACATTTAACATGTGGTCTTTTGTTTGAGTTAAATCTGCAAGGATGGTGGGTTGTGAATGGTGATAAATTCCATAATGAGACGAGGACGGGACTTTGCACAGGATTGCAATCATCTATTCACGTATCTGTTCCCCTGGCTTAATGAAAATATCCTCATAGGACCCCGTGTTATTTTTCTCTCTTTTTCTTCAACCCCGGTACCCAGCACATTGCCTGGCACACAGAGGCACTGGATAAAGGCTTACTGCTATCTAGAGGACACACATTGTTGAAAGAAGGCAGATCCTATCATTCTTAATCTTCCCAATGTTCTCTTTAAATGTTTTAATACCGCATTCCTCCTACTGCAAAGATGCAAATGCCTCGTGGAGGGATTGTATGTTTAGTCTAATCAGCACTGAACACATTAGGATAACAGATAATTTAAGCTATTTGAGTGCTTTTTCACTACCCTCTCCCTGGCCCTTCTCACCACTGGCCTGGCATGCAGGGGGCTGGCCCTGGCAGGGAGGAGGGGGTACACAGAGGACCGTGTGAGACCACTGAGCTGGGTGAGCTGCAAGATGCTAAAGGTTCTGACGGGTAGGTGGGTGGAAGAGGGATTTTATCAGCTGCCCAATTGTAATTAAATCGCCTGTCCAGAAGGTGGCAGGTATATGTGAGATGGAAAGACAACCCCCCATCACCCCCAAAGTAAGGGAGACACGAGGAGGACCCGAGAATGGGGACAGAAGAAGAAGAGACAGTCTCCAAGCCTCACCCTGGAGCAAAAAATGACCCTCTAACTGGGACAATCATTCAAGGAATATGTTTTCTGGCACACTGTGTGCCAGACACTGTTTGCACCTGGTGAAATGTTTTATAAATGTCACGTTAAGCTGCTACCGTTAATACACAAGGAATTTAGTATGGAAGGCGAGGGCTACACACAGATAATCACACAGCAGGCAAGCAGTGATCGCAGCCGCATGAGGGATCTTGATGGACTCAGTGCGGAGGAGAGGAAAACCGCTTGGGAAGCGCTCCCCCCATCATGGTGAGCCCAACACCTGGTGACCTTCCAGTCCCGCCTCTTCACTGGAGTCCCAGAAATGCAAATAGATGATAAATGTGACTTGGCTCAAAGCCACATTTATCATGTCGCTCTCCTGCTGAAAACCCCATCAGTGGCCATTCTTCACTGCTTTTCAGAGAAGTTAGACTCTGTACCACAGCATATAAGGGTCTGGGCTCAGCATAATCTGGTCTCAGCAGATCTAATCTGTAGTCACTGCCTAACTCCTGCTGAGCCTCCAGGTTTCAATTGCCCTTGATCTTAATTCCTCTCTCTCTCCTCCCATGTTCGTCTATTACACACACACACGTGGTTTTCTAGTCTACCTATACAATATTTCTAGAAATTATGCTCCTCTCCACAGTCTGTACCCAGTTAATCCCTGTGGTTTCCGCGTTCTCTTTGCTACCGCCACCTGCTCAGTCCGCCATCCCTCACCTGGACTGTTGCTGTCCCTACACTGCTTCCAATTGCTTCCCTATTGTCAAGACTACACAGCAGGCAGAGCGCTTTATGAAATGCAAATCAGGGCTCTTTTCACTTACTCATTTAAAACTCTGCCATAATCAAATCCAGACTCGGACGCTGCATTAGCTACCTCCGCCCTGTCTCCAGCCTCCTTACCCGAGTCACTGTTCCCCTGCGACGCTCTGCTCTGCCCACACCTGCTCCCTCTGCTATCAGCGACCCACACGCCTTTCATCTGCCTGGAACAGTCTTCGCGCAGATGTTCTCATGGCTTCTCGAGGCACTGAGGTCTCAGCATACATGTCAGCTCCTTCGAAAGGCCTCTTCTCATCAGCCAAACTCATCCTTCAGTTTTACGCTCTGATCACATGAGCTCCTCATTATCTGAAACTGCTGACCATGGACTTGTTACGTGCTTGTTTACTTGTCTGTCCTCCCTGCGCTGGAATGAAGATAAGGAGCCTTGTCCATCTTGCTGATCCAGTGCCTCCTACGGGGCTGGTGATTTATGGAGATTTAACAACTCTTTCCTGGCTTAACAAGAAAATCTTTCTCCTACTCTTCTCGGTTTTCATTCGCTCTTTATGTTTCTGTGCAGTCCTATCTCATCTCCAGTGGAAAGTCTCCAAGACCCCGCAGCTGCTCATTCAAGTACCAACGACCTCTTATTTCTGGGCTACCTTCAAGCCACCTCCAAAGTTTAACAGAAAAAAAGAGTTATTGTGCAAAAATCTTTAGCATTTGGTAAAAACTGTAAAGACTCAGTGTCATTCTTACCTGCCATTCATTTCCCTCAGTGACTCATAGTATTGCTTTCTTTACCTGTTGGTTCTTTTCAAGCACCTGTTCTTGGAAATAAGAGTCACTGGCGCCTTAGGTTTTATTCATTGTCTACACTCCTCTTGCTTCAAGTTCTTATCCCCTCTACTCTAGCTTTTCATTTATTCGCCATCTTTTATTGGTCACCTCTTTTGCACTGGGCCCTGAGCATACATAGGTGGCCTAAAGATGGCCCCTGGCCTCAGGGAGCTTACCATCTACTGTAGAAGAATGGTACGTAAACCAGCAAGAGCCGTGTGTCACAGGGTCTAGAATACACACATATGCAGGGAACAGTGGGGCTAACCGCAAAGGAGTGGCCGATTTTCCACAGTGATGAGGCAGGTCAGGAAACGCTTTGGGGAGGAGGTGACCCCAGAGTGATCTTGCAGAGAGGAAACAGGCATTCCCAGCCAGGAAGCAAAGCCAGTAAAAGTAGGAGCTGTGAACTAGTCCAGCACTTGGAGGAACTGTGCAGGGTCGGGACGTGTAGGGCATGAGGCGGGTGGAGGAAGGCACGGAGCAGAGCCATCAGGATGAGATGTGCTCTGCCGAAACACGTGAGTTTTACTCCTTGGAAAAAATGGTCACTGAAGGAATCTATTTTCCACCCTAAGGAATCCTAAGAAAACCACAGTCCATTTTCAGATTGATTTTTTTTTATTGAATTAGAGTTGGTTTACAATGTTTTGCTGGTTTCAGAAATGACTTTTATTTCTTGTCTTTTTGACTGAAGAAAAGTCCTATTAAGGCCAATACTGTATTTCTTAGACTTGGGAGAAACCTCCTTACAGACCACAAAATAAACCAAGGTGGTTGCTCTTGTTTGGTTTGCAATTTCCTGCAATTTTTCTCATGTCTTTGTTTTCCACCAGTCTTCTGGGTTCACCAAAACCTAGTACGCATTCATTCTAATGCATAAATGGACTAACCTCAATATTGAGAAAATTTTTAAAGTTTTACAGGAACTAATAAATAAGTAGTAATTTCAAGTCATCATTGGAGACTGCTGTAAAGATCTAGACTCCTCTTGAAGGGCTTAGCCTTGATTACTTTTATTGTAAAAACAGACAAAATTGTCCCAGGGAAAGAAAGAGGAAAGTTGTCACATTTTTGCCCATACATTTTGGATTTTCTCCAGTTATTACATAGAGTAAGTTCACGAAGCCAATTAATTCTTTGGATAAAAACATTCAGTTTTCTGTTTAAAGTTAGAATTTGACCTTATTAGTCATGGTGGGTGATGTGAGCCCCTTTAAAATCTTTTCTGAGCCTCGCTTTTAGCCACATACTCTGAAATGTGGGCTTGCCTATGAGAAAACAGTGCTTACGGCAACCTCAGCAAAAAAAACACAATTTATGGACCCAGTGGAAAGAAAACGTGTCAAATGGCAGTCTGCAGCCCCCAACAAATGCAGGGCGCCTTATTTTACCAAAGCATTTTCATTTCTGCTGTGTAAGGGAGAGTGGGAAGAAAAAAATGGAAGTAGAAAATATGAAAATGAGTAGCAAAGAAAACCAGAGTATTTTAACTTGTGAAGCTAGGAGAAAACTGGCGGTGACACCAGTGAGAAATCTAGAGAACGATGAAACTCACAAAGGTCTTTGTGTGGATAAGATTGTGGGTGACATTAAAGGGAGGAGGTGGGAGTAAAGAGGATGTAACTTCTGCTGTGTGTCTCCTACCTGCCAGACAACGACGTAGGCCTATTAATTCATAATCCTATTTATTATTTGCCATGATTTTGAATCACATGAGATGGCACTACTGGGATTTTACCTATAAGGAAGCTAAGACTCGATGAGTTAGTAACCTGAGCCGGTCACACAGCAGTGTGGGAGACGGGGTTGGGATCTAGTTTGATCCAGAATGTGGTCTTTCTGCTTCACGACCCTGCTGCTTGTCCTAAACGAGCAACAGCCTACTTCAGATACATGATTTAAGCTGGACTTCGGACTAAGTGAGTAGCAGAAAGGAATGTGAGAAATGCACTAATTTGTATCCTAGTGTTAATCTGTTCGAATTTTATACTTTTTAATAAATGGCAGCTTGAGTGGAAATACAGAGCTGTAATCTTCCGGGCAGGCCTATGTTTGACTTACATTTAGTGAGTGCTGAGTTTGTGCTGAAAATCACAATGGCATATTTTTTTCATTAAAAAAGGTGATTCATTTCACCAACCTAACAACCAAGCAGGTGCCTTATCATCTTTTGACAACTAACCATACTCTGCTTCAAGAGACGAGAAGAAAATGGCATCTTAATGCTAGACGAGGGTCTAAAGCAGACGTCAAGGACAGCAGCGCACGTCCCAGGCGGGGCTGGGGGGCAGCGAGCCCTCTGCGGGAGTCAGCGGGCACGGATGCTGGGGTTTTATTCCGCTTTGATTCCTGATGACTCGTCAGTGTTTGTATTTCCCAGACACAAACAGACCTCTCTTAAGTGCGCTTTCAGAAAGTGCCTTCCCGAATGGTTTGTTTTTCAGAGAAGGAAAGTTGTTACCAGATCGATGTGCTTAAGGAAATGAAAAGCCCTTGATGAGCCGCCAAGAAGCCTCCTAATGAAATGACATTGCCCTCCAGGGATTTCAAGTGGTTAATAAAATGTGGCGCTTTCTGTGTAAAGTGCTTCTGTTTGTTTTGTGCGTTCTGAGGTGCACTTCATAAGTGTTGCTACAAACATAAAGATGGCTCCCCAAAATAGATGAATTTGCACGTCCACATTAAGTACTGAAGCAAAAACTGTAGCGACATCAGGCGCTCAGATTGCGTAGATAAAGCTAAGCTTACCCTAGGCACAATGAACTCTTCATAGGTCTTAGGAATTTCAGAGAGGAAACATTAGCCTAAAAACAGTTTCCATTTTGTCTCCTAAAATCTGGGAGAGAATTAGGAATGGAAGGTGAGGCAAAACGATTCCCCAAATAAAACAAAGTCGTTTATTCTTGGAGAAACGGATCATCTACAGTGATTTCTGCAGAGGTGAGGCAACTGTTAGACTGTGGTCTTTATTATGCCATCACGCAAATGGGTTTAAATACATTGAGATCATAGTCTTTACGGTGTCTTCATACAAGTGTATGCATATAGAATGCTTTAATTTTAAGGATGAGAAACCTGTTAGTACTATATATTCTGAAGCTCTCTGCAAGTATTTTAATGTTGTGAGAGAAGTTTCATTGCACCCAAGGGCAAGGATGCTTTTGGAATCAAAGACGAGCAAATTCTCTCATTCTCTCTCCGTCTCTCATCTCTGCTTCTCTCTTTCTCTCTGAGCAGCCACTTCATTCCTCTTCCTTACTGTGCAGCATTTCTCTGGCCACACAAGAATTTCTAGTCATGCCTCTCTGTTATTAAGAGAATCAGTCTGAGACTAGACTCTCTTAGCTTCAAATTTAGATTCACAATAGACACGTCTTATTTCCTTAAAACATGGTGATTTGTTCTGCCAAATGGATGAACAAGACAGTGCCTTGCCATCTTTTGACAACTGAGCAAAGTTAACCCCAGCGACTAAAAGAAAACAGCTAAACTAGTATCCCAGATGTAAATTACTGCAAGTGTGGCGTTCTAGCTTGGGACAGCTGCTGTCCCCTGAAGCAGTCAGCTGTGGCCAGGCGGCCAGGTTCCCAGAGGTGAATATGCTGCTCTGCCATTACAACAATACACCTTTGTAGCGGGGACAGGCTCACCCTCCAAAGGAGGATGTGGTGGAGAAAATTCAATATGTCTTCCTCAATGGCCTTATGTAATTAAAGAGATTTCAATTTAAATAGGACCACTGCGTTTTATAGCTAAACTTCAAAACAAAACGTGATTACCATTAATGTTTTTCATGTATCCTGTGAACTTGTCTCTCTGCCTTCCATCCCCTCACACTCCAACTACTGCTCACCTTCAAAACTCAGCTCAGCTTCTGACCCTCTCTGGGATGCCTTCATCAACTCCTCCCCTCTTCACTTAGTAACGTCTCATTGTTCATATTTGAAAAAAGCATTTGTCACAATTTTTAGTATAATTACCTGCTTCAAGCCTGTATTGGATGATTTACGTTTTCAGAAACTATTTTCTTAAACTCTTAGGTAAAGATAAGCCTCAGTAGTACAGATGGCTGACTTCTATAAGTAACCTAAAATAACACATCTGTGTCTCTTTTTTTCACCTATTTGGTGCTTACTGAAAGCCTTACTAAAGGTCCTAACACATGTCAATTACAACTCAATTAAAAAAATAATAAAGTCATTGAGACTATGAAAAAAAAATCCAAGACACAAATTAAATACTCTATAGTCTTGCCTTCACCATAGAAAATACAAAAATGATTTTCCTTCTATCGCCTCCCTAGAACTGGTTCAGAGGTACCAGGCTGCAGCTCCAGCAAAAGGAAATCTTCTGATGTACAACGTAGGGAGTACAGCCAACATTTTATAGTAACTATAAAAACTGTGAATAGCTGCATTTATTGTACACCTGTAACTTATATAATATTATACATCAACCAAATGTCAATAAAAATAAATAAATAAGGAATAAATCTGACACAGGCTGTTTCTGCCCTTCATGTGACAGTGTGATAATACCATATGCATGTATCAAGAAGAGTGCTTGAGAACTTTTACAGATATGACATACAGAGAGAAATCTCAACAGTTATTTTACGTTTCACATTGAAAAATTAAATGTTTGCATCTTTCTCCCCAAAGGTGGACAGGAGATCTGTCTCATTACTGTGTCCCTCTCATGGTCTCCTTATTATACCCACAAGAAAGAAAGAATTAGACAGCGGCTTCAATCTGTCACCACTGGGCAGCCCTCCAACCCCACCCCACTGCACACTTTGGGGGTGCGGCAAGAATCCTATGTATGAACAGACGAAGCCACGCTCATCCCTCACAGAATACCAGGCTAACACACTTTCTGGTTCAAACGTTAGGTGTTTGAAAAAATACATACTTCATCCTATAAAACTTTGGAGAAGTGATTTTCTTTCTTTTCACTTCAATTTCTTCATCTATAAAATGACCTGTATGACGCCCACTGAATGGATGGTTGTAGCGTTTGATATTATTTGTCTGAAACTCCAGTTTTTGGTTGGTCTTGAATTTGGCAACTACAGTCACTTTATATCAATGACAGGAGGCTACAATCCTCAATTAGACTGAACAGTACCTAACTCTGCAAATATCAGTTTGGAACCAAAAGGTGATAATGAGACCAATGAACCTATTACAATGGGCCTAAAACACTAATTTTTAACCTGCTTTCTGCTCCAACCTGCCTGAGTGATCGGATATAGCGATTAGCAACTTAGCAGATGGCATATCAGAATGTAAGGAACAGAATTTATAGCTTTAAAAAGTACCCTGGGAATGTCTATAGGGATCTACTGCCCTTGGCATCACTGTCTATATGGGTTTTTGCTACTATGCTAACTTTACCAAAAGCTTTGAATTGCAGCATACTAAAATGTTTATTTATTTAGCGAACGATTATTATCCTGATATGGACAGGCCCTACGTTATGTGAGGGTCTCTGTAGGTTTTTCTCTACAATCTTCCACAGGATGTCATTTAAAAAGAGAAAAGTGAACATGGGTCATGAGGACCCCATGAGGACAACTGGTAGGCCTCACTTATTTCTCATGGGAATGGTGAGGTCAACTCAGAAAAACGACCACAAATAAATCCACCTTTTCCTTCATAATCACATTATTATTATATTCGCCAAAAGCAATAGGAAAAAGAGAACATTTTAAAAGACATCTGTAAATAAATACCAAATCGTGATTTTTGTGATTTCTTCTTTCCTCAAAACATGGGCTTTCTGAATTTAACAACAGCCGTGTTAGAGGAAAAATCTAAAGAAAAGCTGCCCGTCTTCTCAGCTCTGAATGGTTTTTGATAAGGGCTCTGAGCACGCCCCGCCCCATTCGACAAAACTAGTCTTGCAAAATGTTTTCAGCACAGGCGGCTGGCCAGGTAACTACAGTTTCTCAAAGGAAGGAGGGCAGAATTTTAGTCCCACTCATGAACCAAAGGCGTGAAGTCCTTTTTCAGATGTACAAGGACAGAACTATCAATTGGGGTAAGAGTTTTCTAAAACCAACGTGATGCCAGGATTTTAAAGAGCTCCACACTGTTCTTCGCTTTTGTTTCTCTGACAACCATGAAGAAACTGTCCTCTTTCCCTCCAGCCACCCTCTCACAAGGATGTTAGACTTGACATATGGGATAAGCCAGCCAAGCAGCTTCTTAAACTTCCTGCCATAGCTCAGCATCCCGCAAGCCTGCTGTGAGAACCCGCGGCACGTGGATGCTTAGGGACTACTGTGTTTTTCCCAACTCAGTCATTACCAGTCGTACAACCCACACGAAAGCCACATTTAGTCCTCCTTATTTTAAGAGGAAATGGTGACTCACGCCTGAGAGTCAAGACGAGAAACATGGGCTCCCAGGCACCTTCATTTCAGATTCTTTTCCGCTCCGCGCTTACGCCTCGAATGAGCTTCATTTCATAACAAACCGGAAACGAAGTCTAAATTAGTATCTACAGCACCTTGAAGATCTGAGGGCTTCTGCAGGGCAGTGGTTGCCAGCGTTAAGTGTGGAGCAAAAAGCAGTGTAGAAACCCGCACGCCTTGAAAGCACATCGCCTTCTCTGCTCCAGCTGTTCGCGTAATTTTAACAGCCGTATGCTTGTCTTCTGTTTTCTGGCAACCTAGATCTGCTCTTTATTTCTTTTTCAGTCTCAATAGAAATGAAGTGGTTTTGGCCATCAACATTCCCGCCTGTCTTGTCTCAGTCTCCTGTGAAGAGGGCCAGATGGAATAAGGCCTTTTATAGTTCCAATACATTCATTGGAATTGAAATAATGGGCTGCTAATTTTCCATTTTCATAGGCAAAGACCCAGTCCTGCCCAAAGAGGGCTGAAGCATCAAAGATTGCTGAAGCATCAAAGATTGCGTCTAAAAGAGTAATTGTGGAGGCAGAGAGGCCCTCCTTAGGAGAAAATTTCAGAGTGTATGAATAAAGAATTACCCTCATATTGGAGATGACTTATTTTGTCATGGGAATGCTACCAGAATCTAAAAAAAGAAAAGAAAAGAAAAGAAAAAAGGCAAGGGGAGGGACAGTGTTAAGTGACAATCCAACTCAACCACCAGTTTGAGCAGTCACTTCAGAATGTCATGCTGAATTCACGAATTCTTTACTTGTCAACTGAACAGCACTAAGGAAGAAAGACTTTTCCATTAAGAAAAACCCAACTTCAAAATTCAAAGGGTTACCTTGAAAAATCTCAAGCCAGAATTCACGGTGGCCTTGGGTTGCTCCCGTGCCTCCATCATATGGTGCCTGCTCTCGGGACTGGCGACAGAATCAGCAGGCGTGTGCCAAGGTGGGGGGCCATTTACTAGACCCCGCGTAGGAAGGACCCGCTCTGTGGGTCTGACAAATGGAACATCAGTGGTCACTGTACTACAGAGGAGGTTCAGACACCATTCTCATGATTGAAGGGCCTTATCCCAAAAAACAAAACAGAACTTTTCCAGACCAGCAAGCTATAATCGTGATGACATGTGTGTGACTATTATTTGCTTCTTTGATAAAAAATAAGCCACGGAGGTCAAAATGCCACAGTAGATAATTTACTTCACTCCATCAGGGGGCATCTAATCATCTCAAGCAACTTGAAAATGTTTAGCATATGTTATCTATAAGAAGGACCCTGGGACAGCACCCATCGGGGACCTAGTAGTCAGAGGAGAGATCCAAACTCTTTGTCAAGAAGTGTCTTTGTAGAAAGGTTAGAGATAGGGATACAGATTTAGATATAGACATTCTTATATAAAGGACATTTAAAACTTGGGTTTAATTATGAACCATGAGAATCTTCATTCCTGTGACAATTTTCTTAATATTTTTGTAAAGTGTACTTCTCCTAAATTTGCCTATTTAAATTTCCCTTTGCATTCAGGTTGATTTCTTGGTTTCAAAATCAGAATCACAGAAGTCATTGACATGAAAAAAAATTACCAAAGCAAAATTTAAGACTGTGTATCACTGTAGGAATTCTTGGGATTAAAACTCACCTCATGCACTGACTTCTACTTCCCTTTTTATTCCATGATTTTAGGATATCTGTGGTTAAATGTAGGTTGACTGTCACCCACATGACACATGACTTTCTTGGAATGTCCCTGAAGACCTGACTCACCATCGAGACCATTAAACTTGAACTTTATGAAAAAACTGCCATAGCCACATATTCTTCTCTGCCTCTATTTCACTGTACCTATATAATTTGGAAGTGTCTGAGACTAGAGCTAAATCATAACTCCCAGGGGTCTCTGAGGTTGATTAGATTCTCTGGACTGCCCCAATTCCGAGCCAGGACCTGGGGACAAATTTTAGCATTCATAAATTTCTAGGTAGTTCGGATCCTAGAGTGCAGACCAGGTCAGCCCTGTGTCCCAGGGTGAATGTGAGAAGGTTGTGGAATGCCAACAAACCAGCTAGCTTTACCGTGAAAGAGAAGTCAACTGTTCTTCAATGAGACTAGCCATCAAAAATGATAGTATATACAGCACAGGGAACTATATTCAATATCTTGTAATAGCTTCTAATGAAAAAGAATATGAAAAGGAATATATGTATGTGCATATAACTGAATCACTATGCTGTGCACCAGAAATGAACACAACATTGTAAACCAACTCTACTTCAATTTAAAAAAAAGATAATTAAAACTCCTTTCCACTGTGTAAGAGATACCACTTGTTCTAGACATTTTAGTCATTGTCTCTTAAGCCAGGTTCTGCCTGATGAACAAGTCTCCTTAGATGTGAGCTTCCCCAGTTCAGTCATCCTTCCGGGGCCGTACGGTACAATTCACTGCTCCAGAATAACACGTTACTGAGTAGTCTATGGGGTTTAAGTCGTCACATTCCTTAGGGGGTCAAGGTTACTAAAATCACCAGTACAGCAGCTCTGGGAAGGGCCACAGAGTGGAGGGGAATGTCACACATGCCGTGTGTCGCTTACTCACCCTGCAAGGTCTGGCTTGGATTTGCTGCCATTGGGGGGTGGGGGTGGGGATGTGTCTGGACTATCCAAACACTGGGACCCCAGATCCCATGAGGATGGCTTCTGAGCTATAATTGGTCACCATGACTCACTTGTTCGGCTTGATTTTATGGTACCAGCCTTTCAGCACTCAGCAATCACCTCCACGCTGGGCAGGGTGAGAATTTGATGCATCAATCCAAAAGATATGGAAGGTGTTTTCAAAGGGAAAGCAAATCAGATCATTTCTTCTAACCCCCCCAAAAGTGACTTATCTCCACATTTACTCAGTAGACAGAAATAAAATTAGGTCTTTTTTCTCATCTTAAGACAAATTGTTTCTTGTTGGTCAATTATGAGGTGGTAAGAAGAATTAAAATAATATCAATATTGCATCCATTATTAACTACAAGATAAGTGTAAGTTTATGGGCAGAATTTCTCTAGTTGTCTTAGCCTAGGTTCCCTTTTGTATTAAAATATCTCCTCTCCATTGTCACTCACTCCTGCCACACTGACGAATCCTCACAGGGAGCACGACCCCACAGTGAGTCTTTTTTTTGGGGGGGCGGTATTTTCATCAAACAAAAAGGTTTTGTCAAGCTTCACTTGCCCTAGTTTTTATTTGACAAGTAAGGTTCTTTCTCCAAATTAAATATCATAAATAAGATTTTTCAAACACAAATGCCCTTGAAGAGTCTGAATCATTACCCCCACAGCCCCCTCCTTCTGTCCCGCCCTCCAAACTCTCCTGGTTTTGAATTACAAGCCTAGAGGAAAAGACACATGGCAGTTTAACTTGATTAACACAGCCCTCAGCAGAGGCCCGCTCTCTCATTCTCTGCAGAACGCCTGGCTTTCCACCCCATTGAATAAATGGGTGTTATTATCTCAGTCTTGCTTCAGGCTTTACCAGTGAAACTGCTCTCAATAGGACTGCTGATGGCCTTTCATTTGGCTTAACCAACTGGTATTCTCAGTCATTTTTTAAAGTCAGGTTTATAAAAGGATAATTTATTAGACAGTAAAATTCACCCCTTTTAGGTATACAGTTATATGAATTTTGAAAAAGGCATGCAACCATGTAACTCCCACAACATCAAGAGAGAGAAAACTTCCATCACTCCAAAAAGGTTCCTTGTGTCTCTTTGCAGTCAGTGTCCTCCCCACTCTCCAGCCCCTGGCAACCCCTAATCTGTTTTCTGTCCCTACAGTTTTGCCTTTTCCAGAATATCATGTTAACGGAACCAAGCAGTATGTAGCCTTTTGTGTCTGGCTTCTCTCACGAGCATTCCGTGTTTGAGATTCGTCCATGTTGTTGAATGCATCAGTAGGTTTTTTTACTTTTTATTGCTGACTACCATTTTATCGTATAGATGTACCATAGTTGACTTATCCAGTCTCCAGCTGATGGAGGTCAGTATAGTGATACTTCATTGTGGTTTTCATTTGCACTTTCCTAATGACTAAATAATAATGAACATTTTATCATGCTTTTATTTTCCAGTTCTCTCTCTTTTTTGGTGAAATTCCTGTCAAAGCTTTTGCCTATTTTTTTTTAAAATTAGGTTGTTTATAATTATTGAGCTGTAAAAATTCTTAATGTATTCTAGATACCAGTCTATTATCAGATATATATTTTGTAAATATGTTTTCACAGTCTGTGACTTCCTTTTTATTTTCTTAGCAATAGAAAACACAAAGGTTTTTCATTTTCATTAAGTTCAGTATATTAATTTTTCCCTTTATGGCTAGTGAATTTTGCATGCTACATAAGAATTTTTTTTTCTTAACACAAGGTTACAAAGATTTTCTTCTTTGTTTGCTTCCATAGCTTTATAGTTTTTTTTTCTTGTGGTAAATTACATATAATATAAAATTTAGCCTTTTAGCCTTGTTAAGTATACAATTCAGTGACATTTAGTGCAACCATCACTACCTATCCTGTTCCAAACATTTTCATCACTCTACAAGGAAACCCTGTACCCCCTAAGCAGTCACTCCCCTTACTGAAACTCTCTTAACTTCTGTGATCCCAGGCCCTTCTGGGTCTTCACCCTTCATCTCTTTTGCAGGAATCTCTTACTCCAGGTACCTTTATAGATTCCACAGAGTCTTCCCTAACCAGGTGCTCTGTTCTTTCTACGTACATACATACTGGGTTATCTCATATGTGCTTAGAGTATCCAATGTCCCTTATGTACAGCTGACTCCTTCCTCCATATTCAATACCAGACCTTTTCCAGCAGGCTTATTTACCCAACTGAATGCCAACTGCATGTCCCAGAGGCATGTCAGATTTAATACTTCTAATATTTACTCAATTAATCCTACTGTCTCCATATGCCTCAGCAAGCTGTTTTCTCTAGTGGTATTTTTAAAACACAGATCTGACTGTGTTGCTCCTTTGCTTAAACCTTTATTTCAGGCTGAAATGTGACCTTCTTAGTCAAGTTTTCTCTAGTCAGTCAAAGTTAGCTAGTCCACTGCCTAGACATTGTCTTTCCTACGGCCCTCTTTTATTTTCTTCCTAGCAGTTACTACCAACTGAAATGATATTGCTTAATTATTGGTCTTCTGTACTCTTTATTATTTCTCCCTCTAAAAGGTAAGCTCTGTGAGGGCAGGCTCATTGATCATTTTGCTACTGACCTATACCAATGGCCCGGGCATACAGTAAATGCTCCATACAGAATGAGTGAATTCTACAATTCGCCATCCGTCTGGTTACCTAAGCCAGAAATTTGAGTACCGCCTGATTCCATCATAATTTGCACAATAAAACACTCTAGACAGTTTAAGCGGGAAATTAGGGAATTACAGAATCAATCAGAAGCACTGAAGTAGCAAACATCCAAGAAGTCGCTGCCTGCCTTTAGGAAAACAAATGGCAGGCATTTCAAAGCCCCTCCAGCAAGGGCCTCAGCTGCCTGAACACCAAGGCGGGTGATCCTCAGGCGGCTACCCCAGAGCTACCCGCCAAACCTCAGATCCGCCCTCCGCCAAGACACAGGCTCCTACTCCCCGCTGCTGGGGTAACAATAGGTTCTCCTGCTCTTCTGCCTGCTAAATCTTCGAGTACTGCTGGCGGGGACTGAACATGAAACCCTGCTGGCTAAAGAGTGAAATGTGGGGGCTCTGGCCCCTCTGATGCAGGGGAAGAGTGGAGAAGGAAAGGATGGCGCCGGAGCACTAACAGTCCAGCCCGTGAGCTCACCCACCTCCCAGACATGAGCAAGTGCGATGGTTTTACTGCCACGCTGCCCTCAAACATCTCAAATGTCCTGCCTCCAGCTAGGCCCTCATTATCATTATCAAAACTGCAACAGCCTAACTGGTGTTCCTTTCTTCAGCCTTGTTTTCTTAAAATACTCCGTCTAAAGTATAACCTTGACCGTGTTATTCCCTAGCTCAAGGCCTTCAATGCTTTGTATCACCTGCAAGGTAAATTCAAGTTCCAGAGCCAGGGAGAAAAGTCTGGCCTCTTGACATCTTTATTCTTCTGCAACACTGTGCACACCACCCATTTCCTCCCGCTTGGCTTCCTCTACTTAATATCTGCTTATCCTTCAAGACACAGCTCAGGTGTCACCTGCTCCAGGAAGCCTTGCTTCACTGCTTCTCACTTCCCTCTCCCTCTGCCTTCCACCGCTAAAACCCACACCCAGTCTGACCTAGGAGCACCCCTCTGGTGCTTCTATTTATATGATCAAGTCAGTTTATGGAACGCCCCTCCAAGAGAGTGATCATCCTCAGAAGATGGATTCTGCCACCTTGTCTTGGCACCAAGTGTCTGACAATTCAGAGTGCACACACAGCGAACGTTTGATGAGTGGCTGAATGAATGAACGAATACACGCACACATAAGTACCACATGCGTCTGGTCCCTTTCCCTATTTGTAAAGACTGGATATATGCAAAGAAAGAATTAGAGAAACGAAATTAGAGTTGTACAGGAAGAGCGACCAGGACTTAGACTTCTCAGAGACCATCTTTGATTTCTTTTCCAAGAGTAACACGTTTCTTTCCTGCTGCCTAGTTGTATTTGATGCAAAAAGAAGATTGGAATGGAACTAAAAGGGTTTTGTACGCTCGGATAGCTTGCAGACATACTTAGAGGAAATTAATAGCAGGGGCCACGGATCAGATATGCACGATAGTAGCACTGCTATCCTTTTGAGTACAAGCAGTTGGCCACACAAAAGAGATGCTTGTGAAAGAACCACACCAAGATCCAGCCAGATTCCATGGAGCACGAATGAGAGACTTTTTTTGGTCCACAAATGAGCAGGTGTTCGGCACTCTGGCCTTGTCTTTGACCCATTCACGTGAAGTTGCCTTTTCTTCTTAGAGCACCTCTGTAATACAGGAAGATCTGACTTTTTTTGTTTACCTAAACAATATGTTTAAAATGAACAAGGCCCTGATCATTCATAAAACACCCTGACTCTACCCGTAAGTACAGAACCTCCTTATCAAGTGTCACACTAGTGAAGCACAGCTGTGCTCAGGGCCACCGGCAGTTTCGTCCACACATGCAGGAGGCACTGGCGGAAGACTGGCTCACAGCCGCGCTTCGCCACTCCTCCGATCTCTTCCATGGGAGGTGACTCATGGTGAGCACCAGCTCACATCCGACCTAATCAGCACACTTCACCTTGCTCCCTTTCTCCTCCCCGATCACCGATGCTGTCTTGTGTTCATCTTTTTAAAACTCTGACTACTCACGTAATTCCTTATCTCTGCACTTGTAGGCGTTAAAAATCAAAGTAAGATTTTTTTTTCATGTGGAGTAATTTGGATAAGAAGAGCTCGATCCTTGATTGTTACTGACATTATAGTGTCAAGCTCTGAGCTTCATTCCCTGGGTTTGAATCAAGGCTCTGCCACTTACTTGTTGTGTGACCTTGGCAAGTTATAGAACTTTCTGAGGCTCAGTGTGCTGGTCTGTAAAATGGGGATAAATTTCATGCTCACCTCATAGGTTCATTATAAAGATTAAATGAGTGTTTTCTGTAAAGCACTTGGTGATGGGTACACAGTAAGCACTTAATAGATATTGATTTTAAAATTATTATCATTTAAATTGCTTTTAATAAGCGTATGATACAATTTTATAATATATTACTCTCAGAATCCCCAGCCTCTTCCATAAGTTGACTTTTATCTGCTCTGATCAGGAAGGACCCTGACAGTGTAGCTGCTGCATCAAAGCAGAAAATAAAGCACGTGTGGAAGGAGACGCTGAGAACTGTAAAATGGGGACATCGACGAGGCTTCATCATTTACTTTACTTCAGTGGGTCAGTATGGATGTCAGCACATTAACTTTCCAACTATTTTAGTAAAATGCTCCAGGATCATGCTTTTTAATAAGACCTCGATTCCAGACCTAAGCTGCAGTAGGCAGCTATGGCTCCTCCCCTGAAATCTTTTTATCAGCATCGGGTTGGGGACCTGGGTCATTGTGGATTTTACTCTTGCTTAAATTCCCCAGAGTTAAACTTCACTATCATAGTAAGAGACTGCAACTATGAGTATGTCAAGAGGCTTTAGATTTTCCTTTGGGTCTAGATTGTTTACGGAACTTCTTCCGGGCAACAGGTTGGGCTGAGTCTCTTCAGAGATGCTGCATCTTGTGAGGAAAGTTAGGCTCCCACCTTCAGGGGAGGCTCTTAAAAAGCCGAAAGTTGGTTCCCATGTTATTATGTTGGTTTCTGGGTGGAGGGAACAGATCGAAGTGTTCTTCTATTACTTAGTCCCCAGTAGCTGAAAACTGCTGCAAATACACACCCGCACGCATACATGCACACACACATGCACACGCACGCACGCACGCACACACACAATTTAAATGCCTCCATTTTTATCACTTTTTTGGAGCAATGCTGATACAAATTTTTACTTCTGTAGGCACATTCTAATGTTCTGTTGGCAAATTCTTTCTCTACTGTAGTCTGGATTCCTCAGGGAAAACATCAGTGGATCCCCAGAATATAAGGTGATACAGTTTCATTCCTTTTTCCTACTAAGTAAGTCAATAAAATTTTGAACTCTATTGGAATTGAAATATTTTTTTAATTTTCCTTGATCAAGCAACATTTTTAGAGTAACTTGTGTGATTTATTTCATTCCATCTTTCCCCATAAAATTATTGAAGATTATCTTTGGAGATATTTTCTATTCTTTTTATAACTTCCATGGTTAGGCTATTTTACAAATTACAAATATCTTTATTTTGGGAATATATTTGAAAAACAGTAGTGCAATGGCTAACAAAAAAATGACTTTCTTAATATGTACAAGTCAAATCAAATATACACTGATATCCCATAATATCCAAATTAAGTCATTTTTGGTGTTAAAATTTCTAAGGCCCAACCTTGAAATTATTTTAGATAGAAATATTTATATTCACTATTTTGGTGACATGAAGAGTAATTCTCATTTTAGGATCTAGTACCATGTATCTCTAGAGGGATGGTATATATACATTTAGCATTGATTGAATTCTGCCTGATTTGAGAATAATATGGGTATATTTTTCTTCACTTCATGAGTCTAAACATTCCAAGAGCAAGGGGGCATATTTCGTTCTTAAACACATTGTAGAAATGTACACATGCTAAAAGAACACTGTAAAATATATGTGTTTATCTAATTAGGGTCTCGTGTATACATTTTATATTTTGTGTCTACTTATACTGTAGAAACTGGTTTACCCATTATTTTATCAACTGAATAGCTATTAATTGCCATTTCCAATGTCATAATTTATATTCCTATCATCCACTGATTAATTCTAGAACTAGCTGTTGAGCATGTGTTATGTGTCAGGAACTGCGTCCTTCGTACAGACTTACTCTCCCAAAACTTTCAGTCCAGTTAGGGAATTAGGCGTTATTTACTGATGCAAAAACATCAAGTGCCTTCTGAATCAAAATTTAAGAATAATTATTTCCATTAGAATTATAGTATTGAATTTTATTACATTTTAGCTTTGTATTAATTGAAAGAAAAATTAGTTGAGAATTAGTATTAAATTATTAATTGAAAATTGAATGTCAAAACTAAATATTAATTGAATTAAGTGCCCTGTGAAATCCTCATAAAAGCCTGTGAATTAGATGTAGTAATTTCCATTTTATATATGAAGAAACATTAAGATAATATTCCACAGTCATATAGTTTTAGACACTTTGATATCTCATATGTAGTAGTAATCTATTACTCAAAATATTTCTTCTCCAAGCCATTTCATTTTAAAATAGTGTGTTTAAGGCATATATTAATTATGTGCTTTAGTAGTGCTAATTGCTTAACTTCTTACATTTGAAAGGATTTAATTAGGCAAACTTAAAAGCACAGAAGCTACAGTATTACAAGAAGATAATCCCAGGAGCAGTGGACATGAAGCTATTTAATTCATTTCAATGACCAGTTTCTGGAATGTTTAAGCTTGGTTGGAACTTTCAGGAACAAAGGGGACAGTGACCTCCTCATGAAAAGAATGCTGTGAATGAGCTGATCGGTTACTTATCAGCCCTGCTGTTGTAGCCATGCCAACCAGACATGTCCACGTTGCTTGGATGTGATGTGCAGTGGTAGTTATGCTCAGACAGGAGGGACAAAAATAAAATCATGACTTCATTTTCCATGGATAACTTATCCTTTGTTCTTTGCAATTAGATGTTTTCAGACCATGTATGAAGAAAACATAATTCCAAAAAATGTTTTAGCTTGTACAGAACTTTTAACGCTTTGTAACAGCTAGATAGCCAAGATATTATAAATATCAAACCTGCTAAACTCTGTTATTGTGAGAAGAAAAAACTTTCCAAAGAGGTAAAGACAAGTTTCAAAAAATATCAAACCTCTGCATTACACTTAATTCAGACTGACGATTAATGATGAAGAGTTTTGCTTTGTTCAGCAATGATTCTCAAATTAGATTTTGAAAATGGATTACAATAATTATAAGACTGGCTATATTTCTAACCAGAGAACATCAATAATGTGATAATATTTAACATTTATTGAACAGTTAGTGTGTGCTAGACACTAAGTAAGCCTTTTGTAGGAACTATTTCATTTAATCTGTAGCCCTGTTAGAGGCTATTATTAGTTCCAATTTAGAGATGAGGAAACTGAGGTCTTTCTAACTCCACAGTTCTGCTTATCTTCAGCCCTAGGTAGACACATGGGGAATGCATTTTTTTTAAGCATCACTAACACGACAGAGTCTAGTGGAAAGAGTGGAACTTTGGGACTCAAGAGATTTGCATTCTAGTCTAGACTGTAAGCTCCCGGAGGACTCTGACTGGGTTAGCATTCTATGCCAACACCCATCCTAATACCTGTGGCATAATAAATACTTAATCAGCCTTTGAGGATGACTGAACAAGTCAATGAATGAGCGGGCTGTGAACTCAGCGTCTAACCTTGGCCAAGTGGTTTAACCCCTTTGGGCTCCGCTTCTTGTTTATTTCTTTCCTATTTTATATCTTCCTTGCTTCCAAAGATGATTTCAGGTGTCACAGTAAAAGATACAACTGCATAAGGCCTTTAAAGTAAGGATAAAAGGTCAAGAGTGCTGTGCTTTAAGAAGGAAAAACCAGACCCCAAATCCAGGCTAAGAATAGCTGCTTCACTTGAGCGTGGAATTCAGACTGAAAGTTGCTACAGAAAAGGAGCATTTGTTGGCAGCCACTCCACCTACCAATGCTTCTGCCACATTTGGACAGAGCATTCTGCCCCCGGGAGAATTCTTGGAGGAAAGAAGAGAAAGGCCCACAATATCAGATTTGCAATAGCTCGAAAAACAAGGAAGAAGTCTAAGGGGCAGGTTCAAAAGATCAGAAAGCGCTAGGTCCCAGCGAATCATGAGTACCAACAGAGCAGCCCACATTAGTCCTGAACAGAATGGCTACTGGAAGCAAGGGAGACCATGAGAGAAAGAACAGAAAAATGTTCTGCCGCCATCACACAACCCCAGTTTAGCAAGATCACTAACTGTTCTAGGGAGGTTGTTTGTTTTGGGTTCCGACGTAGCAGTTTGATAAGAAAAGAATCTGAGCCAATGGTGAGGAGGGTAAATAATTAACCATGTTACTTCGACAAACAGTGGTAATCTGAGCGATTCAGGTTATGCCTCGGAAAAAGAAGAAATCTCATTAGTACCAGTGAGGCTCCATCCTGAGAAGTTTTTCTTTATCCTTTAGATGTCAGCTTCTTTACTTTCACTGCAGAAGCCACTCCCTTTCTTCAACTGGACCAGGTTGTACTTTGGAGATCAAAAGGCCTTTCCTACGCAGTGAAGATAGGCCCCGATGTCTTCAGTGTTTGGGGTGATGTTTGTTCAGCTGTTGCTCCTCCCATACTGTTTTCTGTTTGCAGACTCAAAATCAGATATCGGGTAATTCAAAGAGCAATTCAGCAAAAATGTGCTTTATCACCTCGTAGCCCCTCACGCGTGTCCTGCAGTTCCTGCCTCTAGACGATTATCCTGCAGATTCATCAAATGGGAAACTTCTGATAGCTTAGTGTCTTGTTCTCAAACTTTCAAACTATGGTCAGAGAGCATGTCGATGGCCAACCAGAATGTGAATATTTTCTCACTATTTTGCTAAGTATTTTTCAATTTGCTACATCTAGGTTAATAATAGTAATCAGAGAAATGGAAATAAGGGGAAAAAATGCGAAGAAGTGAAAAAACTACAACTTGACTTGCAAAATTGCCAGTATAAAATGTATAATCAAGTGATATGCAATTACAATTGTGCCTCTTAAAATTATATCATACATGGGGTTGGAACTCTTGGGAAAATTATAGTGAAAACCTCTGAATTAAAAGATACAGAACAAAAGTGTTAGTTACACATCCCAGCCCCTTCTTAGTCCAATTCAGTAAAGTCATTTCAACTGAAGATTTAAATCTGAAAATCAAATTATTTATTTTGATCTTCTTTAGCAATGTATCTTTGGTACCACTCAAAAAGTCAGGTGGAGAAATTAGTTAGTATGAATTGTACAAAGCAGATGGATGGAATTAAAATAATCAATGAAAAAATATCTTGACATTCTTTATGAAATAATTTTTTTCACGGATGTTTTATTCCAATACGTAAGAACAGAATAGTTGTTAATATTTTATAAATAAAGGACTTGCGACTGAAATCAGGAGTAAAACTTGAAGGAATACTTACTTCCCTACCTTTTGGTAAGTGGGATGCTCAACCTGTGTCTCCTAGTCCTTCAAAGTCAGCTCTTGGTTTGTGTGTCTAGTGGGAGTGAGGATGTAATAGTGATTACTTTTTCTCATTCTCTCTCTCTTTCCCTAAATGTTCAATGTTGTTCTGTCCAATATTTTTTTATTAATTTGTGTATTATAATCACCTTAATAGTACTGAGAAAAAAAATCCCCAAACAAAATTAGGATCCACTGAGATCTAAAATAGTTGGAATGAGAGACAAAATTAAGTTTTACTTAGGGCTATGCTGAGTTCTACAGTAACATTCAAGCTGCATTCATGCAAGGCTCAGAGACGAATGGCTTTAAAACAGAGCTTTATTTAGCAGTCATATCACACTGTTCATACATGGAGCTTAGAGTCTAGTATTTTAATATTAGGCCACAGGAATAGAGGTCCACTAGCAAGAATGAAGATTGCCCCATCTTTTGCCTGGCTTAGAGAAAACCTGGAGCAATCTTCACAGTTTAAGCAGAGAAGAGAAGATATTCAAAGGATAGAGGCCAAGCATAGGTTTTAAAATTATTAGAAACTGGGGGCAAGTTTTGGGAAGTAGGCACACTTAGTTCAAAAAGAATTTGCATATGGAACACATGGAGGATAGATTAAATCTGGTCTGTTGTTCCGTAGCAGCAACGGAACTGCTAGTAAAAACAAGGGGAAGGCGAACTCCACTCACACGTGGAGAGATCCCTGCTTGGGAATGTAGGAGCCCTCATCACAGGAGTTAGTCTGCCCAGTAAGGGCTGGCTGGCGTTTGTCAGGGTTCTGAGGAGAGCTCAAGCACAAGGCAGCACTTAAATCAACTGACCTGCAAAGCCCCTTCTCACCCTGAGAACCTATCATTCAATGAAAGAAATGGAGATTGAAGGGCGATCAATGTGGAGACGAGAGATATTCGATATGGAACTGATGGACTGTGTTACGTGTCTGCTTCTTGGACCACATAGGACCTGATTTTTTGCCATGACTGTGCGTGGACCGCAGTTCCATGACTTTCTAAGGATGCTTTTCAGGTTCAGATATAATTTGCTGCTTAGCTGTTATCAGGGCGGCTCTATCTTTTCTTTTTTTGTCGCGTTATAGAAGAAAAATGAAATGACTGTGCTGCCCAGGATTTCTTTAAGGCCATTTCAAGGCCCATATCATGAGGATGATGACGAGTTTAGTGGATGCTGCAGTCCCTCATGTCTCCCCTTCAGGACCAAATGCCCACCCACCCAGCGCCCAGGAGTGTGTACTGCTGAAGGCTCACAACTGAGTCTCTTTGCAAGTATGGCTTCACCCAAAGTTATGCCATGGAGACAGCCTGCATGCAGTGAGTGAATGTAGGGGCACAAAGGCCCAGACACCTTATCTTCATCTGGGACAACCTGGAAGTGTTATCTCAGCACCATAGCCTCCTCTGTCCTCTGTTGAAACTTCACCAGAGTTCCACCTTCTCTCTTTCAATTTTCCTTCTTCCACTCTCTGATAGCTATTATAACCAAGGGCGACCCCCAGCGAATCTCCTGGAGGGGATCCCTTCTTTGACATCTGTTTCTAGAGAACTAACCATACTGATAATGATGGTGATGGTGACAGTGACAGTGATGATGGGGGTGCAGGACACGTAGTGGTAGTGATGGAGAAGGAAAATGAACTGCCTTTCATTTGCATTGTCCCTTACACTACAAACTAACAAATAAAAGGATTCATTTGATCCTCATAATAATGCGTGAGTGGGCAGGAACCCAAATCATTCCCAGTCTATAAGTAAGAGAACTGAGAAACGTAAAGTCGGTGCTTTGCTCGTGATCATATAATTAGGGGTAAATTTTACAGTAAATCTTGTTTCTGGTTCTCATTTTAATGTTATTTTACCTAATGATAGTGCCTGGCACTTCTCAGAACTCAGAAAAATATTTGTTGGATAAATTAGTGTGATTTCATTGGCCCTTTATCCTTCCTTTTCTCCCACTGACCCTGCTAATCAGAGGAAAATCATGTGTTAATGGTCTGATTTTGCAAGACGAACATAATGTCAAATATTCTGAATTATGTTTTCAATATATTTGCTTATACTTAGCAGCTGACATGATGAACTTCTTTTGTTTAGAAAATATGACATACTCAAGAAAGATTTCCATGACGTGCTGATACCCTGTGCTGGGGCCTGGATTTGTGTTTCTCATGGACCAGTATAACTTGAATAACAGGTATTAATGGTCAATAAGTGCACATACCTCAGGTGGTGAGTGTACCTGATGGGTCACTTCAAGTAAAAAAATACTTCTACCATATCCTAGACAGAAAGAAAAACTTTAGAGAAAATTCCCAGAGTGCTGAAGAGCATTTGAGCTCTAAGAACTGTTTGTTTTGACATAAACGCACTGACGTGGCAAATGAATTTACAAGAATTTGAGTCCACATTTGATGAGGTGTTGTTGATTTAAATTTTGCTGACTGAAATGTTGCTCCGCTACTTTGATTTTGCTTGAGTCAAGTTCTTGTTTCAAGAACTTGGATCAAGTCATGCTTTCAGGCTAGCTTGTTTAATCAACTGCCGAAAAGCTCCCTGTGGTGATCTGGGATATTCCACTTTGTAGGAGTTTTAGGTGAAGATATTCTATAGCAGAGAGAAGAAATCTTGAGCAAGAAGCTATGCACTGCAACTGACAGAAAAATCAAAACCACCATTCTTCTTTCTTCACAGTGGACTTAGACCCAGTGTCTGGACAACCAGAAGCAGAAACTGTTTCATTCATGTCAGAAGCAACTCTAGTTTGATATTCAAGTGATAACTCCTGCTAGGTATTTAAAATTTTGATAATGCTTTCCCCCTTTTCACAGTTCTATGTGCAGTACCCCAAAGTAACGAACAGAAAGTAATACTTTATTCTAAGATGCAGAGACTATACTGAGAACGATCAAAATGACTTATCCTAGATAAACGGCAAAAACATTGGAAACGTCACCATCCCTTTAGAGTTGATTTCCAGTAATCTGATCCAAGTAGAACCAACAGGAGTCTCTACATTTACAGAAAATTAATTTACAAGTGCTTAAATAAGAAATTTAGTATGGTGGAAAGATTATGTGATTTTCTGACCTTGGAAGTCATGATTTTTCAAAACCTCATTTCTCATCTTTCAAATAAAAATAATTCTGACTTTGCAGGTCGACTATGAGGAACAGATTTAATATTTATGAAACTTGTAGCATAGTGTCTGGCACATGTTAATCTGCTAAATAAATTACACTCACTGACACAGCAGTGGGACCATTACACTCTGCTTTGAAATTACAAAAGATTTTCAGTTCAGTAAAAAACAGAACAAAATGAACAACAACAGAAAGATATTCTCTGTGAGCCTAATAATTCTGAGATTTTAGGCCCTTTTGAAAGCTGCAAAAGCTGCTTTAGATTATCAGTGGTCTGAAGCTGCTAAAAGTACTTGTCCTATAACCAGTGAATGATGTAAAGTCTGGGAGAGTCTGAATTAAGCCACAGTGCCTGCCGTTGGGGATACAATGAAATCATACATGTTTTCTCAGAAATTAATGGCTGAAGAGAGTATGGAAGCCCACCGAGTGATCTCAGAAGCCACGCCTGGGCATCAGATTGCCCACCACCCACAGGGAGGGAGGACGTATTTTGAAGTGAGAGTAGGGGTTGGGAGAATTTTGCTTTGGAAGATTCTTCTGGAAAAAGCAACCAATCTGGAAAATATTTGGTAGGATCTTTTCAATACATCAGATATACACCTTTTCGCTGTTGTAGGCAACTTTAGAATGGTGGATTCAGTCTCTATCCAGTAGAAGAATTGTCTAGTCAGGTCAGTACAGGGAAAAAAGCATTTAAATAAACATTTTGTTTGACATTTGTCCATAAATGGTCGGGAATTCACTCATTTATTAATTCAGTTCAGTAGCGTTGTTCATGCTTTTGCTCTTCACAGACCCAACTCAGGGTGGAGAGCAACAACTTCTCCCTCAAAAATAATGATGACTGTAGCACCGAAACTGTGATGGGTTGGATTGTGTTCCCAAAAGACATGCTGAAATCCTAACCTTGAATGAGACCTTTGAAAACAGGGCCTCTGCAGATACAATCAAGTTAAGATGAGATCCTGATGGATTAGGGTGGCCTTACTCCAATGACTGGTGTCCTTAGAAGGAAAGAGGAACTTGGACACCGACGCACAGAAGAAAGATGATTATATGATCGAGGCAGAAGTTGCCACTAACTTTCCACAAGCCAAGGAATACCAAGGACGGGAGCCACCAGAGGCTGGAAGGAGGCAAGGAAGGCTCCATCCCCGGGGCCTTCAGAAAGGGCGTGGCTCCACCAACGTCTTGACTTTGGACTTTAAGACAGTAAATTTCTGTTGTTTAAAGCTGCCCCGTTTGTGGTACTTTGTGACAGCAGTCCTAAGGAATGAACACAACCACCATGACTGTTTTGGTGTGAAAGGTGAGGCCCGTGAAACTTAAGCAAGTTGTCCGAGGTCACCAGCTAGTGAGGGCCACTCCTCACCTCTGATGAGGTGTAGCCTGTAGACCCTTCATTTCCGGTTATTTCTCTTCAGTAGCTGAACAAACATTTGAAATCCAATCCACTGAATTCTCTCCTTGGCCTTTATATCAAGCCACAGACAAAACAGTCTGACTCATTTGTTTAGAAATCTCAGTTCCATAAATACATGACCTCGAAACTGACCGAATAAAAATTGCACATGATGCCTATGTTCATTCTGTTCCTCTCTCTTCCTACAATTTATGACTAGTGCTTTTTTCCTCCAGTTTCATGTGAATTAAAAAAGCCTCAGAAAACAGGTTCCCATCTTCTCACTGAAAATATCTTTATATTCATCAAAGCTTCCCCTGAGATGATAGCAGTAAAACGCAAAATCTTTGATTTTTTTCCTAAAGTCAGTTAATTATTACTATTTTAACAACTGTTTTCTTATAGAAAATGTCAGTTTGTTGAAGAATATATAGTTAAACACAAGCAAAGAAAACTTATACATAGCCCAATCACTCATTATTAAACATGGTTAATGTTGAGTGTAAATGCCCACTGCTTTTCCCCCATGACGATGTATCCCAAGTTTTACTTACAAAAGTGGAATTGTGCTGCTGAACATTTTTATGGGTTTATTGTTGTTGCTGTTTACTTAAATATAATATGAACATCTTCTGTGCTATAAATAGGAAAGCTCGGTATTAAAAAGTCAAATAGGGTCTTTTCTCCTGGCATTCTCAGAGCTTTCAAAATGTTCAAGTACACCAGGAAACTAAGAAAAGGATATGGTTTTCAGGGTCTCCCAAACTTTTTCTGGCCTGGGGTGCCCCTTTTGAATAGCCTCTCGTAGAACACATTTTGGAAAATATCATATACATAATGACTTTTAAACACTGAACCTCTCTCACAGAGTGGAGGTACCTCACCTATTTCTTCACTTCCCTATTACAGAAATCTATAAACATTATCTTTAATATATTCCCTGCCTACTTTGTTAAATTCCCATCCTATTTCTAAAAGAAAACATCCTATTTCAGTAACTCTAAGATGCACGTTTTCCACCAGCTAACATCCCAGGCAACGATCTGCTCCTGAGCCAGGCAGCAGCCATGACACCCTTGTCATGTGCGTGTACATAGAAACTCACTGAATGTCTTGAAAACAAAAGACGTGCACCTGCTTTAAGCCGAGCTCCTGCGACAATAGCTCTCCTGATGGCACAGAGCATTGCTTCTTAAACTTTGGGCATCTTAGAAGGTTCTGGAATAACAGCAAAGGCTACAGAAGCCCAGGCTTGTTGGAATGAGGCATTGCTTGGACCTCTATTTTTCCAACTTTTCTAAGTGATTCTGAAACACGCCAAATTTTGAAAACTACTAAATAGATGATAATACTGTGTGCGCTGCGGGGAGAGAGGGGGTCTAATTGCCACTCGGCAGAGGTGAGCACTGAACGTGAAGGAGTTTAGGAATAGCTGAACCACTTTCTCTTCTCTCTCTTTCTTTTTTGTATGCCCAGCGTGACAGATGATGAAATTTAATCCACCTACATTTAAAAGAGCTCTTCCAAGAAATAATAAAAATTTGAACATAAAACAGAGCGTAGTGCTAGAGTTTTATTGGCAAGTGTTTTTTTCTTTGTAGTGGAACATAAAATATTGATATGTCATGACTTCTGGGTCCTTCATTTTGCTGGCATGTCTTTTGGCACCTAATCTAATACCACACATAAGGAAGCGGCTCAACAAGTGTCTGATAATAATGAGAAATAAAAACCAATCAAAACGTACCGCCCTATGAGTTGCTCCATTAAAATGTATTGCCTAAACAAAGGTGTCCCAGAGCTATCTTCCTAAAATACATATGTGATCACATCTGTGTTCTTTTTAGAACCCTATGGTGGCTTCCCATTTCCTGAAAGATAAAGGCCAAAGTCCTTAACCCAGAGAACAAGGTAGTTCACAAACGGTCACACGTCTACCTTTTCAGTCTCCTCTCCCCTCATGCCCGCCCCAGCCTGTGCTTCAGCTGTACTCAACCTCTTGGGTTCTACAAACTTCAAATTTGCTTTCCTCAGCCTGGAAATCCCGTCTCTGGCAACCCCCTCCCGACCCTTTTGGCCCAATTCAAGTATAGCTCCTTATAAAGCTCAAGGACTAGTCATTTTTCTCTAGTTCCCTGGGTACAACTGTACTCAAGAGCAAACCACACTGTAAGATAACTGCTTGGGTCACGTGTGTTTTCCCCCCACTCAGAATGTGAGCTGTAAGTTAGCAACCTGACACCGGAGGAGGTTCTTGGCAAGTAGTACCTGTTAAAGCAATGTCTGTTGGACTGAAGGGAGGCGCGGCCATGGAGGAAGATACAGTTCACTCGCCACCTCCCCAGCCTGTTCATTCACTCATTCGTTCATACATCATGTCTGCATCTGCCTGCCAGGGGGCTATGCTAAGCAATGGAAATGGGGTGAAGACGAAACATAAATGATTCCTGCTCTCATGAAGTTTATAACCCAGCAGGGCAGACAGAATTTAAATACATAAATGCGCAAGAAAATACAACCACACAATGTGCATAGTCTGTCTTAACTGGGCTGCCCCAGGGCGCTGTCTGGGCATAGCTTCACTTTCAAAGTCCAGCTATAGAAGCTTTGAAGAAAAAGGTGGCTCTATCCTGACAGGGCCACCCTGAGCGGAGTCATTGCTGAGGACCCCTGACTGACGTCTGCAGGGACAGTCTGTGGCTGAGCCACTTTCATTCTCCATTTCTTCCCCAATAACAGAACACTGACTATCTGGGCCCTGATGTGCAGCTGAAGGGTGGCATTTCCAAGCCTCACTTGTAGCCAGGAATGGGCAATGACATATCAGCAGAGGAACTGGGTGGGAGTGGTGGGAAAGCTCTTCTCAAGAGGCCAACTCATAAGGCTTCACGTCAATTAAAAAAAAATAAAAGAGGCAACTCAAGCGGGAAACGTACCCCTTTGCCCTCCTTCCTTTCTTGCCTGGAACAGGGACATGATGGCTGGAGTACTAGCAGCCATTCTGGACCATGAGGATGACTTGAGGATAGAAGCCATTTTCTAAAGAGAGGAACTGAGTCTGGACGACCATGGGGCCAATATTCTACTAGCCTTGAATTCCTTGTCTCTCACTTCTGAAAGCAACAGAAAAATACACTGTCTAGTTTAAGCACTGTGGTTTGGGTTTTCCTGGGTATGTAGCCAATCCTAACTCTAACAGATACTGTGATAGGACTCTTTCTTGTGTCTTACCAAAAATTGAACAATAACTTGAGTTTGTTTACAGTGTTGAGTTTTTCATGTATTATCTTATTTGATCCTCATAAAGACCCTGCTAGACAGTCAAGGGATACATGCATTTCACCTTTATGGAAGAAAACCCACCAAGGCCACTCACGTATCTTAGACATGGACTCACGTTACTGTCTTGGCTTATAGACTTTTTTCGAAGCTTTGTCCTCATTTTAACCTCCATATCTTTCAAGATACAGTTTAGGTATCAGCTCTTAGAAGAGTTTCCTTTATCCCCCCACGTGCCCATAGTAAAGTTGGTTGTGAAGTGGTATTTTGTACCCATTTAAACCCATAAGGACTGTTTACAGAGTTAATCTTTGATGTAGACGTAGGCCTTTCCTTTGATGCAGAAAAGGTCCAAAAGGACAACATTCTGCCCAACTATCAGCACAAAGTAACTACCTAGCAATTAGCACCTCCGAGTCTGACTTTCGATAGGATGGAAAGTGAATTCTGCTTTGCATAGATTTGATAAAGCAACTACTATCCCAGATTCCGGTCCTGCCCTGATAAACGGAGCTCCCCTCCCGGATTCTGCACGCGCGCATCGGTGGGTGACTTTTCCTAGTTGTCTGTGTTGTCACTGGGGGCTTTTAGCTGTGCACCTACTAAGTCCAGTACATTTTTGTCTCTCTCTCTTTTTTAAAAAAATTTTGTTTGTTTGTTTTCAACATTTTTCTCATTTGGCATCTGACACTTGGATTCTAAAACACGTACCAAATCACATATTACTCATTGTTTGTTCATTTTGATGAATAAATCTCACGGAACAATTATACCAATTATATCAGAAGTCCTTCTAAAGGGCAAAGGGTGGCCCCTCTAATTTTCATTCCTCTGAGATTTGCGCATTTGGCTGCCTCTTCAGAGTTTACAGAGGCTGCCAAGTTTCACCTTGGGCCTCATAATTTGTTTCAGCGGCTCAGGTGAAACCAGCAGCATTTGTTTTAAAATGCTTCTCGCCGGGCATTGTTTGCTGAGGCTGATGTGTTTCATTACTAATTCAATAATGTGGTGACGGCAGAGCCCCATGATTTTCCTGTGGGGTCGGGCACGGTGCCACGTCCCCCGAGGTCCCTGGGAGCCACTGTTTCCATAGGAAACGCTGGTAAGTGGAAAAGGTCCCTTAAGATACACTGTTAATGTGGTCAGAGTGCCTCTCGGAGAACAAAGCGTGGCCCCTTGTAGGAGAGTGAAAGCCACCAACCTCCCCTTTCTAGGTAGCTTTTTAAGCTTATCATCGTGAAGTACACACAATCAAATTCCTCGGGAGCAAGCGAAGCCCTTTCCGGATGGCCAGTGGGATCTCTCGCACCGCGGGCATAGTAAACGCCAAGCGTGCTTTTCTTTAACAGGAAACAAGCCCTGGTTACCAGCGCTGGGGGACTGGGGGGCGTGGATGAGTCACTGCAGGTTGACTTTCTTCTTTTGTTTTTGGCTAACACTACAATTTTTCCCCACCTGGTACTGACACATATTAATGTACATTTTCAGATAAAGTCACTCTTGAAAGCTCCCGAAGTTAGAAGCATCTGCAAGCCCAGAGCTTGATAAACCTGAGATGTTTAAAACAACGTTGTTATTAGCCAGGCAAGACCAAGCTCTCTGGCTTTAAGCCTGGCTGACTCTTCTTTCCGTACCTACTGTGACAGTTCCTCGTTCCTCTTAATCTAGAGGGGTTGCAGAGTTTCTAGTGGGTTCTAGTAACTGCTAATGGAATTTACTTTCGTAGTGCACATACAGTATTTTTGTATTAACAGATTTCACTTTATATTTGGCTTTTAAAAACAGTTTTATGTAGCTGGCATTTATAGTCTTATTTGCCCTCTGGTAAGGTTTTGTTCTTCTGTAATCATTTTCTCATTTGTAATTCATTCAATAAGTGGATTTCCATAAGGCTTTCACTCTGCTGGGTCTGTTTTGGTTTCAGGTACCTCTGATTTATCAAGGTCATTCTGGATACTTATCAAGGTCAGACTTCCTCAGAGGATAGGAAGGCATTTGATTAATAGCCTGTGAGTCAGTTGGCTTCCCAGCATATATTTCTTGGAGTGTGGAATCTTAGAAATAAACCCAATTTGCTCTGCAGAGGTACTCCCAGCCTCTTTCTAATCCTGTCCAAGGTAGTTGTCACACTTCCCATCTTGGTCCCAGTTAGCAGTACATTTTCCATGTTATTGCTAACGTAATGAATTATGCAAGATTTAGAAAGATCTCTGGCATATCTATGTGTTCTTAGGACTTAGCAAACTCAGTCTAAGCTTTGTAACAACCTGTACTGCCTCATTAAACAAATCACGCTGGAGTTCTGTCTCCAAGTTATACAAAGAGCTCCTTTGTCATATGGGGGACTAGAGCCCTTGCAGGACAGTCACCCAGCAGTGGAGGCTGAGGGACAGGGTGACTGGAGAACATATTGCTTCAATCAATAGTGACCTTGTTGAATTTTTACAGCAGGGAAGGAACCAGATTAAGAAGGATTTCCATGTGGGAACCAAGGGATAAGTGGCTTATATCAGGACCCAGGGAAGCAGTAAATGTAAGGAAATAACAAACTTCTTTAAAGAAAGTACAAAAATGTTTCGGATACTCTCTACCCAAGTAGCCTCTTCACAGTATTAATCATCATCATCCCAGCTAGTCCATAACCTGTCAACTTCAGTTTTAACTTCGACAAACAGGCCTTTATCAAGTAATCTTACCTTAAATCTGTGTTTGTTTTGAACACTACTTTATTCTCATATTATTTCACTTTTTTAAACTTTTTATCTTGAAAACAAAGAACTCCAAAGTTACGAAAAGTGGAAAGAGTAATAAAATAAACTGGAGGAATACTACTCAGTCATAAAAAGAATGAAATAATGCCATCTGCAGCAACACGGATGCACTTAGAGATTTCCACACAAAGTGAAGTAAGTCAGAGAAAGGCAAAGATGGTATGTCACCTACATGTGGCATCCAAAAAAATACATATGAGCTTATTTACAAAACAGAAAGAGATTCACAGACAAGGAAAACAAGCTTATGGTTACCAAAGGGGAAAGGTAGGGGGAGGGATAAATTAGGAGTTTGGGATTAGCAGATACTAACTACTATATATACAACAGATAAATAACAAGGTCCTACTGTACAGCACAGGGAACTATATTTAAAATCTTGTAATAACCTATAATGAAAAAGACTATATATGTATAACTGAATCACTATGCTACACAGCAGAAACTAATAGAACATTGTAAATCAACTATACTTCAATAAAAAAATCCCTCACTGAAGACTCACCAGGTGTTACTATTTTGCCACATCTGTGTTATCCTTCGATAGACAGATATAGATGTATATAGATTTATATAGGTATAAATCTATCTTCTATCTATTGTTATAAGACCTAAATTATACCATTTTACACACACATGAGACAAATACATTATTATGTATTGTTATTCTTTCTGCTGAATCATTTGAAAGTTTCAGAGCCCACGACCCTTTACCCTAAATACTTCAATGTGTGTTTCCTAAGAATAAGAACACACATTTAAGAAACCATAATATAATATAAAATGGAGACTACACTGTTATATAACATACAGTCCATATTCAAAGCACCACTGTGTCCACAGTGGACTTCAAGGCATCCTTTTTCCTGATCCAGGGTTCAGCCCAGGATCACATGCTGCTTTCAGTTTGTCTCTTGAGTCTCCTTCTTTCATCTGCATCAGTTCCTCAGCCTTTTTTTTTTTTTTCATTTTTAAGGGACATTTACTGTTTTCTCCTAATTTTATAAGCAATACATGTGCACTGCAGACAACAGTTCCCCAGCCTTTCTTTTTCTTTCCTGATACTTGCAATGCGTAAAATAAACACGTTAGGGAGATATGATTTATACGATCTTAGGTTTTGTTTTAGAAAATCATTCTTCACTTTACAGTGTGGTGGCATAAACTTTCATACTGAAAGAAAATTTCCGAACAGGGATTTTTACCCACGTTCTGCACAATAAAACCAAAACAATTAGCAGCAAATTACTGGTTTTCCTTTATCTATCAATGGATAACTTAATAACTTTTAATTATGTAACAAATTTAATTGTGATATTTAAATCTACAAAAATTTTGAAAATACTTTTCATAGCTGCTTTGTTTAAAATTCTACACTAAGACAACAAGCCTCAATAGAGAAAACAGACCAGAGCTATGAACAGGGTATTCACAGAGAAGATAACCCAAAAGGCCATTGAACATGAAGAGAGATTCAATTTCATCAGTAATTAGAGACATGCACATTAAGACAGTAAAGAGCTACTACTTTGCACCTATTGTATTGGCAAAAATTTGAAAACCATATAATGCCAAGTATCCCCACCAGAGCCGACCAGACCAAAGACTGGAACCTGACATTGGGCAGTCCCAGTACATAACTGCTGGCAACTTACGAGGGGTTTCATCTGGCTCAGCAAGATGAGTGGGGAAAATCACATTTGTTTCATGGGAATTTGTATTTAGCAACAAACGAGTTCGAAGGGAGAATGAAAGTCAGATAACCGAGGTGGAGCAGAGCTAGAGGGCCAGAGCCACACTGACGGGCTAGAGCAGCCAGCGGACGAGGGGAGAGGCTCGGGATGGGTGAGGACGCCTGAACACGCAAAGAGCACAGCCCCCTGCACGGAGTGATTTATCACGATTAATAGAGATGCCGTGAGGGACACCGTGGGAGCAAAAAGATTGGTCTCAGTTCCTGCCAGCTTCCCAGTTCCTAATCCTGTGCAGCTCTGGGTGTTTTCCTGTTCTCTTCTTTAGCGGAGTAGAGTTGGGGTGGGGGGTACTGGGGCAAGAAGATAGAAGATAAAAGAAGACCTTCAAAATCCCAAAGGAAAATGACTTCAAAGATTCTTAAATCTAGCCAATCAATCACGTGTGAGGGTAGAATAAAGATATTTTCAGGCATACAACAAAAAACCACCTGAAAACACCAGATGAACTTAGGTTTCTTGATAACTTTTTAAAAATGCCAATATTTAACCAAAATCACTTAAGTTCTTCTGAAGTTGTAGAAAGTCAGAAAATGCGTGGTATTGAAAAGATGAATGAAAACACAGACTTCACACTCTCCAGTCACTCAGCACCTGTTCAGACAGTGTTTCAAGTCCTCGTTCAAAATGTACTGAGAAATTAGAATATTCCAAGCATGGAAGACAAATGAGACATGGACCAGGTTGGCTTTCAGGGAGCTGACAGAGCAGTATAGGAGTCAGACCACAGGGCATGACAAAGTGTGTCACAGCAGAGGCAGAGCCCAGGGACACCGGAGGCACAGAGCAGGCCACTGCTAACTCGGCCTGCGACGGACATTAGTGAGGTGGTCTACGTGAGCCAGGGGTGAAAGGCAGGTTGGGATGGAGGCAAAATGTGCTAGAGGCATGGGATCTGACTGAGATACTTTAGGTAGCAGGAACACCTGCAAGGCAAGGAAGCAAGGAATGGGATGTCATTCAAAATTGCCGAAACACGGGGAGTGAAGACTAGAATATGAGGCTGAAGTTGAAGGCAGGGGCTAGTTTAGGAGTAGCAAACTCAAACTAACTGAAGGGATGGTCACTTAAGCCAGAGCGGGCTTAAAACAATAGGAAGTGGTACCACGCGGGAAAGGCTCACCCCCTTCTCCTCAGCAGATCATGCTAACCTGAGCAGGCTCTAGCCAACCAAATGTGAATCTGACTGGAGAGAGGAGGAAAGTGAAATCTGCACCCATAGGATTCTGATGCACATAAAAGTCGGGGAATTGCTACCGAAGGCAGGAGTTCTAATGTGGGTAGGGAAATGCAGTATTTACAAAAGGGTTGATTTAATGACTGCCAGCAAACAAAGGAAGCATCTTTGTTTACAAGTCCAACATATTTAATACAACAATTTCAATCAAGTTACTAGAAACAAAACTAAACGGGATGGTGTCTGGGAAATATAGCAAATAGAATGACTGGTGACAGGATTAAAGGGTGAGGATTTTGCAGAAAGTATGAATGGTTAATGGGGTATATTATGGGAAATTCCCTGGAAAGGTGAAATTTTTAAGGAAGGGTAGGATGTGACCCATCTAACTGAGAAAGTAAAATTATTTCTGGTTTGAAGGTGAGTTTTAAAGCAAAGGACTTCTAATTTGGTTTGGACTTTTTAAAGTATTTTAATGTTACAAATAAATTGTAATTGAGTTAAAGACTCATTTTCTGCAGTAGGAAACAATAGGGATCTTTAACATTTCATTTTAAATTCTGTAATACATAAAAAGTGTATTAAAATAATTAAATACATGGAATCCATAGGTAACATCTTATTAAAATATCCTATATGATTTGGTTATTTTGGCCACATATAATGAGTCATAGGGCTTTGTTTTAGTTAAGTGGCCATAAGAGTATCATTGAAAAACAGAAAGAATGACTGCCCACATTTGCCAGTCTCCTCGATGCGCACCCTATGACGTGAAGGTACCACCTGTTCTGACAATGGTTCCAGTTACTGTCTCTACAGTGATTTGCATGTTATTAACCTGGATAGACCCGAATCCATCTAGCGAGAAAGGCTTCCCTTTCTCAATTTCACGTGAATCCCTGGCTCAGATAACACAAGTTCCTCCTGAAAGCTAAAAACTCAGAGCACTTGTACTATCGGTGAAATATTTAGAGCGATAACAGGAGCGACCCTCCGCCAAAAACGATGAGTTTGATGAAAAGAAATTAACAAGCTGTGCTGGTGCGCTGCACGTGATCAGCCACGCTTGCGAAGTCTGTCTGTTGGTTGTTGCTATGACTACGAAAAGCCAGTGGAACCCAATGAGCTGTCTGCAGCAGGGCTGGGAGGGCCAGCCATTTTACTTATGGAAAACAGTGTGGCATATTCTGCTGAGCTTTACCCTGGAAGAAGCATTTTTTAAAAATCTATTGAGGGAAGAGAGAAGTAGTGGGCATGCTGGTATTCAATTAGTACAGCCAAGCATGCCTGCAAGCTGCCATTTGGACGAGCTGTTGACTGCCTTTCCTGGTAGCTGATTTGAGAACGTGGAATGCAGGGAGATAATGCTGCATATCTGCTATCAGACAGCAGAGAAGGGTTTTGTCTGGGGAAGGCAAGCCTTCCCTGCAATGTAGCTCAGCAGCTCTCTGGCTGCTAACCCTGAAAACTAGTGACCCCAGCGGAGGTGTTTCCATCTGTGAACCCCGGTCCTGTGCGTGGCTGTTGCATATGAGTGGCAGGTCTGAAGAAGCAGGTGTGTGCTCGGACGGGCACTGGACTGTAACGCAGGCGGACGCTCTCGGGTTTACCTGCTTCCTGTTAACAGATTGTGGCTCAGACAGCATCTGCCCGCACGCTGAGGCAGAGGCTGAGAAGGAGGTCCCTGTGTCTCTACTTGACTGACAGAGGTAAGCTTTTTTGTCCTTTTTAAAGCCCAGCATAACAGTAACTCGGAGCAAAACTTAACCTGAACATTTACATTCATTGTATTCCTTGGTTTGACCAAGGCAACACACACACACACACACACACTCATACACACACACAAAATAGTGTCAGACACACAGAGTTGTTTCAGTCAGTTCAGGCTCTAGAAATCATATGATTTTTAAAAATTACAAATGTGCCTTGGGGTTTAAAATAAACAGCTGCTGTTTTAACAAGCCCTCATGGCTTATCCTTCTGGACAGCCTTCATAACCAGCAACCTTTCTCCCTTACAAACAATGGATTCTTTTATGACCTGCACTTTGACATACATTGAGAGAATTACATGGAAAATCAGCGGCTCAAAAATTGTGAAGCATTTAATTTTAAGCCTCAGAAATGATGTTATATTTAACTCCTAACACACCTCTGTATACGCTTAAATTAAGCAATTCCGTTCCCTATATAGGTCATAATAGCCAGTGGATCATGTCCTTGCTTATTCTGAACGCAGATTCTTGGTGTGCTGTTTGATTTAGTTCGGGGTAGTTGTAAAGCAAATAGTGTAGGTATTGGAAGCTGCTCACCCGTCCTTTCCAAATATCATGCATGCCACGCTAGCCCAGAGCACAACACCCTCATTGTGCTCCCTGGCTTGGAATCCAAGGAAAGAAAGGAAGTGAATCGCTGCATTGAGTTCAAGCATAGCTATAGTATGTGTTGGTAAGAATGCTGTTATTGCACCATTTTTCTCACAAGCAGATAGGTTTCAGAGATAGAGAGTGAAACCCAAAACACTACACTCCTCCCACAAATGTGCTAATATTTGCAGTGGATGTTTGCTGTCCATCGCTACGTGATAAAAGCACAGACTTTGAATTGCAGTACGAGTTGCCCCTGACTGAGTATTTCTTTAATTTATAGTCTCTTAGGAACAAAATTGTTACTTGGGATTGAAATTGGTCAGTCAAATTGGAAACCCTGGTAAGGAAACGACCGAATAATGATTAAATTCTGTTTCAGCAACATTTCAGCTTTACGTAAATCAATTCTATTGTTGGGCTCCCAGAAACGGCACATCATTTACAGTGCTATGGAAAATCTTTAAGGAAAAATATTTTGTTGCAAACTTTGACTAAAAGCCTCTATGTGCTAAAGATGGAATCTACCATGAAAAGTAAAATAAATAGTATCTGAGATCTACTTCTAAGAAATATATTTTTATTTGCTAGACTTTTCCTCAAAATGCAGATGACATAGGAGTCACTTTTTAATTTTAAGTGTAATAATATAATTTTCATTGCTACATATGAGTATACATCACCTGTTTCACATATATAGCAAAGTCAATATGCCCTTCGATAAGATAGTTACAAAGCATTGGGAGAATATTTTTCAAAACTCTGTTCTAAATGTCAGCAACATCCATGGTATAAAAATATTCAAAAAAAATCAAGATATTAGCAGTCTTGGTCCAGAAAATCATTTCCTTGTTTAATGATAAGAGCTTTAAACAGGAATACATCTATTTATGCATGTGAGACACTGTATAAGATAAAATGGTGAAATGATAGCATTGTACTTCACATAGTTTAACTTGCAAAGGAAAGCTGAATGAACTGACTTAGTGTTGAGTCAAATTCTATAATAAAAATATCAGCTAAGGAAGTGATTCTGTTATAACAGAACGAAAAGTGGAAAAAGTCTCTCTTCGGTTTAATTTCTGTCAAAGCTTTGCACGGCGAAAGGAATTCTCAGAATTAACGCAGTTGAGAAGTCCAGCAGCAAGAAAATAATTTTGTATTCGTTTTTCCTGGGGGAGCTTTTAGAAGAACAAGGTGTGGACATACCTGAGTCTGTGTCCTGATCCTTTTGTCACACCATGTGTGACAGGAACCTTAGCCCGCGGGAAGAGTGACACATAAACTTTATACCTGTGGGTTTTTACCCCTACATTAACAACCTTTTAAGGGGATATGCTATAAAAGGTTAGCTTCCAAAATCCACTTCTGCATGGCACATCTACATGGTTATTAACACAACAATATTGAAAACCAGACACAGATATAATCCCTATCTTTCAAGACTTTGCATCTTGGCTTTTATCTATTTATGTACTCTTATTTTCTGCCACTTCCCAACTCACCTGCTAGCAATAGCAAGTACTGTGTAATTTCCAAACGCACTGTGCCGAACTTGCAAAAAGGCCGGTGACTTCTGTATAGACTTTTTCTCCAAATCTTCCCCACAGCAGCAGCCAATTGCCATGCATCCTTCAAAATGTAGCTAACATGTCTCCCCAGACACTTCCTCACCACCTGTATTGGCTATCGCTGAATCTTATGTCTGTAGCTCTGACTACGGCACCATATCGCATTTGTCTCTCTCACGGGCTTCCAGAGTTTTACTGACCTCTGGACGTACTTCGTCCAGGGTCCAGAACTTGGCATTCAGACATTGTGCTGGTAGCCTCAGACTTCACCATTTTCCTATCAATTACCGTAAATACAGGCTTGATCTCAAAATAGAGGTTCTATTATCTATTACACTGTTTTTGACTGGAGAAACTCAAAACATTTAAAAACAGCAATGAGGCTTTAATTTCTCTGATATGAAGTTATAGCTTCAAGATCACAATCTGATAAAAGCTATCAATGTCCTACACTACAACAGAATTTTCAGAAGAAAAATTTTATAACCTATAAGTTAAACAGCTTGAAAGATTTAGTATCTAGAAGACGTTATTTTTCTACTATAGCTATTATCAAATTTTCAGGGGAAAATGAGTATATAGTAAGTATCCCCATTGGAAATGTGCTCTACTATCAGGTCCTTTAAAACTAATGTTGAATTGATGGTGATTGATAGTCAATTATAACAAAGTTACGTATGGAACTGTTTTTCGAAGCCAGAAAAAAGTAGAGATCATGAATTAGAAAGAGACCAAATGATTAATATAAAGTCTACAACAGCAGAATTTCTTTTAATTTTTCTAAATAAACCTGAAGGTTTACTGGTAATAACTGGTTACATTATATATGCCCCTATGACTTGAGTTCCTGGGTAACAGAGAGAACAGACCGTTGGATCACTCTCGATACAGATATGTGTTTGGCTGTAGAGACTTCCCCTTCTTTTTTCTATATTAGATGCCATGATTATTATTTTGTAAAGCCTAAATTTTGATAGTATTTTTATGGAAAAATTATCACGATGTTGGAGTCAAAAATCAGAATGTATCAAAAATGACATGATGAATGATTAAACATACAATCCCCATGTCTCTAAGATATCTATCTTGAAAGCAAAAGTTGGAATTAACATAGTATGAATTTGTGTACATAAAATAGCAAAGATTAAAAAATTTTAAATATCCAAGTGTTTGGAATTAGAAAGCAAAATATTTAGGAAACTACATAAATTCATATTTCTAGACATTTTAACATTATTTTTCCAGGATTAAATTTTGTAATCAAAGTAAGATGAACAGTAATTCTTAAGTCTCACACTGTCCTTTAAAGGTTTAGTTTGGCCTATCTTCCAGCTGATTTTAATGTATAGCATGCTAATTAAATAATAGCTCAAGTTGAAATTGGTTCTATTCATCTTAAAAACGAATTAATCATGTTTATTATTTTAAGTTGTATATGGTAGATTTTAGGAAACATGATTCTACCATATTTCTGCATATTTTTAAGATTTTCCGTTTTAAGTAAATTATAACATTTTGAAGGCCTAAATTATAAATAACCATGTTTGATATTCAGATGAAGTGAGCATACTCTTATTGCATTTTATAATGAAATATTGCAGTATATAATTGTATTATATAATTTTCTAAAAGTTCCTCAAGCTAATCATTTAATTATGGATGTCTATGAAATTCTAAATTACCACTGCAAAGAATCACATGGAGATTTTCAAAATCTCTTTACATACATCATTTCTGAAAAAGTTAAGATATATACATTCATCTATAAGGGAACACTTCGATAATTACTGAGTTCTAATATTGACAAATAAGAACCTCATTCCAGTCTAAGCTCACTTAAAGTGATCTTATTTGAATAAATGACAGACAACCAGCAAAAAGAGGTTTTTATTTTGAGTTCTGGCAACATGATATATTCACATGGAACTATAATACACTTAACCCTAATCTTCAAAACAGAAGTTTTGCCAACTAGGAATTTTAGCCACAAAGCCAGTGGTTTCCTCTTCCCCGTACAGGTCTGATATGCATAAATCCAATATTAATTCTGCACCTTTGAAAAGCATTATTTGAGCAAAAATCCAGAAAACTTTCACTTTTCCTGACTCTAACCAGAGGTCTCACTTTAAAGGAAATTTTCCTATCTCAAAAAAAAAAAAAAAAACTAGCAATATGCTCATTATTTTTCCTGATTTCTTTTTCTACCCATGTTAGAATTTAAGGAAATTTTATTTTTAATTAGAACATCATTTGAAAATTTTAGTGATATTTTGGTTTTTTAATTTGTACTGTTGCCTCCTTTTAAAATTTTTGATTTTTTGTATAACCTAGACATTCAGTTCTTCTAACTTTCCTTTGAGATGTTTTCTCAACAGTTGGTGTAAATTGCATATCAAAGATACTTTCTTATAATGAATTGTATCCTCTGCTTTAAGTAGCAAAGTTAGTCCAATCAATGTAGAAATAATTCTTCTTTTTAGATTCCTTTTCCTGGTAAATCTTTTCAGGAATGGCTGAACAGGAGGGGCAGCATAAACCTCTCAGGCTCCAAACCTTCTGACCTTCTACTCAGTTTGGTATCCTCTGGAGACAAATGTGATTTTTAAGGATCAGCCATAAGGAATCCCAAAAAACTGTAGCAAAAAAATAGGCTTCTAACCAAGAGCTACAGCACTTGTTACAAAAATCTTTAAGACCAAGCAGGGAATAGCATAACAAATGGGAAATTTTTAAAATGCACACACACACACACACACAAATATGCAAATAAGACCTTTAAGGAATAACTGGCCATGTCAGAGGAAATGTATTACTATTAATGTTCATTCTGTCCTCCTCGACAAAGCTGAAGTCCCTGTACCTACTTTTAGTTGAGGGTAGCCACTTCTTCAGAGACATCTGGTCCTCCATGAAGGTGACCATTTGTGGAGACTGCAGCCTTGCTGATGGAAAGAAATATGCTTAAGCTTTTGACTGTGTGGGGACTCATCCTCCACCTGTTACACGTCAGCTACTTCTGCCTCTTTGGGTCATATTAATGGCAGATCTTAACGCTTTATACGGTCCTCCACTTTACACTATTAACCAAAAAAAATTTAAGAAAGCACCATTTGGTTGCTTAAAAGTGAGCTACATTGTAGGTTATCAAGATGTCTTCACACCTAATGATTTCAATTCTCTGCGCTAAAGTTAACAAAGGAAAAGAGATTAGATAACAGTTTCAGCTGTTCCTGTGCTGTGCCATCCCGGGAACAGTTTGAGCACTTTCTGAAATAAGTACACTTAATCTGTCAGATACATAATTGCAGTACAGTAAATGCTATGTATTATATCCTGTGTGGATAAATAACTTTAAAAATTGCCTCTCAGTATCTAGATTTGGAGATGTATAGAACATAGCATTACTAGGAGTGAAGACAAAAATTTTCCAACCACTTAGCTGTTCTGGGACAATGTGCATAGACCTCAAGCACTGGCTTGGACCAGTTCAAGTAAAGAGAGATCCTGAGAGTAGCAAGTAGCCAGAGGACAGGAAAGGTACAGATTGCTTGGGCAGATTTAAAATTACAAGGAAAACTCAGCTTGCTTTAGAATAGTAGCCAGAACATCACAGGCAAGTAGCAAAGTCAGTCTACAAAGATTCAGTTGGTATTTGTTGAATGAATAAATGGCTCACAGTTCTTCCCACGACCTAGTGCTAATGCTAACACACTGATTAGAAGACAGTGTTTGAACTTAAAGACAAAATGGTAATTTACAAGTTTTTCTGATTTTTTGGAAATCAGAAATTAAAAGGAAAAAAAGATGAAAATTTTAGAAAACATTATTATTTTAAAAAATAAAATACAGTCTTCCTGGTGAGAAGCACTGTATTTTAACATGATATAAAACAAGAATATAACCAGAAGCTTAGATAAAACTCAAAGGTAGCATATTATTTAGTGAATAATTCAGACACCAAGAAAAATTGATTTCTACTCTTAACTTTCTTAAAACCTCAGGTTACCACCACAGTCATCAAGTAATATGATCAATGCTAAGGAGTTATATTTTTCCTTTTTAAATAAGTGTAAGAGGGAAAAGTTTAAACCTAGAATTACAAAATTTAAGAGGTTTATTTTAGGGCTTTAGAATATAGTTAAACAAAAATTTCTGCATAGAAAAAGGTACCTATCTGCAAGATCTTTCCAAGTTCAAAACCATAAGAATTGGAAGATCTTCCACAGCCAATCAAAAAATAGTATCTGCTCTGGTTAAACTCAAGAAAACAATAAAAACGTGAATAACAAGATTTCAATAAACTACAGAAAAAATTACTTAATTTTTCAATACAAAAGATATTGATAATAATAAAAAATAAAGAAAAAAATTACTCAATTTTTTCAATACAAAACATATCGATAATAATAAAAAATTACTCTGTGCTCGTTACTATCCCAAGAGACTTACATATACTTTTGTTATGTTGCCATACAAAGATATTACATAATTATTGACTATTTTCCCCACACTGTACATTTCATACTTGTGACTCATTTATTTTGCAACTGGAAGTTTGTACCTGTTAATCTCCCTCACCTATTTCTTTCCTCCCCCCACCTCCTGCCCCTCTGGCAACCACCTGTTTGTCCTCTGTATCTATGACTCTGTTTTTGTTTTGTTATGTTGGTTCATTTGTTTTGCTTTTTAGATTCCACAAATAAGTGAAATCATACAGTATTTGTCTTTCTCTGTCTGACTCATTTCACCTAGCATAATACTCTCTAGGTCCATCCATGTTGTCACAAATGGCAAGATTTTATTTCTTTTTTATGGCTGAGTAATATTGTGTGTGTGTGTGTGTGCGTGTGAGTGTGTGTGTGTGTGTGTGTCTTCTTTTCATACCCTGGCTATTGTATATAAAGTATACTCTGTGCTAGTTACTATCCCAAGAGCTTTACCTGTATTGACATTTAATGAAGGATCTGGAAAATCACAAAACTTCTAAAAGTATTTTTAACTGGGATTTTCCAGAAGGATTACATGTGGTCTTAAATTAGTTCCTGAAGAGGGACTGAGTGAACAGCACATTTAGTTGCTCCCTTTTAGATACTCTCATTTACCATTTTGTAAATTATATTAATTTTTATCTCATGTTAATGAAGTTTTCCTATGTGTCTAATATGAAAGTCAACTCTATGAGAGAGCAATAATGTTTACTTCTATTTCACCCCATCATCTTGTCATGGGAATGGCCAATAGTAGGTGAGCTGGATGGTTAACCCAAGTAGGCTGTTGAATCAAATGTCAACAAACAAAATTGACACCAAGGAAAAGAATGAGGTCAAGGTAATAAAAACTGTATGTGATTCCATGTAATCATCATGAGAAAATTAATTTGTCCACATATAATTAGATGTTATTTGGTTTTGTTATAGTTTTAGTCTCTGTTTTTGGTTAGTACGCTTTTCATGTAAAACACTAAACTAAACATCAGAGCTAAATCCTTTTTAAGACATCAGACCTCCTCAACTGAGGAAATCATGACACAACCAAATATGATCCCCCTCATTTAAGCCACTATAGGCTTTGCCCATAGAATTTAATCTCCTGAACAAGTTAACTATATGTTAGTTATCTCTGACAATCAAGGAAATAATAAAAATGTGGGAAAGCATAGTTATCTCCTTTTCCAAAAAAATTGTCATTCATTTGCTGAAAATATCTCTTTTGGGAAAAGGGTTTTCTTAGGTCAATAATTTAGATGACTGATAATTCATCCTGAATTCTTTGACACTGACTTTACTTAGAAATGTAACGTTTTAGGATGTGTGGTCTGAAAGCTGATTATATCAATGACTTCCTTTCTACCACAAATTTAATTTTGTAAGACTAGCATAGCTGATCGATGTATATAATGAACATGACTTTTTTCTTGAAAAAAAAAATCCTTCTGAAGTGAAACAAAGTGCTTTTAATATATTTTAAATTAATTTTTAGATTTATTGGCAACAGAGGGGAGTTTCGTCACTCCCATTTTATAAATAAAAGTGAATGACAAAGCCATAAATGATCTAATTTAATTTGAAAATCACCTTCCTTTGACCCAGAGTCCCAAATGTCCTCTCAGTGCCTCATATTGACAGTTCTCCAGTAAAATAATTTCACTTGATCTATATATTACTTTGTGGTGCATTAACACATCATAAGCATTTTGAACCCTCAACTTTTGCTTCTTTTGGAATGAGTTGGGAAAACATACCCCTGAAACTCTGGTTCACTCTTCCTGGCACTGATATTTAGCTTTGCAACTGTCAACAACTAAAAGATTATGATCATAAAATTAAGTTTCCTGGGAAACGTTCCATTCATGAACTGCTCGTTCCCAGACTACTTCATCATTCACCACATTCAGCTTCTAACCCAGCCTGTGAGAAGAACTGCTGGCTTCCATAGTCCAGATAAAGCCTGTTTGGAGGAGGGCACAGGAGCTTGACAACTCCAGGGGCGCAAAAGGACCCTAATCCTCCAAGGATTTGTTGTTAGATGGGGCCATTCAACCAAAAGAGCTCCGAGTTCAGTAGAAATTTGGAAAAGTATTGGTTTGAAAGTCGATGTTCTGATTTCCAATCAAAAGTAAAGCATTTTTTAAGAACTCTGTACACGCTCTATGTAATGCATCTCAGAGAGTATTTTTTCTGGTCAACAAAACAGAGTGGCCTGTGGTTGACTGACATTGAGAAATGCCACTTCCCAAAGGTCAGATCTTTAATTGGTCAGTGCGTTCTTTGGCAAAATAAAATCAGAATCGCACCTGGAAATTATAAAGCCAGGGACAAATGATTTTAAGGCTCCTCAAACTCTGTTGCCCAACAAACACATCAGAACCAGGAATTCATAACTGCTAAGTGGACTAGAGTGTACAGAGTCACCTATGCCTGGAGATGGACTTGGCCACACACCGACAGACCCTCTGCCTCTCTTTTTCCCCAGACTTTGAAGATTGTTATCTCAGTCGTTGGAATGTCAATATAGGTTAGCTGGCTTCTGATTTCATCTGATATTGAAACGAGGGCTTTTGGTAGGGAAAACAGAATGAGAAAGACCCTAAGTTCTGGGAACAATGTAAGGAGAGACCTGACCCACATACAGATATCAAAGCTGTCACTGTATATTAAAAAATTATTTTTGAATTTTCATATAATTCATATTTTGCACACTTATCAAATACTTGCTATGTATTTAATATGGATGAAAAGATAAGAAAATGAACCACAAAGCTGTTAAAAGAGCTTCCCCTTTAGAAAAAGAGATGAGACAGGAACACTAATTACTATAATTAGAAGATGGAAGGTGACCATGAACTGTAAGGGAAGTATTATCAATGCATTTATTTATTCCTTCAGAAAGACATGCACAGAAGTGACTTTCCTACAAGGTATATGTAGAATTGTCTCAAGAGATAAAGTTCTAGAAGGTGGTAATGAGTAGCTCAGGGAAGGGAGGTATTTTAGAAGACTAGGGACGATGACTTAGAGAAAGTGGTATTTGAATTCGACCTTGAATGAGGTGGGATTTTAACAACAGCTTGGAAAAACAAGCTTTGTAGGCATTCTGGATTGCTTTATTCCACTAACTAAATTAATTACCACTCCCTCATGGCTTTCCCATAAATTGTTTAATCTGCACCACCATCCTGTGAGGTTATGTACTATCATCACCATTTCACATGAAAATAGAAAAAACTGAGGCTCACTGAAAAGCCTGTCATATTTTATTTATATGGGTTAGTTGCTGACTTTGAGATGCATTTCATCCCAGGGCAGGGATAAAGGTGCATCCAAAGATTAAGAAATGAGTATGTTTTTAAGGATGTGGAAGTAACACGTACAGCTAGGAAATAAATGCAGAAGACTCCAGATGAGACAACAGGAAAAAAAAAAGGAGAGAGAAAAATGAAATTTGTGTCGGCAACCTCCCCACGAGGTGGTTTCTCATCTAAAAGAAACATAAGCACACACTGTGCATTGGAGATAGGTATTTTGTGTGGCGTATGTAGCCCTGTCTGACGTTGAGAAGGGTTCCATACATGTCAACCACTACTACAGTTTTCAGTTGTTCATGGATTGGAAGTTTATAGTAAGATTCTCCTCCTAACCTGCGGTCAAGTCACTTAGCCTGAGTCCTCTAAAGTCTTCCGACAACATGTCTACGGTGTGTTTTGAAGGGTCGTGGCTACTTCTGCTCTTCTGTGGGATTTGAGTCACCTCTACAAGGTGTATTTTGAAATCTAAGATTCAAGAATCTCAAAGGGACTCTATAATGCTCATCCAGCAATTGATCAATTGAGGTTGTTAAAAGATATGGAATTCAAGGGGGATTGAGTAGCTGGGTAGATGGTGATGCTTTTAATCAAAATGGGAATGGAGAAGACCTTTTTTGCTTTGTTTTTCATATGGGAGAGAAGAGTATAGACATGTTGGACTTGACATATTTGTTGGAATCATCTAGGTGAAAATGCCTAGTAGGCAGCTGGAAATAGTTTTTTAGCTATCAGTAAAAAGTGAGGCAAGATCTGGAACAAATCAGGACCTTAGATGTAGTCTATTCAAGGTAGGAATGGACTGACGATTGTATATAGCTTAAGAATATATTACTTTCATTAATATCATATTATTAATTCTATTAATATTACATATTACCTCTATTGAAGCCATTATTCTGACTACAATATGATCAATTAACAAAAGTTTAGGGGAGGGTATAGCTCAATGGTAGAGCATGTGCTTAGCATGCACAAGGTCTTAGGTTCAATTCCCAGTACCTCCACTAAACAAACAAACAAACCTAATTACCTCCCCCTAAAATAAAAAAAGAACTAAAAGAAAAGTTTGTAATGATATCTTTTTAGCTACTCTGCAGAAAAAGATACACATTTCAAAAAATGCATCGTTTGTTATTTTTTTAAGCTATTGAACATAGTTGCTAAGTATACTTAGGTCAAAATGTCTAAACTGCCTCTATCTGTTTTTTTTTTCATTTGTCTTCACACATGAATTTTTTTATTGAAATATAATCAGTTTACAACATTGCATCAACTTCTGGTGTAGAGCATAATATTTCAGTCATCCATATACATACATACATACATTTCTTTTCATCATAGGTTACTATAAGATACTGAATTTAGTTCTCTGTGCTATAGAGCAGAAACTTGTTGTTTATCTATTTTATATAGTAATTAGTATCTGCAAATCTCAGACTCAGTTTATCCCTTCCCACCCACTTTTTCCCCCTGGCAACCATGTTTATTTTCTATGTCTGTGAGTTTGTTTCTGTTTTGTAAATTTGTGTCTTTTTTTAGATTCCACATATAAGTGATATCATATGGTATTTTTCTTTCTCTCTCTGGCTTACTTCACTTAGAATGACGATATCCAGGTCCATCCATGTTGCTGCAAATGGCATTATTTTATTATTTTTTAGGGCCAAGTAATATTCCAGTGTATAAATGTACCACAACTTTTTTATCCAGTCGTCTGTTGATGGACATTTAGGTTGTTTCCATGTCTTGGCTATTGTATATAGTGCTGTTGTGAACATTGGGATGCATGTATCTTTTTGAATTAGAGTTCCTTCCAGATATATGCCCACAAATGGAATGGCTGGATCATATGGTAAGTCTATTTTTAGTTTCTTAAGTAATCTCCATACTCTTTTCCCTAATGGCTGCACTAAACTACATTCCCATCAACAGTATAGGAGTGTTCACTTTTCTCCACACCCTCTCCAGCATTTATCGTTCATAGACTTTTTAATGATGGCCCTTCTGACTGATGTGAGGTGATACCTCATTGTAGTTTTGATATGCATTTCTCTGATAAATAGCAATACTGAGCATTTTTCATATGCCTATTGGCGTTTTGTATGTCTTCACTGGAGAATTGCTTGTTTAGGTCTTCCTCCCGTTTTTGGATTGGGTTGTTTATTTTTTTCTCACTAAGTTGTATGAGCTATTTGTATATTCTGGAAATTAAGCCCTTGTCAGTTGTATCATTGGCAAATATTTTCTCTCATTCTGTGGGTTGCCTTTTTGTTTTGCTTATGGTTTCCCTTGCTGTGCACAAGCTTACAAGTTTAATTAGGTCCCATTTCTTAAGTTTGCTTTTATTTCTGTTGCCTAGGTAGACTGCTGTAGGAGGATATTGCCAAATTTATGTCAGAAAATGTTTTGTCTGTTTGTTTTCTTCTAGGAGGTTTATAGTGTCTTGTCTTATATTTATGTCATTAAGCCATTTTGAGTGTATTTTTGTGTATGGTGTGAGGGAGTGCTCTAACTTCACTGATTTTCATGCAGCTGTCCAACTTTCCCAACACCACTCTTCCTGGCTAGAGGAAAAGCAGCTTCTCCCCAGGCAGGGGTGCTTGGGCTGCACGAGTCCTGCGACTCCCTTCCCACACCCCACAGGCAGACCTCGGTCATCCAGCACACCATCACCCACATCCCTGCATCACACCGAGGGGCCCGTGAAGACCCCAGCCCGGCAGGGATCTGGCAGCTCCTCATTTTCCCCCTATCTTCCAGAAAACCCTCTTTCACCAAACTTCCCATGGTAAAAGAGCATCTCAACCTGGAAGTGTAGGATGGAGCCTTCTCAGGGGATGAAGGAAGGAGCGTTGGGCCAAGGAAACATAACCTGGAACCCCCTCCCCCTTGATGCGCAGAACAGCTAGAGAGTTTGGGGTGAGTGGTGTGTCCGCAGTCCCAGTCCCAGGCCAATACCTGAAGACACATTTAAATTTTTGTATGTACGGCTTTCTTTGAATGGAACTCCCCTACTTTAAAACTCTAAACATAGTGATCAATTTCAGACTTTTCCTGTAGTCTGTTATGTATGAAAGCAGGGATCTGCCTCATCGAATAGCGCTGGGTGCTAAGGTGGCCACAGACACTCAGGCATGTCAGTGTGCCCCTCACCCCCCTACTCAGTCTAGTTCCGTCCTTCCTCCTGCTCCGTCTGTCTCTCCCTCCTCCTTTCCCTGCCTAACGTCATTTCTTTATGTGGTTATCGTAAAAATCCATATTATGGTTTGAAGTGCCATTTATTGTATTTAGTAAACAATTTTATGCTGTTTATTCTTGGTTGCTTAAATTTAAAAGTCAGTAAAGAACAATCTTTATGTTTTGATGGCCTATAATTGATTTTCCCTTTGTACGAGCCTTGTCAAAGACAAGTTTTCTCCGATTCTGTATGAAAGGTCCTCCGAGTTTTCAGGAAAGGAGGGAGCAGACAGGGGAGGAGCCTGTGGGAACCACAGAGTGAGGTCCAGTCGTGGACCTGGCCTTCACAGGGAGGTAACCGCTGGCATGTGACTTAACATCTTTCAACTACAGGTTTGGAACCAGAAAAATGAGGATATTATGCCTATATCATAGGCCCATTAGCTCCAGTACAGGAAGTAAGTCATGCAAAGTACCCACAACAGTGCCTAGCATGTACTTGGCTCTCAGTAAATGACACAGTGCCATCCATAAAAAATCTCCTGGGATGAAAGAGAAATGGGGATCTACCAGAGATCTTGACATAATAAAGCAAAAATGACATAAAATAAAAACAAATTTTCACAATAGGTAAATAAATGAATTTTAAACTTAATATAAAACCCACCAGACTTTCGATGATCACATAGTCCTTAAACTTGAAGTTTAGTTGAAAACTCAAACTTGTAAGGAAGTCTAGCCACACACTTCTGTATCTTCTGCTCTTGACTGAATTATTTCACACTAAAGCAAACTATGCCGAGTATTAACTGCAAACACAATATGAGGATAGAATGGGGGAGATCACTATTTTTAAAGACCCCAATTCCAAAGAAGAGCCATGCTGCCATTAACTAAGCTAACACAGAAGAATTGTAATTAATCCAACAGTCCTAAAGTACTTGCTTAAGAACGTACAATATGGCCTTTTGCCAATATATTTACCTGCTTAATTACATTTTTCTTGGGCTGATCTAAAATTAATCCTCATGCCACGTGGTGCTGAGTTTTGTGACCTGCAAGGTCAGTTAGGAATGTAAAATAACAGTAAGTATTCCTATAAATAATGATATTAGCCACCATTCAGTGAATGCAGACCATGTCAGGCAGCTGGCCAAATTCTTGAAATACTTTTTACTGACTATTCACAAAAACACTCTGATGAGGGTATTATTCTCATTTTACAGAAGAGGAAACAGGCTCTGAGCAGTTGAATATCTTGCACAGGGTCACACTTGTGGGGAAGTTGGGATGCACACGTGGGTCAGCCACATACCACGCCCGGTGCTCGAACAATTTTCTAGTCTGCTTGTTTGTGGGAACTTCAGGTTAACGGCCCCCTCGAAACATTATAACTCCCATGTTACCATTCTCTCTATATTTTGGGGCTCTAGGGAAGCATTTATTTAAAAGAACTACCTCAAGTGTCCTTAGTCTCAAAAACCAGAAATAGCACAACCAATAGAGGTAGGGAGAAAAAAAAAAACATCCAGAAAGCCAAGAACGATTATTTCTCCGTGATAAGATTGTGGATGACTTTTCTTGCCTTCTTTTGCTTGCCCATATTTTCTAAATCAACTTCAAGTTATGAAAATTTCAAAATAAGGAGCTGCATATAGGGGAGGACCAAAAGGGATATGTGGGGCACCAATCATGTTTAGATGTCTAATTATGACGCTACCGTGCTAAGCAACAGACATTAAAAACAAAACAAACCAATCTCTGGATATAAATATTTTATCAATTCCCCTTTACTGTTATAATTTGCCTCCACTTTAATTTGGGAGGTTATTTGGAAGATGTACCACTGGAAATTGACCACTGCCAGCTTGATTTTCTATGCTTGGTGTCAGTGGGTCTGTTTACTGGGCAGTTATGGTTTTACCTCTGGATTAAGAATGATTAGTCTACTTTGGAACCAAATACAGTTCAACTGCAGTTCGAAAAGAATTAAGAGTCTTGCGGCTATGTACGTGGGGAACAATCTCCCTTTGTTAACTGTGGCCCTCTGATCTAGAAGAAGGTGGCCACTCTGCATGCATGTACTTTTGGGGGGGAAAGTACACATTTCTAAGAGAATTCCTAGTACGACAACCAGCCAGTAAGAGCCCTGACGCGTATGATAAATTACACTTCACAGGCAAGTCCTAACACACGAGGTGAAATAGAACATTCAAAGCATTTAAAATAGGATAAACAAGGGGGAAAAAAATTCAAAATATCATTTTCAAAGCATCCGTTGTTCAATATACAACACATGGCCTTCCTTGCCTGACTTGGTTATTCCATTATTGCACCATTCACTTTCCATTGGCATCAAGTAAGCTTTTTCTATGAGTTAGGCTTCACCCTATATGAACAAAACAGAAGGCCTTGCCCTCATGGAGCGTACACTCTCGAGGTCTATTTGTACTTTGTATATGAAACGGAATTGCCCAGTCCATGAATACATGAGCTGGTGCAAATAAAACATATGATGATATAAATGTGGAAACGTTTTTCCCTCAAGCATTTACTGTACTCATAAATGTAGTTTCCATATTTTGCTCTAATGTAGATGGTGAATTTATGCATACCATTGGATGATAATTAAATGGGGCGTTGTCATTCTAATTTAAATAGATGTTTCTAAGTTGCCTTGAAAATGAGCATACTTTTCAGAATTAGTACTTCAAAACATCTTTAAAGTTGTTTATAAAAAATGCCATTTTAATAAGTATCATTACAAGCAGTGCATTGTTATGCTTTTAAATCACATTGAGATTTTTTTTAATTGCTTTTTCCCACACTCACAGTTTTCAACTCAATGTTCAAACTTCTTCAGAAGACAGACATTATAAATATTAGTAACCAAGCACCAAAATCATCTCTTCTTTCCATTTATGTGATGTGAAAAAGGAAAGCAATTTCAATGATACAGAATTAATGCGGAGTTATAAAAGTAATGCATTTCAGGAAAAAGTGACTGGGGAATCTTGAGTTCTGCCCTAAGTGAATAAAGTCAGTTGTTAAGTGATAAGTATATTTTAGAGTATTTATCTGTGAAATGAGAGATGCTTTCTACCAGCCCAAGGCACTATTGTAATAAGGAAGTTAACATTCTGGACAGTAAAACGTTAAAGTTTCTTTTACATGAAGAGACCGTCTCTAAGGGTGACTGGCTGGGCAAATAAATGGAGTGAAATGTGAGTCCACAGATTACTTGGCTCTTTTAAGGTGGAACTCATTCCAGTTTTAGAGCCATTCAGCTACACAGGTATCTTGTAATAATTCCTAAAGTTTATAGTCCTTATCCATTTGGGGAAAGCCATTAGTACATATCCAACAGATGAATGAACAAAGATACGTTTATTTTCCTTGTAGAGCCAAAGGGATTATCATGTAAGTGAGAAACAGGAATGTTTTAGTTTAAATGTGTCTTTGTGTGTGAGTGTGGGCACAGTGTGAGTAAGTGTTAATAGACTGATTCACTTACTCCATTGTTCTTGTGTTTTATATCTTAGCCCAATGTTGGTTCCTCTTAGAACAAAGTTAACAAAACCCCTGAAGCAGTGAGTGGACGTAAGTAATAAGAAATAAGACCTCGAGTCTCCTGCCTCCTGAAGCATGTTTCATCAGCGTAGAAATTAGCAAGGACTGTTCACAAACCTTTAAATCGCTGTAGATATATTGTTTCTCATCGAAATGGAAATGGCAAACACAGCCCTTGAGGAACTGCTCACTTTGATTTGGAAACAGTGCAAGAATTTATATGAATTTATATGTGTAGGAAGAAACTTCAAACTCAAAATTAACTTCTAAAAATACTAAGTGAGAAGATGGTTGAGAACCAGGAATAGCAGCCAAATTACATAACGATTCCTCACCTTGTATGCTTTCAAGATTCTTTAATATTTAAAAAGGAGATTCATGAAATATTCTATTAAAAATCAAGACAACTTCAATATTATATCTGTCTTGAACGATTCTCTTGTAAGAAACTAATATATTCTGAAGATACCACGCAAGTTTATATAAATACATATATTTATATAGGTATATAATACATAAATTATAATTATAAATGTAATTTATTACCGATATCTTCGTATTCAATTAAAATCCAGGTAAGATGAGCTACAATGAATGAGATTGAGTTCTTCATGGAGATGGTTACTAGAAGGAAAGCAGTACCATTTCCTGTCAACAGTGAAAGTACCTAATAATCATCTCAGGGCAGCCCAAAAGCAAGCTTTGAAAATGGACCTTAAGCTGAATTTTGAGGGTTAAAGAGGGAAAACAAGAGCAATGTTATGTTAACTGGAAGAATAAAATCATTACAACAAAGATGACCTAACCTGGTCTAAATCTGTAAGTCACACACCCCAAAGAAAAATTGGCGCCCACAGCCCGGGTGTGCTCTGAAACCCGGGCATTTATCAGCTCGTGTTCTTCAGTTTGTAGGTTGTGGTGTTTGTTACTATCTGAAATTTCCAGCACCTTTGTAGTTACCCAAAATAGAATGTGGTGCAGAAGTCTAGTCTGGAGTCTCAAAGGTGTGTTCAAATGTGCACAAGTCTTTTAAAAGGGGCCAGTGGATAGATCTTAATCAGCAACATGAAAACAGAGTTCAAGTTACATAACAGCAGAGCCACTACAATTTAGAGCTCGGGTTTGGTCTGGCCACAAGTGAGGGGGGCATTTGTTAAAATTCCTTTCCAATTCCTTCTTCTCTTACGCAACATTGTATGTGCAAATCTAAAGGTGACCTGAATTTAGCCCTCTTTATCTGTCTTTGCAGGTAAGATACATTACAGAGTATAACCGTAAAACCGGACAAGTGTAGCCTAGTGAAATGCTATAAAATGAACTCAGCCACAAGGTTCTATTTTTATAAAAGTTTTACTAAGCATGTCCTGCATTAAGCAAAGTAATCTCTTACTGAGAATTATCCCATTTTTTGAGTCATTTTTACAATGCTCTTAAATGATGTTATTCTTCTGTGATAATTGATTGATTTTGAGATCACTTTATTCTACTTTAGTCAAATGTGTATGACTATGCCTCAGTTAAAATATACCAATATTGTACTTTGAAGCTCCAAATTTTACTTATTTTTCTCTTTAGCATATAGTCTATTCATTTCTTTCCCCTGCTGAATCCCTACTCACTAGAATTACTGCAGATCTCATCCTCTCTACTGTTCATGTCTATTTTCTTTTCTCTCTAAAAACCTCTTTTTGTTGCAGTTGAAGCTATCACCTGATACTTTAATGAGTCTACTATTGTAGGCAGCATTCTCTCTAATTTAGTTCACCAGGGGTTTGAATAGCAAGTCTCTATCAAAGCTGCTCCCAGGCAGAAGAAAGTAGCAGTTGGTGATGGAGTAGCCCTGGTGTTCACGGTACAGACTGACAGGACCCGGTGGGGATTCTCACTCTGACTCACATCTAGAACATGCTGTCGCTGCTGTTCATGCCCTCTCAGCCCCACTGGGACAATGTTTCTCAGCCCCTGGTCCTAGTGATAGCTTTTCTGTAAGGTGATCCCCTGCACCCCAACTTTCAAAATGTAAATTAGGGGATGATTAGGTAGGTCTTAGTGGTCCTTTCAGTTATGATTCAAGGTTAAATGAAATATAAGAAATACGGGAAGCCAAAATTGGTGCCCCAAATCTCCAGGCTATACCATATCCGTGGATATGTATATTGTAACAGAGACCTAGGATAGGACCCCATACATAAAGCCTGCCCTCCGGGGTTAGTGTCACTAGATCTAGGCATAAAATTTATTGAGTCCCGAGGTGGGGATATTCACTCAGTGTAGGGAGGGAGAATGTGGAAGCGGGTGGGGGGCTCAGAGAAATCAGAAGATCTGAGTTTTATATAAAAACTCAAGTGAATCAAAAAAGAAATCAGGCAACACTCCCAGAAATCATGGACTAAGGTCATTACCATCTTTCTACAAAGGAAGAAAACACAGGTGATACACAGAAACAGTCCCATTTTAAAGATGCTATTAACTCTCCCCTCAGGCAGCAAAATGACCACTGTGACAACTTCCTTTGTCCCTTACAGCTGGTCTTCCCTCCCAAATACATTGTGTGAAGAAAAGGTGGTCTTTTACTTACTTTTAACCGAAATCTATTGCCTAGAACCAGTTCAACTGGTCAGTGCCCATCGCTTTCAGCTCTCTTTCCTTAAACAAGTCAAGCCTTCTCTGCATTCTTGTGGTTGCTTCAGTTTTCCATTCAGGGTGTCACTGTCTGGTTTCATTAGATGTACACTCACTCAGTACATTCTGGAAGCCAGACTCTGTGCTGGGAACTGACAATACTCGTTTTTAAAGGGAGGCCTGTCCTTACAGAGCCTACAGTCTAGTGAGAAAAAGACAGCAACAATAATCTATCAAACTCTCTTCTGCAACAAGTGCTTGACTGACTTTCACACAGTCTCATGTAGTCCTCTCTAACGGCTCCCCAAAGGGTAGGGGATGTTGTCTGCATTTTATAGGTAAGAATGGCAAGGCTCAGACAGCCTACTTGCTAAAAGTGACAGGGCTTGCCCCTAGGCAAGCTAAGCCTGATTCCAAAGCCTTGATTCTTTTTTTCTGCAATGTAACTGTTGCTGTAATAGAGGTGCTTACACTTCAATTCTCATTCATCAGATTTGCAGTCAATGGATAAAAGTTAGTAAAAAGTTCGTTTTTAACAAAGATGGATAGAATTATAACTCTGTTCCTCCCACCTGCTAAGGGAATAATAGGCTCTTACAGGGACTTACAAAGTCAATTATTTTTTCGCTTCTTCTGGGTAATTCCTTTTAATGCTAATATCCCTCCTCTTCAACCTTCTACTCACCAAATAAGATGATGACAATGCTGTTGCTTTAAAGAGGAAAATATCAACTATCAATACAGTCATTAGCAAAGATGGGAATTTTTTTTTAATCCAGCTGTTTGACAATGCCATGAATTCTTATTTAAAATTAAAATTGAAAGAAAACCCCATAAAAGTCTAAATGTGAGCTATCTGAAATAAATTATAAGGAAATTAAATTCAGTATCTCAGTGTGTCCCATCCGTTTCAGTTTCCCCATCAGCAAAGTAAAAGAACATATGTTTGCAAAGATCAATTAATATATTTGCAAATTTTTTTCTGATTTTTAAAAATAACTGGTGATTACTGTGTACCAGGTGTGGTTTTCCATGCATTAACTTCTGCAATCCCCTTAATGATGCTCTGAGCTAATTAATGATGTGCTGCACTCTTCAGCTAAGGGGACTGACACTCAGAGATCACGCCAATCCAAAGAGTGAATGAGGGGCAGAGCCAGAAAATTAACTAAGGACTATTTACCCTCCAAGTGCATGCTTTTACCTATGTGTGTTGTGCATCATTGCAATAATAACACCAACACTTACACCTATTGTGTACCAGGCATTCATTCTCTTAAGAGCTTTGCACGTATGAATTCATTCAATCTTCACACCGATCATTTGAGTCAAGTACCGCAATGGTTCTTATTTTCTTACTACGAGAACTGGAGCTCAGGGAGGTTGGGGTAAGCACTCTGTGCGGAGCAGTGGAGTCAGATTCGATGGTGGCAGACAGCCTGCAGAACCTTGCTCTCAGCCACCAGGCTCTTCACAAGTATGGATAGAAAGACAAGATATTTATACGTGACTGCTTGTTATAAAGTGGAATGCATTATGATTTATATTCATTTTTTCCATTTATGGTGCTTAGCAGAAGCCATGAGACAAGAATACTGAAAATAATTTCCACAATATAGATGTCTCTTTAGTTTTATTTAAAACTGGAAAATGATTGGCTTTCTAATTCAACACACCTTTGCCGCGATGCTGACGGATAGCATTTACCATTCTAAGAAATCATAGGTAGAAATCCTAAAGGTTATTTAATATTCAAACTCAGTACATTACTAGCCTTGGATATCTTCTCAAAAAACACTTTTTCTGTAACAAGGACAAATTCCATTATTCAATTTAGATTTTAAAAGCTCAGTAAACTGCATTGAAGTGACCCTGTTCAAAGTTTTCTGAACAATGCCCTGGCAGTGCACACTGAGAACAGGATAAACACTGGGTTCCTGTTTTGCATTTCCTGTAGGTTACTACGATGCTCTTATTTCTCTTGATATCACTGAGCGTTAAATGTTAGTTTTAGGAAAGAGAGCCGACCACTTGACTATGTTTAAAGCCCAAAAGATTCAAAGATGCAGCTCCTAGGGCTTCAAATGTATTGGCTCTGGGTTTCATGGCAGTTTTCACCCCATTAGGAAATGATCATGGGGCTAAAAAACAGAATAAGGCAACTATTGTGCGGACTAACTGTGGGTGTCCAGAAGCACTTTCAAAACCGAAATTATTTTGTATATGAGATCCTAATGGCCGGCCTTCTATCTTTCAGCCAAATGTGAGAAAGTCTTTCTTAGATGATTGTGTCAGGTAGGTTTCTAGCTTCAAGCAACCTTTAACCAGGTGAGAGGTTGGTGTCCCTAAGAAACCCAGGGTGGGTTCAACTCTGCCCTGGCGGGTGCCTTCCAGAACAGGATCTGTGTCGCCCCCAGCTCAGAGAGCAGGGGGAGGTTAAGGGGCAAAGGGCAGAGAAGCCTCCCCCTCGGAGGTTCTGCGTTATTGTTGTGCGTGTCAAGTGTCTCGCCTGTAGCTTATCGGCCAGAACAAACTGCAAGGGAATCTGAGAAGGCAGGGTTTTGAACAGGCGTGCCAGCAGGGTGCTGCAGCAGAGCTGAAAGCAGAAAGGGGTCCTCCGCAGGTAGAAAGCCATGTCTGCCACCACTGTGTCGCATGATTTGTTTACTTTAAAGAAGAATGAGGCTGAAAGCAGTGACTTGATTGTAAAATAAAATGCATCAGAGAGAAACTTCAGTCAAAAATGATCCATAAAGAAATCCCTGCTGAGAAAAAGAGAACACTCTCTTGAAGGTGAAGATGTGAGCATTCACTGTGACTCTGCCGTCCCTTCCCCACCTCTGCCTGAGCACAGAATCTCCATCACCGCGGGCAGGGCAGGTCCCCCCACCACCTTCCTCTGGAGACCAGGCCAGTTCCAGCTCAGCCCATGGTCTGAACAACGATTCTCCCCCTTTTTCACAAAATTGAGATCTCATTACTCATTTCTTGACATTTCTCCCATGCCTCTCCCATGCCATCTTATTTCTTGTGTTTCCTTTTTGTTAATGAGACTATTGTTCCTGTGTTTAGCAGGCTGACCTGCTGGTTAGACCATTCCTTCGCAGACTTTTCTGTGTCTGGCACATGTGGAAGTGAGAATATTTGTAGGCTCCGGGAGGGACACAGATGAGGTTGCTAACAGCCGGAGGTGACTGGTCCAGACGCCCCAGCCACCCCAGGCCTCAGTGGGTCAGGTGATAGCTGAAGGGTTCAATATGGCAGCAACATCTGTAACCCACTTGGGACACACCAACAAGTCACACAAATAGGTAGGAAGGTCTGGATTAGAAGACAGATAACACAGAAAATATTATTCTGCCCAATAGCCGAAGGTTTCCACTTCTGCATTCGTTCTGGGAAGACGTTTTTCTTATGCACTTGATAAAATAAATCTATAGTTCCTTCTAACCCTTGAATGCTGGTCATCTCTTCCTTATCATTATTATTCACTCATCTTTCATCTCTGTGAGTTTCAAGGACACTTTTCTAGCATTCTGTGGCTTATTTGCATGCGACTGTCCTTGCAAAATTAACTTTTGTGGGCATAGTAACGATGGAAATGTGCCATGGATTGTTGGGTTAATTAGTTTATTTTTTGAGTGCCTCAGAAAGGACATTTTTCATGCTGTGCCTTGGTGATTTCAAAGTGTTTTACAAAGGTATAAAAGGCATGTACAAAATAGAACATCTTCCAACATTCTTAAGCTATAACCAGTGTCCCTGTGCCCTCGGCAGAAGAAAGTGTTACACAGACTCTTCCAAGGCAACAGGGCGAAGACCAGCCCCCAGTCTCTGACTCTGTTCTGCAGCTCAAGCCACATAAATGTCTCCTTTCCTCTCCTGCTGAGATCACGTGGCCCTTTACCAGAGAACAAGATTGCAAAACTCCCAGGTTCTCAGTAAAGGGCTCAGAATTCATTGTATGTTTATAACTGATGCACTACATGGACATGAGAAAGGGTTTCATGCTACAGGAGTCATAATGGCCTGTCCAGGTAGCACTGATGGTGTGATACTTCATGTCTGTCTGTCTGTTCATAAAGTACCTAGAAAAAAACATCAGATATGGCCTGCAGGGAGCCAGGTGGTATAACTGTCTAGCAATACACAGACAAATATATCATCCTGTCAACAATCCTAATCAAAAGAAATTTTGATCAGGGACCCCAACTGAATGATTAATACACCCTAATGGAGTATTACACTGTTCTGAAAAAGGTCTGGAGATATGGTGTAAGAGTGCAGGCAACTTGGTTTATTTCAAATCTATTTTTAGGAGATAAATGGAAATTATTAATGATAGAATATATTACATATGGAGGCAGGAAACAAGTGCTATCTGATTCTTTAACAAACTTTTAAACCAAATATGTAGCTTCAAAGCAGTATAATTCACAGTCCTCTTAGTTGGAAACAGCGGCCTAATTAGAATACCTTTTTTTGGCTTTTTACAAAAAAATAAGATATTTTTTATTTTTCAAGTTCTCATAAATATATAACAAAAATGCTATCGTGTATTACTCATTGCCTTCTGTAGAACTAATTTCATGGTTGCCGGGCACAAATACAATCCATGTGTCAGGGTACAGGGTGAAGGGGAAAGAGGCGATTACAAGCTAACAGCAGAGGAAGACATGAATCGATCACTCAGAGAAACGCAGCTGAGTCTGCCACTGGCGAGAATGTGGGAAATATGATTCTTCAAGAGTTAAAAACCAAAAGGCTTGACCTTGGCCGGATCAGGGAAGGCCCTCCTAAGGAAAGAGCACTTCAGCTGAAGGTGAAGAGGGCAGGGCAGTTACTGCTCAGCAGGGAACGTGGACCAGTGAGAGGGAAAAACGCGTGCCAAGCTCATTCCAGAAACTGAAAGACCAGAGAAGCTGGAAGAAATGGAGCTAGAAAGAGGGTAGGGAGATGTGGGTGGACATGTGAGAAGACAGCAGATCGTGCAGAGCCTGAAATAGGCCACTTTGAGAAAGCTCATCTTAAAGATGTTTATGCCATATGTAGCAACTGTTGCTTATGCTCAATTTCAATGGAACAGAAATATCAAGAAAAGCTAAGTCATGGTTATATAAAACAGCAGCGATACTTAAATGTATATGGAGTTCAAACAGTAAGCTTAAAAAACAATAACTAGAAATGGGAGCTGTGACAAAGGTTTTAAGAAGTTATTTCTATGGGATCTCCTGCGTTTGATGATAGTTATTTAGTCGTTCATTAAGATTTTCACCTGATTTGGTAAAACCCAGTCCCAGATTGCACAGTGGCACACGGGATGGCAGATCACCTCCTAAAACACATTCGCTCCACATGGGTAACCAGGAAGCAGAAATCAGTGGACATACGATTTGACAACTTTAGAATAATTACACCTGCCCATTTAGATTATGGGGCCAAGCGGGAACTGCCAAATGAAAGCTCTGTAAGTCCAAGAAAAAGTAGAGATGTTAGTGTCAGGAAGGGGTTTGCAGCCCAGTTCCTCTGCCTGTGTTTCAGGGCGCAAGCACCGAGGGCTTGCATGATTGGTACAAAATCACTTAAGCTCTCGGGCCTGGGTTTCCCCACTCGGTGCATTTATTCACTGTTTAGCATGTGACACACTGAGGTCCTCAGATGGCCCCGCTCGCACCTGCTAAGTGTGTGATGCTGCAAGTCTCACCGTTTCGGTTGCGTCTGCTTCACTCTGTTTCATGTGGTTGAAGCAGACGGGGGTAAAGATGTTATTACACTTCATCCAGACTTCATTTTGCATCCAACATGCCTGACTTCAGGGGTCCACCCCTTCCTGTAATCAGCATTGTCTGATTTCTCTCGTCTCTATAGTACGAGACTCTAACTGCCTTTTCAATACATCTTTGAAACTCACGCCAGTGTTTCAGGCAGTCTTGCTGCCTCTCCCTAAGCACTAAAATATCTGACTAGGAGAATGACGCATTGTTCTCCTGGAATATTAGACAATGCTACCAAACTGACATGGCCACCAAAGCCTTCAAACATTTGTCGTGCAACTCACTTTTCAAAGGACCTCGTGGGGGAAAAATGTAACCTAGAAAACAATCTTCATGGGAAAACTACACTCACTTCCTTCCTACTGAGATCCTCTCAAATAATAGGAAGTGATGAGGAATCAAATGAGAATTCGGAGTTCTCTTGGGAAAGAAATGCAAACCACTCTCAAAGAAGCCCTCAAAATACATGGATTCAAGAAACCACGCACATAAAAGTCCCTGGAAATCATCGCGGGATCTCAAAACAAAGTACTACATTTGGCCATATATGGAAACCTGCACAGTTAGTCTGCTCTATTTTAATTATTTAACCAATCATAGCATTTATAGTGTGCCAGATTTTTCTACATTCCTTTCAAATGACAACTCTTCGAATCCTCACAACAGCCCACGGAGATAGGTCCTATTGTAGAGGAGGAAACTGAGGCACAGAGGTGCAGTAACTTGGCCCCAAGTCACACAGAAGTGCCAGGAACCGGGTTCAAACCCAGACACATTGGCTCCAGACCCTCTGCTCTTCAGTGGTACACACTTTTTTTTTTAAAGTTTTCTGAAACAACAAACCAACCAGAGAGACATCAAGCTACAAATGGTCGCTACATACAGAATTAGGCGTTTTAAACGTTACCAGCGTTGGCGCCCATTCTCTCTTACAACGAGGATTTTACCTTCAGGAAGCCCTTTGGAGCACACAACCCTTTGGTACCACCGAAAAAGTGAGAAGTCATTTGGCAAACTGGTGAGATGATTCAAAATAGTGTGCTCATTTATTTAAGGGTGGGGCAGAGCATAACAAGAGCCTCTCTACTCCAAAATACCAATCTTTCTCATGGTTCTAACAACTGGAGTGTTAGCTGAGTTAAAAGAGCCTTTCTTGAGATAGAGATGCCCTTTAGGACGGATGATGCCTTAGAAAACAGTGTTTTATTTAGACCATACTTAGCTGAAAACAACTTAGGTTTTTCTGGTGAGCTATGGAGAGACAGAAGGTAATGTACAGCTAACATATCTGTCTGCCTTTACCCTCTCTTCATCTCTGAGAGATTACTCCTGCTCAACCTGCTGAAACCAATCGGGTCCTTCTGGAGACTTTAAGAACCTCCGTGAACATGGCGGATGGTCCCACTCATGCCTTGCACCAGGGTTCTTGGAACTAGGTCCCTATCTTACTCTTCCGGGCCTGCACCTCTGCCCAGATAACTTGCCAAGTTTTCTAGTTCCTCCAAGATCAAGGATATGCCCTGCTTTATCCAATCTTCCATTCAAGTCCAAACTTGGAGCTTTTGGGGACCTCTGTCAGACCCACAAAGGCATGGCGCGCCTCCTGACAGGCGCCCCCTGCTGGCTGCGACACCCATCCACCCACCCTTGCTGTGTGGTTTCCACCTTCGCCATCTGCTCAGGTCTTGTCTTCCCAGCACCTGACAATCCCTAAGCATGTGCCCTTCACTGAGAGGAACATGTGGCTTCTGATCCTGGTCCCTCTGCATCTGGTCTGATGGACCCCACTGCCTCTCACATTCTCAGTGTGAATCACTTTTACATGAGAATCCCCTGGGGCGCTTTTTAGCTATGCAGATGGTTGGGTTTCATTCAGATTAAAGAAAACTCTCTAGAGGTGGGTCCCGGCTATTTGTATTTAAAACAATTTTCCAGATAAGTCTCATGCATACCCACGGATGAGAGACACTACTCTACATCAGTTTTTCTCAAATTTCAATGTGCATACGTGTAACCTGGGGATGTTGTTAAAATGTACTTACTGGTTTCAGTCGGCGTGGATAGGGCCGGAGATTCTGCATTTCTAACAAGATCCCAAGTGATGGCTTAGATGTTGATCCACAGACCACTCTTTTAAGCAGCAAGGATCAAGACCAGTGATTCTCAAAGTGTGGTCAAGAATCACCTGGGGACTTGTTAGTGATGCAAGACTTCAGGCGCTTCCTCAGAACTATTAAATCAGAAACTAGGGGTAGGACCCAGGAATCTGTGTTTTGACGAGCCTTCCAGGTGATTCTAATGCTTGATATAATTGGAGACCCACTGGCCTCGATGGCACTGCCCAGTAAACATACAATGCAAGCCACACATGTAATTTAAAAGTTTCTGGTTGTCACATTTTAAAAAGTAAAAAGAAACAGGTAAAATTCATTTTAGCAAAATATCTTATTTAACCCAACATGTCTGAGTACTGTGTTTCAACATATAATCAATATTTAAAAAAAACAAAACAAAACTGTGATTGTTTACATTCTCTTTTTCATACTAAGTCTTCAAAGTCTGGTGTACATTTTACACTTACATGACATCTCAGTTCTGACAAACCACATATTAAGTGCTCAACAGCCACGTGCATCCGCCATATTGGACAGCCAAACTCTAGACTTACAGAGATATAACTTTTGTGCTTTCTATGTGTCAGGCATTATTTAGTTAGGCATTTTATGTGCATAATCATATAAGCCCTACCACAATTCTGTGGATTGGTACTATTATTATTCCGATTTTATACAGAAGAGGGGTTATACCAAAGCCATATTTAGTGTTTCATCAATATAAGAAGCCTGCTCTAATGTAAGCATTTCCCAATTACTTTAAATCAATTTATTTGTAAAAGGAGAGAGAAAGAATACAAATAAAACCATTAACAGTAGTACAGTTGGTATAATTGCTAAGGCATTAATAACTTACAAAAGTCATAGTAGTTGGGTAAGTAAAATGTCCAAATTTACTATCCTATAACTTTTTAAAATATACCTCAAGTCCAATTTATACTCTTCTGTGACATCAAATCTGTTGAAAGGCAGTTATGGACAGGCTGCTGGGACAGTCGGGATCTTTGGGGAACAAAGGAGACCTGGGTGAGTCACGTAGCAGGTAGGACTCACCCCAGGAGGAGAGAGCAGCTAAGCGGCTCACAACCTGCTCCTCCAAGTGCAATTGACAGGAAATGAGTCTAATAATAGTTAAACATGAGGCAATGGGCTTCTCTCAGTCTTGGTGTGGAAAGCAGACAGTTTGGAATTTAAAAATAATGGATGACTTAGTACTCAAATAGTTAATCTTTATCTGTTCCCTTAACTTCCATAGCTTCTCAAGGAAGGCCAATTTTTAAATATATTTTCCTTTTCATTATAAACTACTGTAAGGAGGAAAAAGTTAAAACAATTAAAAAAAATTTTTTTCTGAGGCTAGGCTTCCAATTTTTTGCCAGAATTACCATTTATCATTTTGACCAAGTAAATATCCAATTATAAACTGAGGTATTTAAGACATATTCAAATGTGACCATTACAAAGAAAACAAACTTATGGTTATCAAACGGTAGGGGGAGAGGGGCAAGGGATAAAGTAGGAGTTTGGGATCAGCAGATACAAACTACTATATACAGAATAGATAAACAACAAGGTCTTAATGTATAGCACAGGGAACTGTACTCAATAGCTTACAATAACCTATAATGAAAAAGAATATATACGTATAACTGAGTCATTATCTGATACACCAGAAACTAACATAACATTGTAAATCAACTATACTTCAATTAAAAAAAATTAGTGACCATTTTTTATTCACGTTCATTCATAAATGAACATAAAAATGTATTATTTTACAGAGATTTTTTAAAGCTCTGCTGTATTTTTAAACAAAGTTAATCTCATTTTAAAATTTTGATTAAATATTTCAATGGTAAGTTATAATTTTTAAAATTTATATATCTGCATAGTTTTAACGTAAGTGTACTGCACTGAAAGATTTACTCTTTTACAGCTGTAGTCGAAATAGCAGTCATGTAACTGTTTTTTTTAACATATCCTGCATAGTCTTCAGTATCGTCTTTTTTTCTTCCAGTTTTATGGAGATATAATTGACGACTTGCACTATAGAAGTTTAAGGTATAATCATTTGATTTACATATACCATGATTACCACCACAGTAAGTTTTGTGAATATTCATCATCTCATATAGATACAAAATAAAAGAAATAGAAAAAAAATGTTTTTCTTGTGATGAGAACTCTTAGGGTTTATTCTCTTAACAACGCTCAGATATAAAATCCGGCAGTGTTAATTACATTTATCATGTTGTACATCAGATCTGAGTACTTATTTATAACTGGATGTCTGTACCATTTGATTGCTTTCTTCCATCCCTCCCCTCCTCCAACCCCACCTCTAGTAACCAAATCTGACCTCTTTTCCTATGAGTTTGTTTGCTTGCTTTGGAACACGATGTTAGTTCTCGTTATACAACAGAGAGATTTGCTATTTCTATCTGTATGTTTCAAAATGCTCATCATGGTAAGTCTCATGACCATCTGTCACCACAGAATATTTTACCTAGTTACATACATTTCATACTTGTGACTCATTTATTTTGCAGCTGAAGTTTGTACCTGTCAATCTCCCTCACCTATTTATTTCCTCAGTATTTTTTATAATCAGTTCTAAAAAAACTGAATTTGGTCTGAGCCTCCAGTAACCAACCTTCATAATACCAACTATAAAAAATGTCAAGGTGTTTTTTTATACTGGACTAAGATCAGAGAATCTTCTTTTACCTCCTTTCCCCTCTCAGCAGTACTTTCTGACTGCTTAAGCATTCTCTTTGTTATGAAGAATAGGGATTTGAAAGGATTCAGGGATTTCATCTACACGGAATAAAGGCTTTTGTAGGAATGCTTAAGTGTTTCCTTGGTAGGAAGTTACTAATTTTCTTTCTTAGAGGTGTTGCAAAAGGCATAATAAAGTAATGGAAGTCAGGAGTCGGGTCGATGACGAATAATATCTTCCTTTACTCTTAGAAAGAGATCTCCGTCTCCAGTTGCCAAGGTGGAATAGCACTGGAAAAGTTTATAACAAATTCTGTCACTATTCTTGCTGAGTTTGTGTGCTGTAAACCTTTGGAGGCAAAGACACTGTTAATGTCCACGACTGTGTTCTCAGAGTGCTTGGCGTATAGTAGCCTCAGAAGTACTTGCCACAGAAGTATTTGCTGAATGAATGAATGAATGAAAACAATTTCTAGATCTTAATTCATCACTCTAGAAACAAAATGAAAGCTCAGAGTTTGCTGTCATTGTTAGTGACCCAATCTGAAGTATTGGCCTTCAGAGGGAGAAGCAGGGGATGGTAGCCTGTCTGCATCTTGTCACCAAATGGTCCCCAGTCTCGGCCAACAGATAAGAAATGTCAACAGCTTAACCCAGTGACTTTCAAAAATAGCACAGCTGATGAAACTGGAAATTTGGGTGCGTGCTAGATATAAACCATTTGTCTTTGGTCTTAAGAAGGATAGCTGACAACAGCTACTCTGCCCAGAGAGATCTAAAATATTTTTTTAAGACCCATATACGCCAGCCAGGAACTATCAGAAGAGTCCTTCCTCTCAATAAGGCGTTAAATAGAACATTTTATTCTCAACGAATCAGGTAAATCATTTTGAAAACTCAAGATTATGGCAAAAGTACTATGTGTCTTTAAGATTTCAATCAAGTTTTTTGTTTTGTTTTGTTTTCAATAGTGCTGGCAGTTTTCCTTAAAATTTCAATGAATATTTGCACAGTGAAGCAAGTTGTTGTGGGTTTCCTGGTTTGTGCCTCCCCCTTCTGCCCCCGTCGGGGGGGGGGGGGGTGTGGCGATTCGGGCAAGGTTTCTTCGTCCCTCTGCAGACAACCCCCGGCTGCTGTTAATGCTGAAAATAGCTCAAATGCTCTCCGAACAGTAGCACCACCCAGCAGCTGGGATTCTTTTCCTCTCTCATTTGCCTTCTCTCTTGCCTTTTTTTCCCCTCCTTCAGACACTTGGATTGGACTTAATCTTAAACCTCTGGAGTTCAAGACCTTTTAAAAAGGGCTAAATAAACAATCTCCACATGTAAAAGGCCACTGACTCCTACTTCCTCTCTTCAGAGCAACTGTGGATCCCGGCTGCCTGTAGGTAAGATTTTTTCATTCTGGAATTATTTCGTTGGCTTATGATATGTTTATGACTGATGTTTTTTTAAATAACTAATTAATCATGAAAATAAGCGGGGGCTGTGAATGATCTCCAGGTAAACACGGTGTTCCAGAATACAGCAGTGGCATCCGTGTGTTTCTGTGGCTGTAATTTTAAACTTTGCTGAACGTGCGCTGTAATGCTGACCTGCTCTCCAGACTCTCCGGTGATTGAGCTGCATCAGAACTTTAATTAAGCCTGGCTGCCAGCGTAGTCCCAGAGCCTCTCAGACATCATAATTTGGTTGTTTAGGCTGCTTGCTTATTTTTAACTTTCTAAGGGCACTTTTTTTTTTAAAGGAATAAGATGCAAATACCTGAGTAAAGGAGATATATTACTAATGATTCTTTAAGGACAGTGAGCTCACTCTACCTTATTCGTCATTTCATCACTGTTCTTTTCACTGTTCGTGTGGAATTAGAACAGTTTTGTTTGGTTGGTTGGTTGGTTGGTTGTTTTTTTGTATATTCCCAGCACAATTCCGTGACTCAGTTTGGAGAATTCCTTTCCTAGCTGAATGTCTTTGGCTAGCAGGTTTCTCTAACGTGACAATATAATAATAGAGCGTTTTCTGGGCCTTCCCCTTCCCCCATGGTTACACTTGGTCTTGACATTTTACAAAGTACTTTGATCTGTGGACTTTAACTTCAAACACAGCATTTACTTTGATTGTGGGTATTTACTAGGTTCAGTAAAAAGTCTTTTTTTTTTTTTTTTGGTTTAGTGCTTTTACATCATTTCCTTTGAATAATCTGTTGGGCTTTGGTTCTTCCCTCAGTAATATGTCTTAGGTTTTATTAGTACAGGGACTCCCAACTGAAAGGCAAAGGCTGTTTTACGACGAGCTCCTCTGACCACTGTAGACTTTATGACAACCCTCTGCTCTCCACCGAGCAGATGTCTGAAATCCAGCAGCAAATGACGGTGCACAGAACCAGATTCTATCAACCCCTCACTTGATTGCCTCCCAATTACCATGTGCCTGAAGGCCTCACTGTTGCTTTTTTCACACGGACACTGACATCCTTTGAATTTAGAGATTCCTGTTTCCAAAGAAGATTGCTGGTATCACAGACCACATGCGAAAAGAAAACATGCATTTTAAACACGCAGCGATCTTCCGGGTAACTTTTAAAAAGAAAAGAAAGAAAGAAAAAGAAGAAAAGTTAAAAAGAAAGAAAATTTAAAAAAAGGAAAACTAGGGGGGGAGGAAAAGAAAAACCTTCTGTAGCCAAAAGTCTGTTATGCTAGTGAAACTTCTGCTGAATGAGGGGTAAGGAATGAAAAAAATGTATTTCCTAAAATAGGCAAAGAGTAGCACTTTCTAGCCATTCAATCAACTTGTAGATGTTCTCTTTCATTTTAGAGAAAATTCGTGGGTGTATTACATTTGTTTGTTACTCTTTCCTTCCTACCCTAAGCAAAGGATATTTTCAAAGTCCTCAGCCAGATGCTGAATTTGACCTTCCCCGGCAAGCTGTCCCTGGGTGTCCTGGTGAAGGTTAAGACAAGAATGAGCCTAATCCTATCAGGAGACAGTTTAAGTCCCAGTCCAGGGCTGTGGGGCACAGGGTGCTCCCATATTCTGCACCTTGCTCAGAAGGAAGGAAACCAGGGGCCGCAGGACACACTTTCCGAGAGGTGGGGCCAGGGCGCAAGGCACGGGAGCGGTCCCTCCAGATCAGGCGCAGATGCAATACGGTCTCTAGAACTGGGACTAATATCCTAGGAAAATCTAGAGCTGATCAGTCTAGTTTTTTATTTCTAAAAGCTAGACATTTAATTTCTAGTCTCCCCTTTCAGATCTGCTCTATAGAGAGGCTATGAATCATCCCATTTGTGTGATGTGCATACAGTCCACACCTGAAATCCCCCAGTTATTCTGAGCTTCCACTGCACTGCCTTTGGGGAGTCTAGAATTCTCTTCCCCCAGGACTAGGAAGGCTTGCGTTGGCATCGCTGAGGACAAATGCATTGCTAACAGGCAACAAAGGTTCGGCTGCAGAATCCAGTGGCATCAGGATGAAATGGGTTTGGAACCCGACAGAGGTCATTCCATTCTTAGGCAAGCCATTTTTCCTGTTCTGTTGAGTTTTTAAAATTTGTTTGTTTCTTTGTTTCCCTTTGCTCCTCAATTTTACTCTGAAACTTAGGACTGTTTGAATGTGAAACTCAAGGAGACATCTAGCCAAAACCACCGAGTTTCACACAGGTTCCACATGAAAGAAGTATTCTACCCAGCCTTGCTCGAAACTTGGCCCATGTTTTGCCAAAAGTTTCATGAATGTCAGTGAGCCTGGAGCTGAAACATAATCCCAAGCCAGGTGACTTCTGGCGACTTTGAGGCTGTCCTGTAGAAGTATAGAATCCGTCCAATAAGGACATGTCTTATTTTCCTAACTCCTGCTGTAATTTCATGTGTACACACATTTCCCCAATAAACTCCCATTTGCTCTATGATATTTTAAAGCCAGGTTCAATCCTAATATGAATTTTTATAGCTGTGGTATTGAAACATTGGCAAGTCAAAGTCTGCATTTTAAATTCCAACACAGTCTGAACCAAGCGGTGTGAACATGTTGGTATAATTCAGCTGAAGGAAGTCCCAGGAGAGTCATGGAATGTCTTTCTTTGCTTAAATATACCTCTGTGCTTGTGCGGAACAAACAGTAACATTTTGTCCTGGTCTATCTGCTTGACAGTATGCCTTTTGTTCGTTCTCCAAAGGTGGTGTCAAATATATCAGTGGAAAAATAATAAACTTCCAGATTTTTTTCTTTTTCTTTTTTTTTTGCCTGCTCAACTGATACACTCCTAGGGAACACTGTAAGCATTGAAAAGTTCGGTGCTGTTACTTGTAAAGTCAGGTATACTGAGGATAAAGGAGTACTCAGCAGATTTCCTTCAGGAAAGTTCGACCTACAGCTATTGTAGGTTAAAGTCAAATGGGCCAGATTGTGAAGGGGTGTGTGTGTGTGTGTGTGTGTGTGTGTGTGTTGAGTGGTTGGAGAGGATCTGTAAGCTTTGTTCAGCAAATCTGTCACATTTAAAACAGAAAATAATCAGGTCCAGGATCTGAAAACATTCCTTTCTTTTGTTGATCATATAAATTTATATTGGCTGACTACTGAATTTTGAGGGGTATTACTTCTCTCATTAAAGACTCCAGGGATTACATTCTGATCATTAAAATTCCAGAAATGGTAAAAACAAAAAACAAACAAAAAAAAACTCCAATGAAAACATGACCTGTTGGGAGACCTACATAGTTGTAGATGGACTTACATGAACCCGTCTCAGAAACATCTTCACGTGTCTATGGCCATTATAGATGCTAAGCCACCATATAGATGTCATTTTATTAGTTACAGGATTTCTGAACTCATCCGAAGGATTTTCATAAAAATGAATTTGTGGCCTCGCTAAAGATTTAGTCAGACTAAATTCTGTGAGATTTATAGATAGTTATTCATTATGAAATTAAGCTGCCATCAAATTTCATTTTGAAAACTTTATAATATTATAAAATTATTTTTATCTTATTTTTATTTAATACGGTATAAACTTATTAAAGATACAGTTTCCATTTCAGCAAGTGACTTGCGAAATGACTGTAAATGATCCCACACTAAGTAAAACATTTGAAAAGTTAAGAGTGACAAAACCTGGGGGTCTTATATGCAGGAGTCGCATTTTAACACCACCTTCATCATAGTGTGCATTTATCAGCCTATATATCTGATTTTGATTTTCCAAAACTAGCCCAATAGAGCGGAGGAAAGGAAGACACTCAGTGGGAGGTACCAGGGAAAATACAGAAAACAATTCAGGACCATCCTACAAAAACGTTCTCACTAAACACGTCACAACATAAAGAGCTCAGTGTTTTTTTTAAAACAATCATCCATATCGATTAAAAACAATTGTCCATAATAAAACAGGAGAAGGGAAAGGCTGAAAATACCATATTGAAAATAAACACCAGACTTGTGCACAGGCAGGGGTTTCTTTAAATAAAAAGACCTTCTTTCAAGAATGGCCTGACTAGCCATTCGAGAACGCAAAAATCAGTCACTTAAAAAAAAAAACTTCTCTTATGCTTAATTTACTGTCAGAAATACGCAGTCCACCTTACACTTACCCACTCCTCAAGATTATATTATTATAGCCTGAATTTAGATATGCACTGCATTTGTTTCCTCAAAAAATTAGTACCAGTCTGATCAGACCATGATGACACAGAATCGGGTGCCTCCCCTGATAGACCGAAGAGGATTATTTGCCTGGAGAAGACAGAATACTTATTTCCAGGAAAGTCAGCATTCGCCAACTGCATTTTTGTGTGTTATTTGGATACTATCATTTTCTCTGAAGTAAGAGGTAGTACTTAAAGTACGCTTTAATAATTACAATGCCAAATGCCACGATGATCTTAAAGCCTTCTCTCATTTACCTAAGGTGGACTGTCAAGATATGTGGGCGTTTCTGGAAGGTTTAAATGCAAAGACTGCTGTCGGGGGCTACGTCAGGTCTCCCTAACGCCACTCCCAGTCCTGGGCTCTATCCTGGGGAATCGAGGAGTCACCCTGATATCCGCTGGGGAAAGGCAGGCCACCTGGGCCACCAGCAGAGTTAGAGCAGAAAAGGAAAGAGAAAGACTCTCCTGTTTCTCTTTACCTGCACAGAGGGCCTCTCACAGTCTCTTGGTCCAACCTTTTTTTTTTTTTCCTTTTCTCTTAGCATTATCCCCTTTTCCTGCTATTGCCACTTCTCTTTTCCCAAAAGAATCAAAGGCCTTCCTTGCAAACTTCATTCTTGAGTTGCTGAAGGAGGAAGAAGTCCCAAGGTATTTAGCTCTGGGGGCTGCAAGATTCACACACATTCCAGAGCTTGTCCGTGGCCCTCTGAGCTAGAAGAACACTTGCATGTGTGTCACAGGTAGAGTTCCGTTGCATAATTCATAGCGGAATAAAAATAAAATGCACGTGACGGCAGCCCTTTGCGTCAGAACAAAACAGTCCACTTTTTAAAACCAAACTTTATGCTTAAGAACAATTTTAAATGTATAGAAAAATTGTGAAGACGGGACCAGAGTTCCCATATAACCCCACAATAAGTTTCCCCTGACATTAACATCTGACGTGAATATGGTAACTTTGCGATACTTAATGGACCAATGTTGGTACATTATTAACTGAAGTTCATGCTTTATTCCGATTTCCTTAGTTTTTATCTAAAGAGCTTCTCCTGTTCCAGGATCCTATCCAGAATCCTACATTACATTTAGTCATTGTGTTTTCCTAGGTTCTTCTTGACTGTGACAGTTTATCAGCCTTCCCTTTTTTTTTTTTTTTTTGATGGCCTTGATAGTTTTAAGGAGCACTGGTCAGATATTTTGTAGAACATCTTTCTGTTGGAACTGTCTGATGTTTTCCTCATGATTAGACAGGGGCTCTGGAGTAGAGGGAAGACGACCACAGAGAAGAAGTGGTCTCATCACATCATCTCAAGGGTCCGTGCCGTCCATGTGAGGTACCACTGTTGAAGCTGAGCTTCAACACCTGGCTGAAGGAGTATTTGTCAGGTTTCTCCACTGTAATGTTACTCTCTCTCCCTTCTCCACACTATACCCTTCAGGAGGAAGTAACTTTGCTTAAAGAGTAGGAAGTTACTCTCCTCCTCCAGGTGGAGTATCGACATGATTTTCTAGAATCCTTCTGCACAGGAGATTTGATTATTCTCCCCAGTGTAAAGTCAGTCATTTATTTGTATCAGTATGAATGCAGGGATATTTATTTTATACTTTGGATTATGATCCAATACTGCTTTACTTACTTTGTTGCACAAATTGTTCCAGCTTTGGCCATTGGTAACTCTTCACTTGGCTCCTCTGTCCCATTGACATAGACCCTTCATTGTGAGGGTTTCTCAAGGCTCATTTTGCATATTTCCTGCTTCAGTCCTAGAATCACACAGCTCTTCAAGAAGCCCTCATTCCTTTTATCAAAGAATGGTATTAGAAACCAAGACCAAGGCATCCATTTTAATTTTTGAATGTGACTTTATCAGCCATCTATTTTTTTCACTGGAAGAAAATTTTCTTTTTGTTTATCGATTTTCAGTCTGTAGCTGATAATAACTTGATATGGTATATAAAGATAACCTTTCTTGACTTTTCAGAATAACAGCCCACTTGCTATTCTTGTAAATGCCTCTTTGTGACATTTTGACACAAATTCAATTCTATATGATCAAATCTGTTTTTTATGGTTAGTTTGGTGAGAGATGGAAAATCATAGCTATGGTCTTCTAAAGTCTTAAATGCGGTCTTGAAAGATAGAAATCAGCTTTTTTTCCCCCTTAAATAGGTATAAGGATATCTTGTATTATTTAAAATATGATCAATCAAGACTGTTAAAAGAATACACAATCCTGTTACCAAGCCTTCCACTTACTATGTACAAGAAACCATGCCACATGCAGATTAACAGTCTGGTGGGAGAACCAGGCAGCACGCCTAGATAAAAATGCTCTTCAGGAGAAGATGGATGACACAAGGGTCCACAGTGCTGCTGGAGCACAGAGCTGGGTTGGGAATCAGGCCTCTACAAAATTAGAGATGTTACCACAGAGGGAAAATCTATTTGAATTGGAACTTTGTGTCCGATAAGAGGGCATTCTGATAGAGGAGAGTGATCATGAGTTAAGGAGGAGAGAAAACTCAGTACTCAGAGAATATCTAGAAATCTGGTACAGCAAAAACTGAGGTCTGAGGGGAGTGGCCCTGGAAAGGTGTACTGGGTTGACATTCATCTGCTGAGGACAGAAGTCTCACAATTGGGTCCATATGTCAGTGTTATTGCTGAATCACGTGCAAGATGATTAGAGAGATGAAACAGTGGACAGTTAAGCAGTTATAACTGAGAACCTTCTTTAACTAGACTTTGTCCTAGAAACTACACTTCTACCTGCAAAATAACTGCACCTGCAATTTTATCTACTATTCAGGATTACCAGAGATAATAGGTTGTATTTTTCTTTTATCCAAAGCATAGCTCTTTCACATTCAATAACTACTTTGATTTCCTGGGTCATCTAATTTAAGGCAGGGTGGTATTACTGCAAAGATGCGGTTGGTCATGCAGGCATTGTGTTCCCGATGTACAGGTGAGGACACTGCCCTCCAGGCACACTGCTGTATCACCATTTTACACCCCTGGTCAATAGCAAATGGCAGGTTGGCTTTCGTGTCCATTCCACCCCATTACAAAATGCAAAGATATAAAACAGGTTAAAAATAAGAGCCAAAGGATAATAAGAAAACTATTGGCCCAAGCAATGGAAGAGCTACTCTGAATCATAACAACTTTTGATTTTCTATACTTCATTTAGAGAAAAACATAAGCAGGGGGGTGGTGAGGATTACAGAGAAAGACATGCATGTGCCAGTGGTATAATGAACTGAAAATTATGACTTGGTTGATCAAAACAAAAGATGCAGTTCAGCAAAAAGAATCAGGTTAGCAACTTGATACAGTTTAAATAAAATAATGTACTCTCTAATGAAAGGTCAAGTCAATGTTAGAAAAGACAGGATAGAAACACTAATCTCTTGTTCTAAAGATAAATTTGGGCTTGGAAAAAAGAAATTGAATTTAGTTTAATGGAAAAACACATGTACAGCATGTGTTTTTAAAGCATTGTGTTTTGGTTACTTTGACCCGTTGCAAATCCTGGTCCAAGTACAACTTTGAATTGGTTTAATTCTAGTGGAGCCGTTGCTCTTGACAAGCATTCAGCTCAGTGGTACTTCTCTCGTCCAATTTTGCAAACCTAAGAAATTTGGTTGGTTTCGAATTTAGCTCTAAGCAGTGTTCAGAAGTTTTGTGTTTGTCTGAACTGAGCATTTAAATATTTTAAAACTATGCAACACTCAATTTTAGAACAAATTCTTAATGTGAAAAACACCAATGAATATTGAAAAAGTTATAAATAGGTACATTTTCTGTGAATTTAATGAACATACAACCAAGTATAGTTAACAAATATGGTTTTGATCTATAGATAAAAAATATTTTCTATTCCACCCATATCTGTTATTGTGAAAGTGTTTGCTTTTTTAAAAAATTGTTACTACACTGAGATTAAAGATCATGGCTAAGAATGGAAAACTACCCCAACACAAATATGGCTATGTAAATGAGCAGTTAGAAGAGAAACCACACCCTTGTGGTACCAGCAGAGCCAAGTGCTGGAAGGTATGATCTGCCATCTGGTTGACCTTCATGTCCACATCTGTGAACAGTCCAGACAGTGAGCCTGGACAGAAGGACTCATCCAGAGAGTGTTGGAGACGAAGGAGGAAGTTTTGTGCTAATTTAAGAAGGATGTTAAATGTCAAACTAAGAGCTCTAAGCCTCATTCTGAAGTAAGATGTGGTCATTATCCCTGACTGTGCAGGGCAGTAAAATGATAACTTTTAGAAGTAAATAGCTTACAGAGTATCACTTCTTAGTGGTTGAGTTTAAGTAAAAAGTCAAATTGCTTTCAATAAAAATCCTTTAACAATTTGAAATATATATTTTAATATTATAAAATTTTTAATAAAATACAATTTTAAATGAAATATTTTATTCTATTTTCTTTATAAATCATTTTTATAATTTGAAATATAAATTATTTACTTATAACATGTAAACAAGTGTTTACAAATTGTTTACTATAAAAATAAATAATTTACTGTTGCTTTTGAACATAAAATCAAATCATTTAAATTTTCTTTTTATATCAAGTATGATTATTTTCATTCAAGGCAGAATAAAACCAAAAGTAGATGTGAACAAGTCCCTAAACTTTATACTGATATCACAGAAGACTGTGGTTTATGATGACAAACTTTCAAAAATCAAGCGAAATGATAAATTCAGTAAGAGATGATTTTTTTGTAGAAAGAATAATGAAAGTTGATTTTGTTCAAAAAAAGCTTTTTTAGGATGATTACTGGTCTTCAATATAAAATATATTTCATTTTAGTTTGTGTCTGAGCTACTTGACTTTAAAAATAAATGGATGAATTTCATATCCCAAAATTAATTTAAAGTTGGCCCTGGGGCTTTTTCTCATGTGGTGAGATCCATCATTTAATACCCCCAGCTTGTGTAAAAACTTGTAAAAACTTGTCTGGAAATAAAGTGACAATATTCATGCTAAGGTGAGAAAACTTGACTGCAGTGAGGTTTTTATCCTTCTTCCAATATTTTATGTATTTTGCATATTGAAATTAAACAAAATGCCTTGAGGGTTAAAAAATCACTTGTGCCTAAATCATAATTTTATATATTCACATATACCCTTTCTCTAATCAATATCTGAACGACTATTTAGAACATACATGTAAAAACACTTGGCAGAAGATCAGTTTGTATTTTTCAGTGAATATTACAGTTGGTGCATTTAATACTTGACTGTGCTTATTAACTTAAGAAGAATGATCTTACATACAAGTCAGAAAAGAAGGAAACTAATTTACTAGTAAAACCATATAGTGTTTTAAGTGACCACATACAATTACTTTCAATATCTTAAGCAATTTCATATTTATTGAGTGAAATATTGCCATAAGGATCTTTTAATATTGCTTCAGCCTTTTACTTCTTAAAGACTCCCTTCACCATTAGAAAAATGAATCATGCAGGGCTTGAGGTTCAAAACTGTACACTCTGACATTCTGACTACAGATCAAGCTCAATGCAGAAAACACCGATAAAATCCAAAACAACTTTAAGATAAAAATCCACAACCAGACCTAGGAAAAAACTGTTTTAACTTAAAAAAAAAAGCATCAATTAAAAACCTGTATCATAAAAGTGCACTGAAAATTATGAACCTCAGATACTGGTTACCTGTGGGGAGGTAGGGAAGATATTTCAATCAGAGGGGTGCACAAGTGGCTTTAATTGAATTCATAATGTCATATTTAAGATGAATGGTGGGTACATGGATATTTGTCATATTATTCTTTCTTTTGAATGTACGAGTAAAGACCTGCATCTCTTATGCCTTAAATTTAAGATACATTCCACATACCAAACAAATTTTAAACGCATTTCTCAGCAACTAATATTGAGAGACAATATTAATTTTAAGGCAGCTCAGATTTTCTGAAAATTTACAAAGAGGAAATAACACAATAGGTGATATCTCACTTAGCCTATATTCCTATATTTTAACTTGGGCCCAAAATGTCCATAAATGGTAACATAGAAAAGAAAATGAATTTAGTTCTTTCACAGACAAATATCTATTGTAAACTGACATTCAACATCACTTTTGTAGTATGTATTGCCCTACAAGGCATTGTTACATAACAATTCTTAGAATCTATTAAATGTGGTATTTATCCTTCAAAATATTAAATAATCTGTCATTTTGCTTTATGAGAATTTGCAATGGGCTTTAAATCTAGCCATGAATAAGCATATTTTATTTTATTTCTTTAATGTAGGTTTTAGAATAATATATTGAGATGAAAGAATTTCTGTTTTAAGATACTCTATGCAAGGAATATATGAAAAGTGATTTTACACCACACAGGCAGTCCTCTCAGTGGCTGCAGGACCATGGTCATGGAGAGCAATAATGTGATTCAATATGCATGAGTTTCCAGTTAATGTGATATTGTGCAAAGCGAGGACTACCTATATTTGATACAAAGATTTCACTCTGTAGCTTAATAATACATTTTTTTACATTTAACTTATTCAGAAGATTTACATACACACAACAGTTCCTTAACTTTCACACTTAACACTTTGATATCACACGGGAAAAAAATCCTAGTGATTTTTCATTACCATTTGGCAAGAATCAATGCTTAATTTTGAGAATTTTTATTCTGATTTTTTTTTCTGTTTGTTTTATCTAGAGTTATTACAATATGCTGAAATGGAAAAGCTAGCCGACATCACTATCTTTTTAAGATGTCTGATAAATAATGGATAATATTAAATAATTTTTTCTTTTTTTATTACAAATAATTTTATAGTAGTCTGAAAATTCAGTACAAAAGTTCATTATTTTAAATCATAAGATTCAAAGAAAAGCTATTTCCTAGGTTTCTAGGCAAAGCCCATGAAAGTATATCCAAATATTTAAATAGTAAACAATAAACACACTGAAGAAATTGTGAAGTTCTAATAACACAAACATATTCTGAATTTCTTCATGTCATCATTATTAAGTTGAGAGGCCAATTATTACATAATTAACACAAAGAAATACTCGGAAAAAATGTGAGAAAAAGGCTTTCAGATTACGGGCATTAAACACTGTCCATTCCCTGACCTTCATTAAAATCTCTTCTCCTTTGCCTTCTGTAACAGTGGAAGATTTTCCTTCAACCTCCTTGATCACTCCTGAGTTCCACTCACAGGTGCCCCTTTCTTTGCCTGACCTTAGAGGTATTCCCCTGGGTCCTGTTCCTCTTGTCTAATCTCCCCTGAGTGCACCTGTTTTTCGTTTAGAAAAATCTTAAAATCTATTGTCTCCATCCCTAATCTTTTTCATGAGTTCCAGACTCCTATTTCCAAGTCACTGGTAAAACATCTCATATGCATATCTTTAGTGCGCTTCAAACTCAATACTTCTAAAACTCATCATCTTCCAACTCCCAGCCTGCTCTTCTTCCCCAGGGCTGTATTTTAATAATTGTGTTATCATAACCCAGTTACTCAGAATTAGAATCTTCAACAAGCATTCAAATTTTCCTTCATACCAACCCAGTCGCCGTTTGTTGCTTGCATCTACACATGCACCGTCAGGACCCCGCCTTGCCCTAGCTAAAAGGCTGCTGCAACAGTCTTGACTAGGATTTCTCAGTGCTGTCCTGATCACTCTTGACATCCATTCTCTCTGCCTTCCAGTCTAATCCCTTAAAGCCAGAGCTGTTTTACCAAAATGAACGAGCTTTGCATGAAAAGTTCCCATCTACCAGACTCTCTGATCGTAAAGCAAGTACGTCCACTTTGCTCTCTCTTCAGCTTTAAGGACCAGTCAAGATGACCATGTCAACCAATGGAAGTCAGTTCGGTATATGGTGTTCAGACATAAATAGCCCTGGTTTCCCAGATAGCAGGCAAAGCTGGCAACCTTTCCAGACTCATTAGTAAGAAAAGGGTGGGGCTCACTGTGCCAGCCGTGGACCAGAGATCGATGTCAGACCTGTTACTTCTCTCAAAGAGCCCTTTTCCTCAGATTCTCCTTCTAACAGGGTAATGCCCATATTTGCCTATCACCTGTTCCACTGCCATGATTTATCTACTGATGTGACGGCTGTAGGCAAATGCTCAATGATACACTGTTTGGTTAAAAAAATCAGATCACAGTCAGAACACAAAGTTTTAAACCAGAAACTCCGTATGACTCATAAGTGACAAGGAAAGTCTTTAAGAAATAAATGACTAATTTTTTGAGGACTCTGTATACTGGTTTCCACAGTGGCTGCTCCAGTGCACAGGGGTTTCTTTTCTCCACACCGTCGACAACACTTGTTATTTCTTATCTTTTTGATGATAGCCATTCAAGTCTAAAAAATGTGAGTATCTTCAAAATGAAATGGAAAAAAAAAAAGACTGAAACAATATAAAAAGGTCCTTACGACAATATTTCACTGAATAAACATGAAGTTACTTAGGGTATTTAAAGTCATCTACCCGTGGTCACTTAAAACACTAGTTTTAAGTGTTGATTTTACTAGTCAACTTCTAATTTCCTTCCTTTCTGATTTATATGTAAGAACATTCTTCTCAAAGTTTAGCAGAGCCAAGTGTTAAACGTCCAAGCTGTAATATTCAGTTAAAACAAAACAAAACAAAACAAGGGATGGAGTTATATTCTGGGACAGCAGAAAGGTCCCACTCGTTGAATTATTGCCATAATTAAAGTAAATCTAACTATATATACATAGCATGATAAGAGGGATGAAGTTCCAAATACCAATCTTCTGGGTCTTTTAACATTTCTGGCATCCTTGGTCTTCATGTCATTCAATCAATCATCATTTGTTACGAGTCTACTCCATACTCTGCTCTGGCCTCTGTGGCAGTCACTGTGGACTCGTCTTTCCCTCCTCATGCAATGGGAGACCGTTATTGAAAGGTAATTGGCCAAGTAGTCACACAATCAAAATTGGAATAAGAGCCGTGAAAGAAAGATGAAAGAGACTGTAAGAGCAGAATCTACAATTTTGAAAACCAAGAGTCAATGACAAAAAAGACTGCTAGATTTGAAACTTAGTGAAATTGCCAGGAAAGTGACTTACTTGGCATAGCCATCAGAAGCAGCATTTTCTGTGCTGGGAAAGCTAGCCCCTTATGTCAGTCACTGAGGGTGAAGGATAAAGACATACGGGCAAGATTCCTCCAAAAACACGTATGTCAGGTATGACCACAAACACCCACTCTCTACATACACGTGAGTTTATGTGATGGACTTTGTCTCCTGGGGAAAATATCTTTAGAAAGATAGGTAGCTGTACCAGTATGTATAAATTCTCCATGGATTACAGACATAGTGTTTTATTTGTTCCTATTTTAATACTGAAGGCGTGTGATCTCTGAAATGATCTATGAAAGATGAATGTGACTTTGAGAAAAACTTATTTGAGCTTTGAGCAGGATTTTCAAGATAAACATCCAAGGAAAAGTCCAACAAGAGGGATATTGAAACGAAATTTCTCAATGAATAATGACCTTACTGATTGCAGCCATGAATTCGAATATTTGGACATATGTTCAGGTGTTTGTTTTGAGGCACGTAAGGAGTTAAAAGTGAAAGAAAATGTTTAAAAGTTTTCTTCCTCACTTTTAACTCCATTTCAAGGAAATATATAATTTTAGCATAAAAGATGTATTTCCTCCATAGACCAACACAAACGTGTGTATGAATTAAATCTTGTGTTTGGGGTTATACCTGTTAATTTTTATTACGCATCTGAAATAGCCATTATTTAAAATAAAATAATACTGCTTTAATAATATTATTCAGAGTAGGATTAAGATTTTCTAGATTAGATTTTTTAGAAAGCACATTTTACCTTGAACTCCTTAATGTATTAAAATAAATTAAAGATGCTTCTATTACAACCTAGTACCTCTTATTGAATCCTTATGCTATTTATAATTCTCCTAATAATGTGTATTGTCTTGTTTTGTTTTTTACCACAACCTAACTTTTAAAAAGGACTTCTAGACAATTCATCATAATCATGAAATGACTTAGGAAAATGAAAGATGTTAGTGCTGGTGTTAAAATGGCCATAGTTCTATATCTACTCCCCCCAAACCTTTTTCTGTATTTGTGGGTCGGTGTCCTACAAAAGCATAGTGGATACAGAATTAAAATTCATTCATTAGGTCTAATTAAGATCAAATATGTATTATGCACCAGTAGCTACACTAAGTGTACTTCCTAGGATGGAAATTGTTTGTGGCTAATGTGCTGTAGAAACCCATAAAGTCCTCATGGCTGTGTTAACTGGTCCTGAGATAGGTTCCCCCTTTGTGGAATGTCTTTCATCTCAGTAGCCACTTTATATAATTTGGTGGGGGATTCCCCATATTTAAGCATCAAATATTATGAATAATAGACATGCAATTTTTTTGTCTAATAAATAACCATTAATAACCTCAAAAGAATACAGATTCTTCAGGACACATATTTTGTCGTGACTAAATGGGTCAGAATTCATCAGCAGTTTCGAAAGACAAATATTAAATGGGACCAGTAGCTGAATTTAATTAAATTGTAACTTCTTTCCATGTTTTCTTTAGGCCAATTTTCTACTCATTGTACCTGAATTTTCTCCTGAAAAGGATGGTGCTCAGCATATCATTGCTTTCCATTGGCATGATTTTGTTGGAAGTATTTTCAACTTATTAAAAAAGGGTGATGAAATTGAATGTATTTGTTAAAAGTCTTGCAGTAAATGTATATCCTAAATTCTAATCACAGTAATAATTGTTGCTTAAATTCATGTTTAGCAAAAGCATAATGTTAACCTTTCCCACTGTACAGTGCTAATTTGCAGCTAAGCCATGGAGTTTATTTTTAAGACAGTGTTCTGTTTTCACCAGGATCCTCTAGATTAGGTTTCTTGGCATTATTAATATTTGGGGCCAGTTAATTATTTGTCATAAGGTATTGGATATTTAGCAGTATCCCTGCCCTTTAGATGCCAGTTAGCATCCTCCCCCTTTGCCCAGTTGTGACAACCACAGATGTCTCCAGATTGTCAAATACGCCCATGTCAAAGTTGTCATGGCCTTAGAGAATAAAGCCACTGTGTTACGTAATAAAAATCCCTAAACTTCACCTCCACGTAAAGGTGATTTTACTTGTTGGTAGATACGGACTCTAGTAACAACCCTTCTCCAGAGCGTCTTGGACTTGCCCTGATTGCTCCAGTGCCTAAGCTTTTTCTGGGGAATGTCAGGCACCTTTCCTTGGCTTCCCTTCTCTGTATTCCCGTTGCTCTCAGACGCCCTAGCCTCTTACATGCATGTGTACATGTGGACACTCACGCTTTGCCTCTCTTGTGGTCAACGTGTATCTACTGCATTCAGAAAGCTTTGACTTCTTTCTGAGGACAGCTGGGCAGCTGCCCCTCCTGCCCCTCCCAGCCCTCAATCTGTCCTCCTTGAGATGGGCAGAGATTGACTTTGCCTAAGGAAGCCTATTCTTGTCCGTTTGCCACCTAATTTAGCAAAATGTCAAAGACGGTCGCCGACCTTCTGTTCACCTCACTTGCTCTCGGGCCCATCTTGTTTCAGTCTGTCTTTGGTCTTCCTCCTCCCCAGATTCTCCGCCCTGGTTGTTATATCCAGATCGACTGTACTACCTACACTGTTTACAAAAAGTTCATTTTTCCCCTAGCCTCTCCCTCAGTCTTGACCAGAAAGCCACAGATTCCTCTCTTTTCCAAATTCAAGACAGTAGTTATGAGCTAACGGCATTCCTTTGAACAGTTAAGTGCCCAGGCTATATGACAATTTGTCTATGATTTGTTTGAGCCCTTGCTGAAATCCTACATCATGATCTTTTCCTGCGGTGTGTCTTGTCTCTTCAAATAAGGCTATAAACTTTTTGAGACAGAAATCACGTTGTAAGTTTTCTGCATCCCTTGAAGGGCCTGATGTATAATGCCTCACATACAATGGGAGTGTGACTGCTGTTTGCTCTTGTGATTTGCATTTCCATACCCACGTAAGGTCAAGGAGAAGAAGAGAGAGAAACAATATCAAAAGAGAGAGCGAGAAGTAAGTACTTCTAACTAGCTTGAAGTTTACCCCCAAGTTTCAAAATATAATGAAAGCCAAAAAACAAAACTAGGGCCACAATTTCTCATTCAAGTTCTCTATCACTCTTGAACACTACTCATGGCAGGAAGAGGGAGCATTCAATTCTCAAATGAGTAACTCTGGAAATGTGGGTGAACGTGGTATTTGTTTGTTACTTGGGAATTGGCTCATTTCTTTTCCATATGGCACAAAATGACAATGCAAAGAGCGCACCAACTTCTCAACAAACTCCAGAAAACACCAAACGTATGGGATGCCACATCCGCCATATTCTATTGTGCCGTATGACCAGGTCAGTGCACACAGATCATCTTAGCTCTTAGGTTATGACAGTTAATATGATGCTGGTGAAGTTGAGACATTCTTTTCAAATATATGATTTGGGGGTGTGGATTCTGAATGCACATGTACTCTGTGTCTTTGACATTTTCCAATGGGAAACAGACTGTATTGGTGGAATCATGAGGAAATTTAAACCCACGGTTTGATGGTGATGAAATGAAGCTGGGTTTTATAATTTGGATGTAGTGGATACACATAGTTGACACTTCAAAAAGATACTGTGTATCATCTTCTTCATTTACACTTGGGGAACAGCTTCAAAAGAGTCAACTTCCTCAAAGTCACCAGTGAGTGGCAGAGCAGGGATTCTAAGTGGGTCTGTGTGACACGCCAGCCTCCAGATGAGTCCACTACAACGTGGACTCTCCCCATAGTACGCCGAAGGCTTAAAGGAAGGTATTTGCAAGTCTCCATCTAAGTGGTCACATTTGAACAGTTCACTATTTCCCCAGTGAATACACTTAGCAACCCGCCTGAGGAGTGTTTGCAGACAGAAAATGAAGCCATAGCACCCAGCTGGGGCAGGTCTCAAAGAATAGCTTCTAGTTTTTTGTTTATCAGGCATTTAACGGGTGCACACTTGGTAGGCACGCAGTTTCTTTTTTGGGTTGCATTAAAGGCTTTGATTTCCATTTTAGTGTTTGTTTGCTCTACACAGGCAACTGAAGGGCTTCCACCAGATCCATTAACTCCCGATAAGCCATCTCCCTGGCCCCTTCTCCTTTTGCCTCTGCAACGTCTCCAAACTTACTTCCTCGTGTGTTAATGCATATGTTAAGGAATTTATCTTTACAGGCTCCTTTCATAAAATTCCACTCACCTCGAAGTCCATGTACCCTAAGGTTACACAACTTCACACGTTTGTCTCTGTAATTCTGACCTGGAATGGCCAGGAGTCAGGGGACCATGTGCTTAATTAACCAGTATACAGCTAGCTTTAATATCCAGTCCCGTCAAGATTTCAGGTGAAAAAGCATCCTCTCTTCCTTTTCTTTCTTTTTGTTGCTTAATACAACATGCGGATCTATCTCCTTCTCTCTTAAGGCTGGGTCTCCATGGGATATCAAGAAGACAGGAGCTCAAAGCAATTAAACCTTCTCTGACTGTCTCTGCTGTTCCCGGAGGTGGTTCAGGGCAGGGGCAAGTCCTAGGAGCTGCTTGCTCTTGGCAACGTCAGGTCTTCCTGCCTGCTGGCTATGACTCTAAGGTCCCTCCCAGAGCTCACTGGTTTTTGCAATAGCAACTTAAGCTGACCGTTCCAGCGTTTCTCTTCCCCTCGGATGGCTGGGAGCAGCTTCTGCCTCAGGGAAGGCTGGCTAATGGCAGTGGTCGCTGATTCCGACTGGTGGCTGTGGAATTCCATGGCCTTACCAAGGACGTTTTACTAAGAGTCTTATTCAATGTTTCCTAAATATGCATTTTAAAAAAAAGCCATAACCATAACACGCAGAGCCACATTCTTAAACATCTTTTTGGTCTTTGTCTGCCACCCTGTGAGAAAAGGACACCGTCTTTGCTTAGAATTCCCCCTCATCCTTCCTTAAGTTCTCTTCCGAGAATAAAGAGGTGAAACCCCTCATTTCTTCAGATGAAAGGTGCCTCTTGCAGTAGGGCACTGGAGCTCATCAATAAATTAGGCTCCAGAAACAGCCCAGGGAAATCCTATAGTTGCCAAAGGTAAAAAGTAAGCTGGCTCTGAGAATAAGCCAGGCTTAGCTCTCATTTTTCAGTACATTACTTGGATTACAAAAAGCAGATGAATAAGCTCACTAACAAATCTAATAGGATCAGAAAATTACTTTGAGGTGGCTAACAAATCAACATTATTTATGCTTAAAATGTTGCTAATATCAAAACTGCAGGTACAAAACCCATAATAATTCTCTCCCCCATCTGTTATTAGCTCCTTAAAATTGCCCAAGGGGCCTTCCCTTGACAGCCCAGACTGGCTGTGGAGGGTGCCTTCGCTTTAATGTGCAGGGAGGCTGTACAGTCCTTGAAGGGTTTCAGCGCCCTGCTCCCCTTACTTCAAACCCAGAAGCAGATGTCAATACAGAAGGGTGAGACTGATGGACACTAAACTCTGAAAATATTTTCAAGAACAAATTGCATAAATCAAAGCCGGCATGATTTAAAAGAGCGTCCCTGAAAGACTGTGTGTGCTCGGGTGGCATTCGTGGATGTACAAGGTCCTGAAAACCTAGCCAGTCACTCCCAGTACCCTGCATCACACGCTGAGGCCCTGAGCCACAGATCACTTCATTAGAGCCCAGTCCTCAGTGACAAGGCCAAGGCCTCGTGTTGGATGTTGTAGGGTTAAATGCCAATTTCCCAGTTCCACAGTGTCACCAAGAGCAGCCCTCTCTACCTCAGAGGGGACCACTCCAGCACTCACAGAACGTGCCTCAAATAGAAGAAAGCTTTGTTATCAGCTCTTACGACATCTTACACCAAACCAGAGAGAAATGCAAAGATCTCTGGTCCAGGAGGTGGCAAAATTCACACCAGTCCCCCTCCAGGCACAGAGCAGTGCATGCTGGGAGAGGACAAGGGGAAGCCATCGCCCTGATCACCTGGGGGGTCTGACTCACCGTCTGGGGCTGAGGTAGGGACCAGAGAGGGCACAGTGTGGGACCTCTGGCTGTCCCTGAGAGAGGACAGAATGTTCTCTCTTCTATGGGGCTCTTTCTGAGAGGGGTCGGGCAACCCTGAACACATTGCCCATTAACTAGTACTTTCCAGGCCTTTCCTATCAGATCATCGAAAGTCTGTTTGAGCTCACATCCAACCATGTGCAATAAGTTCAAACTACTGCCTCACAAGAAAGGCGCATCCCTTGCTTATAGCTTAAAGCCTGCAGGCTGCAACTAGTTTAGGAGGCAATCCGGTTGACTTGGGGAAAGAAGATCTCCTTAGAAAGCGGCGTTTTCTTACAGGGCCTAAGCCCACACAGGAGTATTTTCCTGGGCATTCCTAACCGCATATCCATCCAGGGTGAGCTTAGCTTGTCACAGCGTGTCATAGTTTGGCCTGGCCTGTAGCCACAACTTCCATTCCCTCTTGAGTAACTCTAACCAGGTCAGAGAGGCCATGTGGAGCCACAGAAATCCATCACACTTCTGCAGATCAACCCCACAGACATGCCTCGTGACGGTGTCAGTGGAGGACTCTTCAGAAACCGAGAGAGGACAGAATGTTCTCTCTTCTCTGGGGCTACACTATTTGTCTGTTGCTGCTTTGTTTTTACCTTTGTTTATTAAAATAACATTTAAATTCTCCTTAAGTATTAAGCTAGTATTCTACTAAATATAATGTAGTACACTCTAGAGCAGTATGTTCACTGAGTGATACAATGAACTGGATTCAGTACCCACCTACTATTCTTGGGGGCCATGGAAGGCTGTATGGAACTACGTTTCCAAATCCTACAGGAACACAGTAACTTACACACGGAGGTGTATTGTTTTGAAACCACCAGCACTCATGTGATCCTGGTGTAGCTGTACAGTTACAACAGCATCCAGCCACATGAACTTAAAGGAAGCAAAAGTGGGAGACAAAAATAAAACAAATTAAAAGGAGAAGGCGAGGAGAGGCAGGAGGAAGAGGGAGATGAATTAGGAGGAGGAAGAGAAATAATACAAGGAATCTTAAGTTTGCCTTGTGCAACCACCCACTTGATGCCTGACCCCTCTCTAATATTGAACCTGTGGGAGTGGGAGCGGGAAGGCAAAGTAACTGAGCCGATGATGAAGCAAAGAAACAAGAGATCTCAACTCCTGGGCGTGCATACTGAAAGGAGGCAGTAAATCATTGCACGTCATACTGTTTGGCTCTATGTCTTCACTTCACCCTCAGGACTGAAGGACGAAGTGGAATAAACTATTACAAGACCCACAGCCTGGCTATCGGTCCTGCTCATCATTTTAGGCAGCAGGCGGCGAGCAAGGTGAGCAGCCTCTGCAAAATCAGCAGCGAGATCAGGGACCTAGTGCGTACACAAGACAAAGTTCAGCCCTCAGTTTTCCCGCTGTGCCCAAACTGAGCAAAGTCAAATGACTCATCAATCAAAAATTCCCACTAAGCCGCAGGTTATAAAACAAGCTTGCTCACTAGGATGCTACAGAAAAGTAATAAAAAAGGAATGTGATTGTAAAACTACAGTACCTTACAAAGGAAAGTGTATCTAATAAAGAGTAACAGTACAAAACCTCATCACCCACTGTCTGATCTTGAGATCTGAGGTTCAGATCGAGGGTGCTTTTGTAGAAGGGTGTAAACTGGAGGCAGGGCCAGCTATGCCCAAAGGGCTCAGAGCAAATGGTCACCATGCTCTCTGTGGCCCTTTAGAGTTAAGGGGGTGGGAGGGCTTCACGTGCTGCAGGCTGTGCACCTGGGAGTGCTGTCACGGCGTGCACGCAGGCAGGGCGTTATAAGGGCGCGGTCCGTCTGTGTAACGCCCCATCAGATAGCACCGCTCACCATTAGGAAACACTCAGAATCCATGTACGGCCAGATGCATGAATGATTTTAACAAATATTCCTTTTTCCTGCTTTCCCTATGTTTTCTCTCCATTTTACTATATCATATATATCTTTATTTCCGATTTTTAAACCTTTGCCAAAAGTTTATTGTTATTATAATAGCTAACAACTCTTGAGTGTTTTCTATGTCAAAGGCACTGTGGTGAACCGTTTCGGTGAATTATCTTATTCAATCCTTGAAGTAAACTGCGCTGGGTTATAAACTTCATGAGGGCATAGACTCTGTTCTGGACTCTTCTGGATTCCTTTTGTCTGGAGGAGGGGGTAGCAGGTACTCAGTAAATATTTGCTAAAGGAGCGAAGGAATGGATGAGCCAGGGAAAGAGCAGCCTATCAAGCAGGAACTATTATTATTCGCATTTGGCGACGCACAAGGCTAAGCAGCCAGTCGATGCGAGGACGGGACACCAAGGCGGGCAGTCTGCCCCACAGACGGAGCTCCCGGGGCGCACAGGCACCCCCTTTACCTCCGCTGGGCTTGTTGCTGTTCCGATGCACCACTTGCTTTAAGAGTTGAGTTGCCCTGAAGTGTCAGCTGACAGGCGTGACAGGTAAGATTCCCAAGGGTCGTTTGAACCCCACACCCAAACTCTTAGAGCCGGGATTGGCCTCCAAGACGTAGAAATTATTTTCCTCACCAAGAACAAGCAGAGCAAAGAAGCCAGTGGGGCGAGTTCAGGCAGAAAGAATGCAAAGGGGCTGAGATACCAGTTTCAGAGATAAGGCAAGTGGGGGAGTCGGGAAGGGCTGCCAGCCTCCGAGCGACCAGAGGCTGCAGCAAACGAGCGGTTCCCAAATGCAGGAGGTAAGATGGGCTGATACAGACCCAGACCCGGTGGAGGACCAGGTAGGCCCGGGGTGGTGAGCACCCTAGTGATCACCTCCTAAGTCGAGCATTCAAGTTTGTTCTTGTAAGCTGGCCATGGTATAATTTGTGGCTGGGTTAGTGTGACGTAAAGGACCAGAAATCAAGCAGATAACAAAAACAAAAATGTATTTTTCGTTTACTTTGTGTAGAGTCTAGCGCAATGTCCCATCAGGGCCACAAAAGCAAGGGTGCAGAGTGAAAGGTAAGGAGGAGGGGAGGTCTCAGGCTAGACCCTGGTTCCAAAGCAGGGATAACACTGGAGAAACCAAAGGCATTTTTCCCGCATTTCTCTCCATTACTCTCTGCCTTTTCCCCTCTTGACTCCTCTTGTTCTCCCTTACGTAACGTTAAAATTTTCAAACTATGTTTCTCTTTCATGTCTTGTATTCATAGACATTGTCACATTCAGCAGAGACCACAGGTCCTAATTTTGCAATTTTTAGTTAGACTTTTTTCTACACATTTTGGGGTTCCAATTCTATGCCAAGGGACCAGGACCTGCAGTGAGAACTGGTCTGAGGCGCCTCTTTGGCATTTCTGGCCTCTCAGCATCACTCCGTGCTGCGGCGCAGACTAGTTGACTTCAAGCCTTTATTTCGCTGACTTCCAGCTTTCCTTATGCCAAAGCCACAGATCACTCTTGTGTTTAAAATTACCTTTTTCTCGCAAAAGCAAAGAGGAAAACCCAAGCACCATAGATAACCTGGCTCGCCCACTCCACAGTGATATTCTGTAGGCCGCAGTGTCCGTGCTCCTTGACTTTTCTCAGGAGTGAACGTGTTTAGCTCTCAGCCATTGAGGTAAATGAACCCAGCGTTGCCCGCAGAGTGCCCTCATAAGTGCTCCGTGCACGTGTGTCTGCTGGCCAGCACAGGCGACATCCAAGTTCGATGTACGGGCAAGGCCACCACTTCACCCTGCTGCAGTCCAGTAGAAGCCACACACAGCAGACTTGTATTTCTGGTCAGGGCTCCGGTTTTCCATCATCTATTTTTTATAGCACGGATACTAAACCAATTGCAGCAAATGAAGGGTATTATTTCTGGCTTGGGTGCATCACGATTGCCATTCCTAGGAAGCAAGCTCACTGACTTGGGTTTTATCCTTTACCATGGGGGACCTAGTTCAACAAACCGTAAGTGTTTTAAGATGCCTGATATTTTCAAAATGTAAATTACTAATTCGTCATGCATGAGGGGAAAGGGCCATGTGATAACAAGACGGAATTTATTTGGGGCAGTCAGTGGCAGGATGGCAGGGGGTTTGAAGACAAGCAAAATAATTTGCTATCTCCTCCAGCTTCTCAGTGTATCACTAATCTCTGGGGGAATCTTAGTTTATCCTGAAGCAGCTTTGTGACATTTCAAAGTCATATTGTCATGTGCTCTCTGAAATGTCTGCATGTTCTCACCTTTGTATGAGCTCCAAATAGAATAAGCTTGCATTTTCAGACTTTAAAAACAGTGATAAAGGTTTAAAAACCAGGACATTTAGAGAGAACCATTTATAAAGGACCATAAGCCCCTTCGCCCGTCCCAAACACACACACACACCCCCTCACACTCAAACGAACACAAAGAGATTTTAAAAATTAACCAGCTAACTAGCAATAACATTATACATCAACTTGGAATGCTTTTTGCTTACAGGAGATTTACGTAGAAAGATTCATTAAATGTCAATAACAAATGACCATTTATTAAGTTGCCTTATGTGAAGCTTTAAACCTGCCGTGTAGTTCACCAGGTCGTTTGTCGTTTTATGAGAGCTAATGCTGTTTATTTCTCTGTGAATATTTCTCACACTTCGGGTGTATAACTTATTCCTTTTCCCAGCATGTTTGTGCTCTGTCCTGTACGGTCGACTCTTAAAACGTTATTCAGCTTTTTGACTTTGGAAATGGAATTGCCATTGTCAGCCGGTAAAAAAAGAAAATGCTAAACCAATCCATTGGAATGGCTATTTTTCAGTGGTCCTGTGTGTCTGTGCTTTACCTTAACGTCAAGAGCAACAGCACACCAGGAATGGAAACAAGACAGCTCTGGGCTGCATTACTCACTTTCTATTAAATTTGACAGCTAATTTGCAAGTTCACACTTTTTTTAATGCTAGAGTTCTTAGAACTTTGGCAGCTGAACCCTTCTAACTCCAGCTAAGTGTGCAAATAGAGAATGGAACCTGGACGGTTCCCTTGCACTGGCATACATTTCCAAGGTATTACTTTGGTCAAAGACAGAAATTAATTCATATTTAATGCTTTCTAGTGAAAGGAAAGAGTATGAGGGCAGTGAGAAAAAAAAGTAGAACTGAAAATGTTGCAGAATAAGCCTGAACATTCCATGAAGGGTCATAAAGACCAAGCATTTAATCAAAATTAATTTAACAAAATCTTATTAAGGAAGGATCCTTCCTTAGACCTACTGGTAGAATATTTCACATGCTTTTTCTATATAAAGAGATGTTTAATCTGATAGAACAAGTGGCATTTTTATACCCCAGAAAAATTATTTATTCTTAGAAAAGAAGAAATCCTGGACATGTAGCCAGATATGGGAAAAAATATTTAAGGGGGAACATTTCTTGGCATGAGATAGAAAGAAAATAGTTTTTGGATTTTTTTTTCTGAAACACTTGGCAAAGCAGAAAGCTGAAAAATATTTTTCAACTTGACCAGTTGCAAAACCACATAGCATGTTTTGCTCTTCTGTTCGGGAAGGAGGAATATCCTCTTCTGGGATGGTCTTCTGAGTACCATCACTTCCCTTCGGACAGGGCTTGGTTAAATTAACTAAACTCTTGTCAGAATGCCTAAGCTGTCATCTGTCCTGCACAAAAACGAAACACATGGCGTTCTGAGAAAGAAGTTAAAGCAGCCAATTTCTCAGAAAATATCTGAATGACCCTCAGAGGTTAACAGCACAATCGTTTATACAAAAATTGCTTCAAATGTGGCTCACGTGTTCCCCCAGGGTAGGCAAAGTGTCTGCGTCTGCTAAAAGCTGCACATAAACACGCTGTCCTGACTGCAGCGCAGGCAGACGCTTGAGAAGAATGTGCCATCACCGTTCCTTCTTAACTCTGTGGGTTTTCTCTCTCCATGTTTTGGTCCCCTGGTGTGCTGTGTTTCCTAAGGCAGTTTCATTGAGATGATTAAGCAGCTAGAAACTAGCTCTTGGAGACTAGTGAGCCGTCGTGCTCATTTGATCTCGTATTTGGAGTCAACAAAGTGTTTGTAGCCTCTGAGGGCAGGGTGGGGAGGTTTGTCTAGTGGAAGGAAACTTCACTGTATTATTAAATATGTATATATTTTTCATTTTACTTCAGAGTTCAACAAGAGGTTGAACTAGGTCTTAGGCAGCCGACAGAAGCTGATTTTGTAGAGATTTCGCTTTACCTGGGGGAAGTCCTTTAATTCCTCACACCTGCCCTCTCATGATGTAAAACGGAATCCTCATAAATGCGCCCAACTCTGCGATGCCGGATGACACTGAATGCACCTGCGCTTCCTACCCAAGAGTCAGCACCTCACACTGTCAGGAGTCTCATAGACCACCTAGTTTTTGAAAAGATGTTTTAAGTTTGTTTTTTGCTTTTTTAAGATAGGATTTCCCTTCGCTCTCCTTCCCCTGACTTTAAAAAAAAGCTCATTTCTTTTATAATTGCACCTGTATTGTCAGCACAGGTCCCCCTTCTAGAAAAGACACAGGTCCTAAAGGAGGAGACACAGCTCTGAGACTGACTGAGGAAAGAGGGGACCCCCGCTGCCTGAGCATCCCTGCCGCCCTCTCCGCCTCCCCTCCTCCGGCCCCCGAGCAGCCGTCAGCCACAGTCGGGCTGGACAGCTACTGCTCTTCCTACCAAACCTCCTTCAGCCCCAAATCTGAGACGCGAAAGCAGTGGAAATTCTAGGGATAAATGCCAAGTCTAAACAATCATTGGAAAAATCAACCTCCCCTTCTATTTTGCCCTGAAAAACAATGAAAGAAGTAGTGCTTTGAAAGCACTACTTTAAAAATTGCTGAAAAGGGAGAAGACGTGGGCGATCCCAACAGCAGTGGGTGCTGCCTGCTCTTCCCCTGATTACTCCGCTCTTGGAAGTGAGGCTAGAAGCTCGGATTCCCAGATATTGTGAAGAACAACCCAGGACTCAGACACTTCGTGTAACTTGACACAGAAATGTTAGCAATGGAGGTAAAGGGAGAAATCATGCTACTGCTAAGTAAGTATGTATTGTCAGCCTTTCTTGTGGGCAAACCTTTCAGTTTACCTCAACATGAACTGTCAGTCCCTCGTTCCAAGTCACTGCTGAGACTGAGCGCTGCGTAGATGACACCTTTGAATGAACGAGCCTTGAGCCCAGGCGTGGAGTACCCTTGGGTTGAGTAGGTGGTGTCAGAGTGGCCCTGGGCTGAAGAAGGCACCCAGGAACAACCCTGGAGAACCCCATGGGGACTGGGTGTCACCCACAGCGCACACCCTGTGCCTGTGAGTCATCAGCATTGGCTCCACTTGGGAAAGGCATTTTGTCTGAAATCTCATTTTCAGACTTCAAGTCCACAAACAGAAACTAATGCTATGATCATTGAATGTCATCATCTTCAACCTCGCTGTAAATAGCTCACCCTCCCTTCCTCCTTTCTTCTGAGTCCCAGGTCCACTCCATAACCTCCAGAATACCTAATGCCTTCATGAACAGACTTCTGGTCCCCTCTTCAGGGACAAGAGTCCACCTTCCCTGGTTAATCAAACACCCCGGGAGGGAATTTATGACAGCTGAGCTCCTTTGGAGCCTCTGTCTCAGGCAGGTAAGGGGAGTTCAGAGAAAGCCTCTCCCTGCATCTTTGTTTCTGTGCCTACAGCGCAAAACGATGAAAACACCAAAGTAGAATACTGTGGGGTAGTGTATTTCGCTTCACTTCACTTTTAAATGACAACACCAATTTGCCCCTTGTTCTAAGCCTATAATTGCCTTAGATGCAAAGCATCCTTGTTCTTTTAGTTTAGTTCAAACCCAGACTTGCACTAGAGCACCTGCAGGAAGGCCAGGGACTGCTGAGGTGGACACAACTGCAGAGTTGACTGAGGTTGCTCTTGACTGACTCAGTGTCCAAGCCCTCAAGAAGCCATGAGGAGTGAACTCTCTGAGACTATAACAACCAGCCACTTCTCATGCGGCCGCAGCAGATTGTATCTGAGCCGCGCCCGGGCTCCCCCAGAGGCCTGGTCTCCCCACCTAGGCCTGGGGAACTTGGCACCTGTCAATGGCCCCACCTTGCGCATTATTGGGACGTTTACCTAAGTTGATATAAGAGCTTGGAAAAGAGCCTGACACACAGTCAGCATGGTAGGTGTGGCCTGCAGTCGATGCTACAATTGTGTTGCTGGGAACTCTGCCACAGTAGGACTGTAGTAAAAATCAAATTCTAAATATTTTCTGAGATCTTTGCTAATTGTAAATAATCTGAACTTCATCAAGGCACATGCACAGGATTTTGGATCTGCAGGTAAACCATTTATTCTGATCCATTATAGACAAAGAGGACAAAATTATACACACACACACACACTCAAATACTTTGCAGGTATAGGTCAGGAATGGCAATTTAACTAAAGTTTAAATGAAGCAGGTGAATTTTTTAATGAGGTTTTCATTAGATATTATTTATAACCAGGTATTTGAAACAGAATGAAGACTTAGAGAGATTTGGGGGGAGGGTTGCACACGTGTGTGTGTGTGTGTGTGTACAGTTTGCCTTTTCCTTTGCTGTCAGAATGGTTCCATTTAGGAAACAAGCTTTCTTCCCCAATTTGCAGATGTCTGCAAACAGTATTCTGCCCAGAAGGGAAAAAAATAGCTTACTATGATTCATCTGAAGCAAACCCCCTAGAATGTCAACATGGAGTATTTATTGCTGTGAGAGGATTAATTTATCTGTAGAAACAGGTACTGCTTCTCACCCTAAAATCAGGGCCATCCCTTGAAACAGTATGTTTAGGCAACTTCCCCCTAAAAATATATGAGGACCCCACAAGTTCCCACTAGCCCCCAAGCAGCTCCCCATGTCTCATGACCCCCACTTTCTAGCTGAAATTCTTTCCCACAGCATCAATCCGATGTTTCAAAGATACAGATAACTCACTTAACATAGAATTGACCTGAGAGAGGAGAGTGTGTTCAATGTCCGTTAGCATCTTTTAGAGCCTTAAATGGTCAGATAAGCTACTGCACCCCTTGAAGGTACAGAGAGCAGTTCCTGAGAGGCGATTTTCAATTTGTGAAAAGCATTCGGGCAACAGAAATTTGAATTGTAAAGAAGGAAACGAGCAAGAGTTAGTGCACCCATCCTTTGAGGAGGGGCCTCCTGGCAGGATGGATTGGCTGTGGTGGAGGGAAGGTCAATGGGCACTCAGTGAGGGGGGAGGGCAGAGCACTCCAGAGAGCTGGCTGGATCCTGCAGGACACAAGGTTGCCTCCTTCCTATCCTTTATAGCTTCCTCCTCTGCTATCCTCCTCCATGCACATTTGGAAAGGACTAGAAAAGCAAAGAGGAGAAGGGAATTCTGGGTATAAGATATAATAATGCCATGCTCTTTGCTCTACTGCATACATCCAGTCTAATAAAATGCTCATCGGGGGTCATAACGCTCTGTTGGAGAAAGTCTGTTTCAAATAAAAGGGGAGGGAGTGGGTATAGTTGGGTGGTAGAGCACATGCTTGGTGTGCACAAGGGCCTGGGTTCAATCCCCAGTGCCTCTGTTAAGGGGATAAATAATAAATAAATAAATAAATAAATAAAGGGGGCAAGAAAAGCAGAAATGAACCAGCAAAACAGCTCGGGGCTGCCAAAGTCACACTGCCCGTGTCACCCGCACCCGAGACTCACCCTGCGGAAAACAGCCCCCATCTGCCCTGCTCTGTGTAATTCTGGTGGCCAACTACGGTGTGTCACAAGCTGAAAATAATGACAAGGATTAGTACAGTTTCCTTTTTGTAGTTGTTTCCTGACAAATAGGTATCAAATTTGTCAAGGAAAAAGTCTACATACAACGATAAAGTTACATTTTCCTCGGTTTAAGCTCATCGCTATTTTGGTTGTTTGGTGGGGCCGGTCCCAGGCACCTATTTATTGTAACGTTTCTTTTCTAGAGCCAGAATAGGACAGACTCATATACCATTCTGATCTGGGTGCATTTCTTCAGAAGGTACGCTGGACTCGGGGGACTGCGGCTGCCTGGGCTTGGGGCTGATGAGGCCAGGGGAAAACCTATGCGTGGATTTTAACAAAAAAGATTTCACAGTGCAGTGAACAAAATACAATGATGGGCACCAAAGAATATGAGGATACTCTGACCTCTCACCTCGCCTTGACATTCATTCCTATCATGTCCCCGCAGAATTTCTGTTGAGATTCTGCAGAGATTCCCTTGATTTAAGCTGACTGATTTAAAGGAGGCCAGTGGGGAAATCAGAGGAAGTGAGGCAGGAAAGGCTGGAGCGATGAGTTTGGAATTCTTTACTCTGCTTTATTTCACAAGGGAGTATTTCGCTGGGGGTCTTAGGAATCCAGCGGGGAAACTATAACCGGGCCCCACCTCGTCCTAACGGTCCTTCCATCCTGCTGCTTCTCAGCTCCGGCCATTCCCGTACAGTCCCCACTTGTCACAGCCAGCAGCTGCCTCTTGCTCACTGACACTTCCCGGGACACTTAAAAGAATGCTCTTATCATCACGAAATCCCCTGAGAGCAGAGCTTCTAAGACCCTCCCGGTCACCTACCTGTGTGGAATTTTTCCTGGCTTTCCACCGGGCACAACCGGGCTCAGTGGTGGAGAGGAAGCGAGGCCCCACCTCTGGATGCCAGCACCGGCTGCTTCCGGCGAGGGGGGCGGCCCCACCTGCTGATGCCCGGGCGTCTTGGCGCTCTCTCTGTTTCTGACTCACCCTGGCTGAGTAGTATCTGGATCTGATTCCACTGTATGCTGGTCATCTAACTCCTCATGGAGGAATCTACCCCCAGAAAAGAGCAAACTACATAGTTTCCCCACCCCTTCAGGACAGACCGCTGCAGCCCTGGACCGCAACAGAGGAGATGCTTCAAGGTCTCCTTCAGTCACTGTACTCGCTTCCTAGGCCTGTCGCGACACAGTGCAACAAACTGAGGGACTCAACACAAAAGAGATACAGTCTCACGGTTCCTAAGGCTACAAGTTTGAAATCAAGGTGTCCCCAGGGCTATGCTGCCCCTAAAGGCTCTCGGGAGAACCCTTCCTTGCCTTTTCCGTGCTTCTGGTGGTTGCCAGAAATCCTTGGCATCCCTTGGCTGATGGCAACATTGTTCTAATCTCTACTTCTATTGTCACATGATAGTGTTCCTTTTCCTTGTGTGTCTGTCTCCGAATCTCTCTCTCCTTATAAGGACACAAGCCATTGGATTCAGGACCCACCCTAATCCTCTATGACTTCATCCCAGCTTGATTCCATCTGCAAAGACCTTGTTTGCAGGTGAGGTCACTTTCACAGGTGCCAAGATTGATTTCAACATATCGTTTTGGGGACACAGTTCACCCTATAATCAACACTGCTGGGCACTGGGTCATCTCCAAGCAAGAAGCAGCTTCCAAGTGTGCATCACAAGCTCAAAGCACACCCTTCAGTCCCCAGACTCAGCACTCACCCCCTCCCACACCCATGGAACTAACCTGCCCTGTGGGGGCCACTGAGGGCTGTGGCCTAATGTCTCACCGGCAGGACTGGCCCACCTGCTCCAGACTATTTCTGAGTGAGGTCAGATCCCGGAGGACCAGTCACCCCTCACCATCGCTCCGGCACTTTGGTTGCTGTGAACTTTAAACCCACAGCTTCCTTCTTCCTAAGCACTCTGATCATCCTTGTAATAGAGCTTTTCTTTTTTTCCTCATGCTTTCCGTCACACTTTGATGCCCTCCCAATCCACACACAATATTGAGATTATCTTCCAAGGAATGAGTTTCCTAAAACCTCGTGAGTCCTCTTGATTGATCTGAATTTGGAGAGCTGCAGAGTGCCCTGGAGTGACTTGTCCCCATGCAGACAGCTTATAAGGTCACCTATCTCCACTGAACTTCCCATTTCCTACTCATATATCACTTTTAAAAAGAACATGTTGACTTCCTCAATTGTAAATCAGGTCTTAAGTGTGCACATTTTTCAGGAAAGCAGATATCAGGGCACAGGTATCAGATTGTGGAATTTATTATCCACAATGTACAATAATAATCTCTGTGATACTTTTAGTCCCCATCTGCACACTGATTTGATTGTACATCTAGAAAAAGACAGAAACAGAGGCAGAATGAGAGGGAGAAAGAGACCACTGTCTAAAAGTCGGTGCTTAATCATTGCATCAGACTTTGTGTAAGGACAAAGAATCCTACTGAAAAAGTAAATACCAAGAGGCTTAGTTAGGTATGACAGTGCAGGGCATTTTATAAACATTCTGATGCGTAGATACAAGAGGAAGTGATCTGTGAGATGGTTACTTTGCATTACGCTGTGTTCAAAGCCAACTGAAATTCCTCATTTGCATTAACCATCTGAGCTGTTTTCCATTTGGAGGAAGGTTCTATTCTGAGTTCCAGCTCCTCCCATATTAGGTGGGCAGCATTAGAGTCTCTGTTTTTGAATCTGTCCAGATGAGACTGTATATCCAAGTAAGTTCTATATATCGTAGATGAAGGAAGGATTTAAATTAACAATGGGATTGGGTTTTTTAAAACACACATTAAAATAATATGGCTTCTTGACCATGAGAAAAACATGCAAAATAGTGAATGGCATGAATCATTTGTTCCCTAATAGAAGGAAATGACCTGTTTCATGGTTTCCATAGGGAGAAATACTCAGTAAGCAGATGACATCAATTTTTAAAAAGTACCATTATGACATTTTATCAGTAACAGTGGAATTTGGGTAAAACACTGATGTGCAGCTAAGCAGGATGAAGCTCCTTCCAGGTTTCAAGATGGGTGATATTTGCTCACCTGTTCCAGAAGGCAGGCCAGGTGCCTGGGGGCCCAGCTCCAAAGGTGGGGCTGCGTTTAAAGCCCGGACCTCCTCAAGAGCGTGACTTCTGGGGCAGGGCCCTGAGCTGGGCTATTCCTGGGCTCTAGGGTTTGAGCTGCCAACCCAGGCTGCAGCAGCTCACATAGGGAATCTCCGACTGTCTTTTTTTGGAGGAACTTAAAAGGGACTTGCTCAAGGACTTCTCGGCAAAAATGCTAAGTCATCAGTATTCTAATTTGTTCATAAGAGCTGAAACGTGACTTACTAAAGTTTGTTGATTGTCCTGACAGTGTCCCCACGAGCAGGAGAAAGCAAGCTTCATAAAAGAGAAAAAGAGGTGACTTTTACAAAAATTCAACCCACCCTCGAGATGACGAAATGAACATTTGGGAGTATTTTTCTCATGTTCTTAAAAACATTTTCATAGTGACCTTTTTAAAAAACGAAATTGGAATTACACTGTATTGATTTGCATCTTCAATTTTACTTACTTGTTTTGAGAATATTTTCCCACTCATTAAGTATTCTTTGAAAATGTAAATTAATTAGCTGCACAGGAGTGTTACACAGTAAACAAACACATTACAACACAACCCCATGATAAATACTCAAATGTTATACCTCAGTGTTAAAGGAGCCAGAAATTCTGTATTGAGTGTTATATTTTTTTCATTCCCTGGAAAAAAAAATTTACATATGTTACACTGTACATGAAACATTATGGGGTTTTTTTTCCCCCTACAAAGTAGATCATGATAATTCTAAAATTGGGCAGAACCACCTGGAACGTGAGTCACTAGACTAAGAAGGAAAAGAGAAAGCATAATGTGTCTTCCCAGGAAAAAAAGACCTCCATTATCCCTTGTATTTCACAGTCTGGAAACTAGGGATCTGGGTAAACATTAGATTGGATGATTTTCTAGAATTAACGGGCCAGGAGACTTCATGATTCAAGTGCCTACAGAAATGCGGCCATCAGTTGGCCGGTTAGTGAGGGGTGTTCTCCCCAGACCAGTTTAACGTAAGGACGAGGCAGACAGAGAAGGCACTAAGCATCTGGCTCTGCTCTTTACTTATTCAGATCCTGGAAGTACAGAAGAAAATCCTGTCTATAGCCCCTCAGAGGGGAGTTCTCTGAACGCGTAGAGATTCGCTCAGGTGGCCCAGAGAGAGCTGGGTAAAAGGGCAACGAAAAATCTAGAGTCCTTTTGTCCTCCATGAATACAGACTTTAAAGTTTTATCGGCTTTATCGTGAGTATCCTGGTTTAATACTGGTAGGACATTTACTTTACCATGTAAGAAAACAAGGAGGGGGGAAACAAAAAAGCAGTTTCCATGAATCAGAGATACGGCCATGATATAGGAAGATAAGCAATTGCCAGTCATGGAATTCTTATCATACGCTAATTCCCTGTGCTAAACACTTTACGTGTAGTATCTAATTCTCACACAATCAGGGGTAAATAGATGTCATCCTTCTACAGCTGAGGAAGGAAAGATTGGAGGGCTGACTTCATTCAGCCTCTCCCTTACTCCCTCAGAAAATGTGTACTTGGTTCCTAAGGTGTGGCCGGCATGGTGTGAGCACGGGAGATGTGGTTGGGAACATGGCTATCATCTCCGCCTCCACCCTGAGCGGACAAGAGTCACAGCTGGAATCTGCAGCTGCCTGCCCATCTCCAAAGCACTGAACCCAACACTAACCATGCTGTGTCATAAAGAAATCTGTGAGATCTCACAGGAGACCAGTAAATAGCACTGCATCTTCTTCCTGATTTGAGAATCACCATGATTAACTTTAGAATTTGGAATTAAAGTGACAAGTGCTATTGTGCGTCCTTCTGTGATGATGAGGTGAACGCAGGTGGCATTGGCTAGCCAGACTTAGAACTAAAGCCCTCTGGTTTTGCTCCATCACCAAAAAGAGTCTTATCAACCACTACAGAAGAGATAAGAATGCGCACAGCAAAAGAAGTATCACCAGTATTTACTTAAAACAGAAGATTCATCATGATGACCAGAATTTGATAGAATGGGAAAGACAGAACCTCTGCAAAATACTTTCAAGTGACCTTCATCCACGAATACAGTTTCATTTTGCAAGCCAAGGACCCCTCCTCCCAGACTGGTGAAAACCCACAGCAGGTGAAAACGTTTGTCTAGGTGACTGATGGGAGACCCAGAGCTTGAAAGCATCAATTCATGCCACATTCCTTCCATACACCATGCAGTGGGCTTTTTGAGGGAATGCAGTCACTGTCATTATCTTAGAGCTTCTGGTCTCCATAATGGAAGAGAGAACCTCAACTTAGTCCTATTCTTGGGCTGGTTGGATAAACTCACAGACTCAGAAAGCAAACACTTTGCTTTTGGCATAAAAATGTTTTTTGAACATTCTAATAATGTCCACAAAACTTATTCTTCACAGGTTTACTAAAACTTAAATTAATTATAAGACATTGACCATGTATATTTCAAGTTTTTTTACTATCAGACCCCTAGTCAAGGATTACACCACCAGGATGGGTTTAGTCTTAAAACCAAATCATATTCCCATGAGATTCATCAAAAAAAGCGTGTAACCTGTCTGGAGCAGATTCAGGGATGAACATTAATTGGTAATTCAAAACAGTGATCGAGGTAGTTTTACTTGGGTTTAATTATTTTTCCTAAACAAGCTGTTCCTCTTGCTTTATCTTAAAATGTACAGCAAACCTGGTTTTATCAAAATAAAATAAGCCTAATCATGGGACATTATTTGGAAATCAAGTTTTATTGTTGCATAATGGTTTAATAACCTTGATAAATGAGGCTTGTGTCCTAATGAACACATTTATTTAAAGGAGCTTATTGGAATGAAATGAATCCCTTCAGACTTTTCTCTCTTAATGTAGGAATGCTCTCATAAAAGCTTAATTTGGTAATCTGTGTAACAAATAATTAATTTTTCACTAACTGAGAAAAAAAACCAAAAGTATTGAAATAAACAAATAAGACCAGCTCATTAAAAAATGCCCCACACAAGAGAATAATAGAGCCAATTACTGAATTTACTAAAATCTCCCTAACTTCTTCTTGTATGTGAGTATTATTATTTTGGTAGTAAGTCACTAACACAGTATGTTGACTCGGACACCTCCTTAGTTAGCGGTAATTGTGTAATGGTGACCATGGAAGTAGCAGGATCGTTAATGCAAACCAAGGACATTCCTTAATAATCTGTCGACTTTTCAGAGGGGAAGAGAATCTGCTTTGATGAAGCTATTTCTGTCACATCAGTGTTGACTGAAGTGAGTGACTCATGTCGTAACCATGGCAACAACGCCGAGGCGCAGGAAGAGGCGAACATGTGCGCACAGGCTGCTGCTCTCGGGGCTGCATCTGTTCAGGGGTCCGTATCTGTTAGAAGCATACTTAATGCCTCAAAACACCAAGCTCATTTGGTTCTGCTTTCCCATCACACTTTTGCTGATTCTCTATTACAGCCGCAAGTAAATATATAACAAGGCAACTCAATACTTCCCTCACAGGACCTTCTGTTCTTTCCAGAAATGTGTCTCATATTTAAAGATGTGTGTCCAAATGTGCTAAAAACAGACCCTCCTCCCAGACACATTTCTACCACTTCTATTTCTGAAATCCCTGGTCAATCTCCAGACTCCCATACTATATTTATATTTATATTATTTATATTTATGTCTTTCTACGTATCTTGCATCTGTGTCCATAGTTTTCTAATATATTAGTACATATATGCTTGCAGGACAGACAAGAAAAGAACATCAAGAAAATAAGCAACTTCCTTATTCACTCAACCTAAGTCTAGCCAAGTTATATGTGTATGTATCTCTCTCTTTACTAAAGTGGTTTCCGAAACTGTCATCTGTTCAGCTTAAGTACCACAGAGTTCCTATCCAGTCAGCTTTGTTAGATTCAGTATCTTTGGGGACAGACCTTGGAAAAAAAATGACCCACCAAAACTTCGGGTATTTTTCTATTTAAAATCAAAGTCTAGAAACATGTTCCTTTGATATTCAGCTGGGATCTACTGGAAGCCTACTATGTGCAAGGCACAGTGAAGAACACAAAAGTGAATGAGGCATGGTGCCTGCCCTCAACAAAACAGAAACACAAACAGCAGAAAGTAAGACAAGATGAAGTGGTGCAGACAAGGAACTGTATTCGTTTAGATGAAAGAGGGCAATTTATGTTGCCTATGTAGCAGGCAACTTTGAGGTGGACCTCGGAGAATGGGTCTGATTTTTAAGAGTGATTAGGAGTGATCCCCATGGAGGAAACACATCGTAAAAGATGTGACTCAGAATCGTACCTGCCTCGCCACGCCAGCCATGCGCTTCTGGAAGACGGGGGCTGGTTTTGATGATCTGAGCACCCCTGAGACCCAGAACTATGTCTGACACATGGCAGGCGCCCAGTGAAAATGTGCCAGTCAAACTCAAGTGAGGGCTAAAACATAAAATGTGCCTAAAACAGAGCAGCAAAAAAGGACAGTTTGACCAAAGCACAGAATATGAGAATGGAAATAGAATATATCATGTTGAAAACCAGGATGGGAACGCACTGGGCTGGGCTTGATTTGGAAGTTATTATTAGCTAATCTGAGGTCACCGGTCCTTTTCAAAAGATTAACCTCGCAACAGTTGCACCATCAAATCAAAAGAGAGGGAGAGACTGAGAGAGATCCGGGTGGGAGAAGGCTACCAGTTAAAAGATTATGGTAATAATTTGCTTGATAAAATGAAATTACTGTGACAGAAATGATGGCCCTGAAATTAACAGCGGCAGTTACAAGAACTCTACGAACAACAGCAAAAACACTGATAAACACAAACAGTAGCTAATATTTAATGCTCAACACTATATTCAAGCACAAAAATAGGAATTTCTATTAATTTACCTCTTGAGACTCCTACTACAAAGTTGTAATTCACAAGTTGATAGGTGAGAAAATTGGGATTTGGAGATACTAAGTAACTTCCTCAAAGAAGCTCTGGACGAAATTGTATTAGGATGTCACATTTTGTTTGATTCTCTGCAATACATGGTAGGTGTCAGAAACACACATGGAGAAGCTCTGTCAAGTACAGCTTCTCCTCTGAATACAAGCGATTAGAATATTCAGCACCAGTGGTAATAACTCCAAACTAGAATCTCTGTAGCATGGTGCCTTTACAGGATAATTCCCACCCTTTTGTAGCTACTGGATTAGAGCAGGCTGTGATGGTTTATAGCTGTTGACCCGCAAAAGGCTGAAGTTCACTGTAAATATTAACAGGAGAAATGCTCAAAAATAGATGTCTAAATCTTTTTATGGAACTAGTCAAAGATTTACTGTAATTGCTTTAAAAAAAAGAGCTCTCCATTAAAATATAAACTGGCAACACAATCTTTTATGTGATTCACTTGTTAAAAAATGTACTAAGAACGTAAGATGTACAAGGTGCCAAACGAGATGGAATGAGAGATAAACCGTGAAAAAGAAATTAGCCTTAATCTCACAGCTATTATAGTGAAAGAAACAGACACACTTATGAAATAGAGAAGTACGCTAGTATTGCCAAAGGACAATGTTTTGAGATCACAGAAAGAATGATGAGAGTCAATACATCAGGCATATGAACAAGCCGGTCTTAGAGTCTCTTTCCGTGTTTGAGGCTGTGAGGGATACATGCATGATTTCAAAGACTACTTTTGGCTGGGGGAAAATGAATTGTATGTTACAGGATTTGCATAGAGTAAAAGCATTTTTAAAAAAGCACAGAAAGAAAGACTAATTAATTCAGGGGAGGGAAGCCTTGAAGAATGGGGTAGGATTTGGGGAAACCAAAAGGTAAAGGAAATTCTATACCTGGATTGGACTAACAGCGTGAACACCTATGGTGGGTTTCAGGAAGAGCAGGCAGACATGGCTGAAGGAGGAATGTGGTGGAAGATGAGACTGAAAAAGGAGAATGGAGTCGGATCAGGGGATGGCCTTAAGGTCACACTAAATTGTTAGAAGTTGACCTCCCGGACAACGGAGAGCCCCGAGAAGTTTTGGAAGAAGGGAGCGACATAATTGGGCTGGATTTTAGGAAGAGCCCTCAGGCAACAGTATACAGCATGGTGAGGAGAGGTAAGGGGTTAAGTTAGGTACCCCTACCTGAGATCTCAAAGACAAAGTGTGAATCTGATCATCGGATAAGGCATTAGGAAACTGTGAGGTCAATAGTGCAAATATCAAGCATTCCAGGAAATACCTGTTGTTGAAGGATAACTAGCTCCCTTCTAGGAGCCACGAAAGCTATTAATGAGTTGCTCATTCCTCTGTCTTCTTTCACTCTCTGTGCAGAAAATACCCCTAAGTATTCAATAAAAACACACTGAAGTGTCCCAGTATAACTTAAGCTCTAAATTCATGGTGACTTTTTTCCTTAAAAAATCCAAGCATCCTCAAAAAAAAAAAAAAAAAGCCAATGATGTTATATATAAGTCAAGAAGGCCAAGATCTCTCTCTCTCTTTTTTTTTTTCTCCAAGATCTTTTTAATACTAAGCTTCTAGGATCATTAACTGTACTCAGAAGTTGAAACAATGAAAGGTAACTTACACCCTGGAAACTGCTTCCTGCTGTCCAATTGTAAAGAAATTGGCCTTCAGAATAGAGGAGTGAAATTACCTGGAGCAGTCAAATAATTTGCTAACACTTATCATTTATAGAAATGCTAAAAACACTGAAAACTGTTACCTCTTGGGTATCCGCCCTTTGTGTATGTGGCATACCAGGAAAAGTTTAAAGTGATTGAAAATATGTAGCTGCAACGCAGCTGGAATCTATGGATTAATGCACTGCTGCTTATGAATCCAGGACCATGACATTCACGGAAGCAAGATCAACATCCTGCTCTGTGATCATGACCTCTACTGTTTCTTCCTCAACTCTGTAGAGATTATGGAATTAGAAAGATACATGCTTAAAAAAGAAGCATCACAAAACTCCCCAAAGCTATAATGTTTCCAAAGTGAATAAGACACACTATCCACCTTGAGCCTCCAGATTCTGTCTGTCTTAATAAATATTGGAAATTATTCTAAGGAAATGAATGGTAGAAGGCTCAGAGAAATAGCCCAAAGCAAATCAGAGTCTCTGCTCCTTCTGGGTATTTGAGCACACTTACACCGGTGTGTGGGATATTTTTTTTTTTTTCCCCCTCTTGGCTTCCCGTAAAGCTTCATAATTATTTTCTCATGATCCTCATAGAAACAGATTGCTCTGTTAACATATGTTGCTTGGGTTTAGGCTTATTAGAACATACCCTGTTCTATCTGATCCGTAATTCAAACTAAATTGGCACTTATTCTCCAAAAACACAAGATTGTTTTCAAAGTTCTTAAGGGAGATGGAGCAAAAGAGTCCTTTTCTTTGTGTTTTTAGTGAAGTTGCCGCTCCGCTCCAGCAAGAAGGCATCTGTGTTATTTCAGGTGCTCACCTTTACGGCCAGAGTTGTGCTCAAAATACAATGTACCTTTAAGTGACTCTGGGACTGATTCATTTCTCAGATGTTTCCCCTCTTCCCTCTGTGGTGATGTGAAATTCAGCACTGGCCCACTTCAGTTATTACACAAAATAAAATTATACTGTATCTTAGAATACTGGTTATTTTCTTGGCACTTCGGGTGCCCATTTTGGATAGGGTTTTGGGTAACAGCTAAAGGAGTGTTAAGAAAAGCTCAGGTGTTTCTGGTTAGTGGACACTTAATATCAACAGTATTATCAATGCTTTAGCCATTAATTAAAGGAAAAAGGAGATGAAGTTCTCAGGCCCAACATAAGGATGAAGGAAAAGGACACTCATGGTCTCTTCAAGTCCTACTCTCTCAACAGCTTTCTCAAAATTCTGTCCCGGAATAACTAATGATCCATTCCTGATTTTTTTTTTTTAATCACCAATCACGTGCCAGAAGCAGATTCATTGAAGAGCACCATTCTGCAAAGCCTGAAGTGAGAGTCAAGATTTCCACACCTCTAAAAATATCCAAAAAGGCAACATAGCTGCTTCATGTTAAACTCAATTAGAATAAATTGCAGAAACAGTTTTGCAAATAACACCACTTCCAAGTTAAATACCCACATGAATAATAATGATACTAATTTAAAATAAATCTAATTGTCCATAGCTGATTAGAACTGAAGAATCATTTTGAGATGCAAAGAATTTGGACCTCTCCTGTTTTATTACACTGTCACGGATGTTTTTCATATGCAAAAAAACAAAACCAACAAACTAAAAAAACAGAACTCAAAAAGTAACACGTTCATCCCTGACCCCATTCTCCAGATAAGGGCCCAGTGATAAAACATCACCTCCTTTCTATTTTTTTGCGGATTATTCTGGAGTACGACTTTTTCTAACATCTGTTACAGAACTTGTGACCTTTTAACAGGTATCAATGGTGCTCATTTATATAATTACATGGGGCTTTAATTATTGTTTTGGCTAAAATCGAAAGAACTCATTTTTCTCCCTTACTACAGCCTGCTACCACTTAGAAGGTTGTTTTGGAGAAAAATTATAATCTCACATGATAGTTTTCTCTAAATTATTTGGAAGCTGAGCAACACAGGGCCTAATTATAAGGAACAAAGTCTATAATTTCTAAGAGGAAGCCCTCAGTTCTCTGGAACAGGGCTCTTCCTCAAGGATTGACTTAGTCTCCTAAAACAGTTCTTGTTTTCTCCTTTTTTCTGATGTATGTTAAAACAGAAACCATTTTACTTTCCAGAAAGCTCTGTGTATTTTTTTTTCTTCCACTTACGGTAAAATACTTGGCTTTTGCCACTGTGGCCTCAAGTTCATCTTCTCGTTATATTCCCAAATTTTTCTCCTTAATTGTTTGATTCTCAACCCCGTTGGCATTTCACATCTGGATCAAAATTCCAAGTAAATGTGAGAAAATGGGGACAGGGGCAAGACTTCCACTGGTTGCTCCAGAAAGTTTGCTGACACAAGCTTCAAAGAGTCAGCTGTTACCTGTTCTATTATTCTTTGCGGAAGCTAGGGCACAGATTCAGTCACCATGGTGATTTTGTGTACAAGTAGGTAACACATCAAACATTTCTATCACACTTAAAGCGGGGGTGGGGAGAAGGAATTAAGAAGGTGGTTTTCACTGTGGTTCGTTTCTTGTTCACAGTGTCCTTTGTCCTAGACTGGCTCCCTTTAGTCTCTGACCAACCCCATGAGGTAGACAGATAAGGAACTTGAGCATCACTCCCACTGCAAAGGTGAGAAAACTAGAGTCCAGGGAAACAGAGTGACACACGTCCACAGTCACGTGGATAATCAGATGCTGGAGTTGTGATTGGAGCCTAAGCTTTTTTTTTTTTTTTTCAGATTTATAGAGGTATAACGGGCAGACAGAATTGTAAGATATTTTAAATGTACATTGTGATGATTTGATTTATTTATACATTGTGAAAGGCTTCCCCTATCTAGTTAATTATCACATCCATCACCTTACATACTCACCCTCTTTTTTAAGTTTTTCAGTGAAAACATTTAAGGTCTGCTCTCTTAGCGAATTTCAGAATCTAAGCTTTTAAAGCCCTGGTTCCATGTTCCTCATCCCACACTGTCTCAGTCCAAAGGGAGATTTATCAGTACCTCTGCTATGAAAAAAACAGTAATTTATTCTTTGAGATGATAATGTAAATATCTTTCAAAAAGTCAGTAAATGCATTCTCTAGATCTCAAAAATCAAAGGCTAATAGACAAAAATGCTTTCACATAAGGCGGATTAGCAAGGTGGAACCTGGGCCCCAGGTCTTAGCTACATGGAAGAGTTTGCCTTTCTTGGCTGAGAAATGCTTCTGAAAATTTTTTAGAAAATGTGTAGAAACCTTCGCATGGTCCCTGTTCCTGCACTGCAAAGACAGGGTGCACCCTACACCCCATGTGGTGCACGCCAGGGAGAAGGCTGCTTGACTCATCACCTGGTGGTAGCAGTCCTCTCACCTGCAAACATTTTACATTTACATTATATGTGAATAATCAGAATCCACCGTTATAAGATCGACTCAGGAAAAATGAAGAATTCCGGAAGAAATGAGGAATTTAAGGCATTTAAAAAATTTGTTTTCTAAACCTCAGGATAAATCATTTTGTTCCCCATAAGACATTCCATGGATATTTTGCCTTTTATGGTTTTTGGCTTTCTTAACCATTAAATCATTTTTACTGGAAATGATCAATAAGGGAATAAAATAATGGGTCGAAGTGCGTTAAACTTAATGGCTTTATGGACTTAAAAATTCCATCTTATTTATTACAGCATGTTCCTGTTGGTTATGCCTACGGCTATTTCTTGAATCACTTAAAGCTCCAATGAGATATTTCTTTAAATGTGTTACCACTAGTGATTAATAATATCTGTCTGGAAACTTAGACATTAATTTCATATTTAATTTAGACACTTGTTTTTAAATTGTTCATTTCAGGAATTCGATTAAATGCATAGAAATGTTAAAAATTAACAGCTCTGTGCATGTCTTTGGAGTATTTCTTTAAACAAAGGCTCACTCAGACCTTTTTATGTATCAAACATTGTGTTTAAACTATGGGATAGTAAACACTGGAACATGGATTGTAGGTTTTGACCTCAAGGAATCTATAGTCCATTGGAGATGATAAGACATTTAAGGAATAGTGGAAGAAAAAAAATGGAAAGAAGTTAGAAAGGAAGAAAGGAAATAAGATCTTTGAAAGAGACGCAGGGGTTATAGTGCCACCAGGAATATGATTGCTAGCCAACATTCCACCCAATCTGTGACAGAAGGAAAATAAAATTTACTATAAAATTGGAGACGTTCTCCTTATAACTATGTATGAATATAAATTCAATGAGAAATTACAATTTGCTGGATTCCAATTTTGGTAGTCCATCCACTGGGATAAAAGCTCAGTGAGGTTAGAGACCCCAGATAACAGAGGCTCGAATAAGAAAGATGTTTATCACCCACACGTGTGAAAGCGCAAACTGGTTGCTGCTGGAGAGTGTCTCCATCATTATCCGGGGCCTCGCCTCTCTCCTCCACACTCAACATACGGCTTGGCTTCCCTTTTATGGTCAAGATGGCTGCTCCAGACCCTAAACAGCAGGTCCGCACTCCAGCCAGCAGAGGGGAGACAAAGGGGGAGCAGAAGGCACCCCCTTCCCTGAAAGAACCTGGCGGCCCCCTTGGAGGGAGCACATGGGATTCCTCTCCCACGCACCAGCCAAACTTTGGTGGCAAAGGAAGGAAAACTGAGAAATGTAGTCCTCACCTGGTTTAAGCCATGTGCCCAGCTAAACCTTCGATTCTAAGTTAAGAAGGAGAGACTGGTACTAGAGGACAGCCGGTTATCTCTGCTGCGGGGCAGGGACCGTGCGACAACCTCCGACCGCAGAACTCCGCTGTTATATATGAGGAAAGTGTTTGCTTATCACATATTACTAGAGCTTTCATTTTCCAAAACAAATGACAAATGCATCCTGGATGATTTCAACAATCAAAGGAAGATTTCTCACCTTGTCAAGCACTACCCTTTTGCAACTGAAAGCTAACACCTTATGCTAAGCTAGTCAGAGCCAAACACAATTAATTAGATTAAGCTTGTCACTAAAATATCAAGACAAATGTTCTTGAAACATGGCACTTTCTCCCTTTGCCTTTTTTTCCTCCCTTGTCTGGTTTATTTACAATAAAAAAGTAGGTTGAGGGATAGAGTTGCAGTAACTGATCCTTTTAACTGTTACTCTATATATCACATAACTGATAACCAAATGCTGGAGAGAAAAAGCGTATCTGAATTGTGTTAGCATAGTCTGCCTGACCCGGATCACATTTAATAATTAATTACAGTGTATGGTTCACGCTGGTTTGAGAGTCTCTATAAAAACCCTCCAGGCAAGTCTGTATACGTCATTCTCTAGGGAGCTTTCTCTGTTTAGTACCAGAGCTGTGACTTGCATCTCTTGCTTCTCCAAATCAAAAAGATTGAATTTTCCTTTTCTTTCTTTTTTTTTCTTCTTTTTTTTTTGTAATCTCTCTCTAAGAAAATGATTTGCCAGAGTAGTTTTAAAAATGCACCATTTAACAATGCTGTGGCATATCTTTCTTTATACAATAAACAACAGACAAGATAGTTTTCTGAAAACGAGATTCTCTTTTAGATCATTGGGCAAACTTGCTATTTAACGGAATTTGATAATACATTTGTAGAGAGTATGACTCACTCGTAGAGCAAAAATAAATCATCTAACTGTTCCTGATTTATAACTCCGGGTTTCCTCATGGCAGGTTTGCTTAGAGCTAACCTTCAAAGGAAACAGGACTGCTCTTATAAAGACAGATCGTAAAATTACAAACTGCGGAGATCAAGGAAACAGTGTCTAACTGTCTGACTCTTCTGTTTGCAAATGAGGAGATGGATGTCCACAAAGGTAGAAAGATTCCTAAAGACACCAGCCAGTTAGCATCCAGAACCCGACCCCAGGTTCTCCCAAACCCCAGAGAAGTGCACTGTCTGTTGCTTGACACTTGAGACAACATGACTTTGAAGTGGAATAAACATAGATGTCCTTGTGCACAGAATCCGACTAATACATAGTTAATGCTAGGTAGCCTGGAGCACGCATACACCAAATTTGTGTCTGTCACCGGGAATAAGGTGATAATCAACAGCTACGGAGACAAGAGATTTAAGGAAACCTCAGCTTTCTCTTTGCTTTCTTGAGCTTTTCCTACTTTGGTTAGTCTGCCCTATTTATCTTAAGTGTGTGGCTTTTCGATCTTTTGAAATTTCATATACCTGGTCTTCCAACTCTTGGGCGGTAATGAGCTGTATTCAGGGTGCACTAAAATAATGCCCATCATCATAGTGAGAATGACAGTCTGTATTCCTGCAGCCATTCCTAGTGCCAAGTACTCTCCTAAACATAGTATTTTCTACGTGTATGACATATATTATTTCATTCCCTCCTCACACTGATCCTATGAGGTATGTACTGTTGTTTTCCTGCATTATATGGTTGTGGGAAATGAGGCACAGTGCATGCAAGTAAGTCACCCCAAGTCACACAGCTAACAAGTAGCAGGAGTCATTGTTTAAGTCCGAGTCATCAGTTTCAATCCCTGCAACATGTTGACGCTCATAGAAAAAGAATTATGTAACTCATGACATATACAGCTGTATATACGTAGTATGGACAGGAGACAGTGACGATGTGATGTCGTGAAATAAGCCCTAGTCTTGGGGCCAGAGGGTGACCGTCTTTTCTCTTTTTACTTCTGCCCAGAGGACTGAGCTAATTATCCTCCCCAGTCGGTGGCCCCTACCTCTTTTGACCCAGGTTGGGCTCCCACGTCTATGTGTAAGCACTTCTTTTGAGCCATAAACCACCCACCACACCTATGCATGGTACTGTTTTTTTTTTTATTCCTAAGAATTATGATTCCATTTGATTAAACAAATAATATGTTTTGAACATGGGTAACGTGCCAACCACAGTGGAGAAACACTGGCCCTGCTGAGATAACAGGTCTTAAAAGTCTACTCCATTCATCTTCGTGGCTCCCTTAATCTCCCTTCATGCAAAAGAGTCCGGGTTTCAATACCTCACTGCAAGTAACAGGAAAAAATTATTCTTAAGCAATCACTGACTTTTTTTTTTTTAACTTTGGCGTTCTGACAGTGGGGCGGTTATGCCCTATAATCAAAGGAAAACATAAACCCGCCATCTCCTAGCAACTCACTGAAGATTACTCCCAGGGAATAATTTGTGTGGCTGAGTCTCAGCACATATAACTTTGAACTTTGAAGCCAGCAGAGCTCCTACCCTGGCCATTAACTCTTTTCAGGATCCTGAACCCGTTTTTGATGACGTTGCAGGAATGGGCACTAAAATGTCGCAAGTGTGGGCAATTTTATATAAAAGGAAGAGTTTTAGCATCGTTTTTGCTGTCGTTAAAATCTAAGTGCAGTGCAATGTCACTAGTCATCAGCATCACTTTGCTGCTCTGTGGTTCGCCTTTGCTGAAGCCCGTTCCCCAGCTCTCTCGTATAAAGGGACATCTGTCGCCTGGGGCTGGACTGCGTCACGGCATCCTCGCCTTCCCTGATGCTTCCTCCCAGGGGGCTCCTTTATCTGCCCCCCCAGTCTGGTGTGCTGATGGAACCAATCAATCAAAACCGGCTCTTTGTCAATCTGAGGAAGCCACTGCTCTTGGATCCGTCATGTGCCAAGTGAAGGTGCAATCAAATCAGATTTTATTCAGCCATCTGTGCCTTAAAGAAGCAAACGTGATGCTAGAAGAATTCATTTCATCTCTTCAAACCAAGAGTTAGTAAGCACCTTTAAAATTTTAGTTTATAAAGCCTGACTAAAGAATGCATTTGAATGAATGGCCACAGCACGAAAGGGACCCATATCTGAAATGACTAATCACAAGTATCAACACCAAAGAGACATTCACTTTTTAATAGCAGTAGTAGTGACATTGCTAGCAATATGTGCCAGACCCACTCTAAGTGCTTTATGTATATTAATCATTGGATCCTTCAAAAATGCTAGGAGGTTGGCACCATTGTTATTCCTATTTATAAAGCAGGAAACTCAGTTAGGTTCAGAGAAAGGATAAGTAAGTTGCCTGAAGTTATCCACATGGACATGGTAGAACGGCTTTTTAACCCAGTTGGCTTGGTCCCAAAGTTTTGATCACCGCACTAGCCCGCCCTGGCAGCAGGCATCATCGGGTACCAATCCCAGCTCCCCGTCTGGAAACTGAGGACAAGAAGGTGACGATGCTACAGTTCTTGAAAATGCTCATAATTCAGATCATAAACATTAGTTCTGACATACTTCTGTGGAAATCCTCTGATATAGAAATTATGACTATTTCTATTTATTACGAAGAGAAAGAGGACTGCATTCTCTGAAGTCTCTTGCTGAGTGGTTTGCATATGGAAAAGTGTTCTTGTTCTGAGCAGACTGAGACATGTAATCAACTTTAGGTTTCCTCTGTGCCCTCCGGTGTAGTAGCATCAAAGGACATTGTGCAGTGAGCATGAATATTCTGTTACATATTCTAAAAACATTTACTCAGAGGTTAGTATTTATTATTTATCTATCAAGCATTTAGTATTTCTCATCTATTATTTAGGATCTCTGTCTTTAAGCCATTCATAGTCAAGAGAGAAACATGACTGGGGCGCTCACTCATGCATATTGTAAAGGATTCTGGGTCTGTCTGCATTTTCAGTCTTTATATTTCAAATTACGGAGCCACAGAAATTTTCTACTCACTACGTAACATAGTGTTTCACCTACATTTATCAAAAAAAGCTTTTGAAGTGCAAGGAGTATCTTTTAATCCTGCTAAGGTAGGGCTTAGAGAAAAGGCAGAATTAATCTTACCAGTGCTTTCTCTGATTTTAAAATTTGAGTCCCATTTTTCTTCAGCCTTGATTATTCTGGGCTAAATAACAATTTTTTTTCTTTAATCTGAAAAGTTATTTGTTTTACGTCTGTCCCTTTGACCTTGTTATATGCCTTATCTCAACTTTATCTCTTTCTTATAGTGCAGAAATATTTCTTGGAAAGTAAAACTATAAATTGCTGGAGACTAAATTAATATCAAAACAAAACGAACTTTGTTAAGTCCCTTTTTTTGCCTTATTGTCTGGGATAATTCCATTTTATGCCTGTTAAGTCAGCATAAATATTAACAACATCCGCTTTACTCTTAACACTGCTTTCTCCGTTTAGACAAACTTTATGGACATGCTTTCCAAAAGCAGGATAAAGCTAATGATTAAGTAAAATAAATTTGTTTTTATTTACAAATGAATTGACATCTACTGACTAGAAAATCTTGATATTTCCTCAAAACTGTTGTGAAAAATGCCACTGTAAAGTAGATCTTTTTTTTAAAAAACAATGACTGACAAGGCTTTAACTTGTGGTCCAAAAACACAATTCTTATCTTGTCATAGGATCATGTGTTCCGAAGATGACTTAAGTGGAAGCCAAATATCATCCAAAATACACAGTTGCATCTCTCTTGTAAAATGTATTTCTGGGCAAATTTTAGGTTGTAAGTTCTGTGTGCTAATGAGGTAGAAAGGGACTTAAAGCGAATTTAAATAAAGATTTAAGTAAACATTAAGCTCGCACAATCTGCGCTTTTCCTACATTATGCCAGCTTAGTGTATCCATGAAACTCAAGTATAGACCTGGTATGGACCATGTGTGCCTCAGTATTGAATCAGAGGGCTAGCTCGGGGGGCCAGTGGTGCTTTGAGCCACATTATACATCATTGCTCAAAAATATACTACATTTCAGCTTATTGGCTCCTCCCCATTATCTGGGATACTCCTTGGAAAGAAACTGAAGACAAGCTATTAAAATACAAATGTGTTATTTTTTATAAGGCAATAAATACCTCATCACTCATAATCTTAACAAAACTTGATGTTTTGATAATGTAAGATAGGACACCAATTAAATACTGAAGGTTCTTAACACCAAGAAAGTAATTTTTTCATTATACTTAGACTAGACGGTAGCTATACTATCCATTTCATAGAATTGAAAGTTAAGATCACAGGTAGAGGTGGCGATTCCAAATTTCACTGAATTGCGTCAGCATTGTTTGGAACCTAATGCCTGTGATCAGAGTCCAAAGTTAGATTGTGATTGTTTGTCTAGTTTCACATGGAAAGACACCAAAGCCAAATAACAGTGTTCGGTGTGAACACGTGGCAGCACTGATTTGTGCAATGCTGCAGCATAATGACAGTGGAGCAATTAGCAAATAATAATGATTATAGTTCCTATTGATCCAATTAGGAAACACTGACTTGGTCACTCTTTGACTTTCTCTTGCCCTCTGGTCTGCAACAGTGATATTTCCCACTGCTGCCTAAGTGGTAACGTTGACTACCTCTTTGCATTTACTAAAGGAGGGGAAAAGGTGGGTTTCGGGGATCTGTAACACTCATCCCTTCCCCTCACTGCCCTGTGTGGAGCCACAGGGTGCCAGTGTGTGGGCAGAATCCCTCTGGAGGCTCCACCCCATGACTGCATTTCCTGCCTCTGAATCACATTCTCCTGATGAAAGTCCCTGGTCTTCTGAGCTTCCATTCTTGGGGTGGGAAAGAGATAATAAACAAGCACGTAAGATGAGAGATAATAAGAAGGATTCCGAAGGAAAAAACTTGTCAAGAGTAAAGGAAATACAGAAGAGGGATTTTTATATGGGGTGGTTAGAAAAGCTCTCTCTAATTTGAGCTTAGACCTGAAGGACTAAAGGAGAGAGCCAGGGATACAGAGGGAGTGTTCTAGGCAGAGGCAAAGATCCAGGGGCCGTTCAGCTTGGCGTGTTCAAGGAGCAGGGAGGTGGTCGGCAAGCTTGGAGCAGGGTGAGCAAGCAGGGGTGGTAGGAGTGAAGCCTGAGGGATCGTGAGGACCCTGCAGGCTGTGGGAAGAATGGGAAGTGAGAGGCCACCGAAGAGTTCGCAACAGGGCATGGAACGATTTTGCATAGGTTTTGGAGACATCACTCTGAGTACTTTGGGAACAGCAGAACGCAGATGATATGAGTAGATGAAAGGAGATCAATCACAAGCCCACTGAAATAATTCACACTTGGACGATGGTGTAAGAACTGCTTGAACCAAACTCTGAAAAGCAAGTGAGTGTGGTTTCAATGAAGGAAGATGGGATTTTGAGGTCATCAAAAATATTAAAGAGCACATGAAGGTTTATGTTATGGAACAGGAGGTCCATTTTTCTGCCATGTATGGATGTGTGGGTGGGCTATAATTTACTTATATGCTTATGTTTATTTCACTTTAAAAGTAACAAAATGCATCACAAATTCTTGGAACATTGCAGAAGGAAGTCACCAATAATTATTCCTTCCCTAAAACCAAAGATTAGTCTTTCTTTGAAACCTGCCATTTAGTTTCAGCAAAATGTAAGCACCTTTATTGTAAATTTAGTTTCCTTTTATTAGAAAGAAAGATGAAGAGCTCTTTGGTTCACAGGAAGAACTAAATTGAAATGTCTGATGAACAAAAGAAGAGGATTTCAAGTTTAAATATAATCAGCTCTGACTTTTATATTAAATATTGATAAATATTAAAAAACCTGCATAGAGAAAAAGAGGAGAGAGGGAGACATATTCATACACGTGTAGAGACAGATACAGATACAACTAAAGTTTAGAAATCCAGAAATAATGTTTGAACTCGGATTTTAAAAGATGGTATATAAAAGCAGTAATAAAGATAATATTAAACTGTTTTGAAAGTATTTTATTTGTTTCTTTGAAAGATGCTCACTTTGGAAAGATTGCAATGGCGGGGCCTTTTCCCTCTCGCCCTAATGATGTAAAGGTTGTCAACACCACATGTTTCCTCCTCCTTTCCTGTTTTATTGGCAGCATGAGCAGGAAGAGCACCGGGAAAGGGGAGAGATGGAAGCAGGCGTCATGGAGGGTGGAAAGAATGGGTGAGATAATTCCAGGGAGAACTCAAAATAGCCAATTAGTCTTTTGCCAAACGTATATGAAGTAATTTACTTTTTATAAGGTTTGTTCAGCTAAATAAAATGATTTCATTTTTGAATGTTCCTGTGATTATAACTAAAATATGACTCATCCATCTGATGCCTCATTTCTTCCTCTTGAGATTACACCTTCAGAATCAGGATGAACGAGAACTTCATGGAACCACACAGGGTGGCTCCCTCAAAGCACAGAGAGCTGAGGGACGGGGAACTGTCAAGAGTAAACCTCAAGCTCTGTTTACTCAATGCTTGGCTTTCAAAATTTTTGATGAATGAATTAAGGCATTAAATAATGAAGGAAAGGTGCCATTCTCTGAGTTAGGGAATGCTAGAAGATGGGGTGAGATTTGGGGAGAGGGGAATATCACGACTCCTGCATGAATTGGGAAAGACGTATAAAGTACATTTGAATTATAACTTAGATGCCTCAACTTACAAATGAGGATAACTGGATGAGGGTCTAGGTTGCCATTTACTTATGACTTATTAAAAGCTAGGTTATTAAGCAAAATGCTAGCAGAAACACCTAAACTACACAAAATAAATCTTTTTTGAAACACTTACTACATGTAAATTGATGTCATATGTACTAATCATTCTTATGTGTTTATTAAAATAGGATCCTGAAGGATTCATTTTTGGAATTATTTCCTGAACCTAGGGTTAATCTATATTTTTAAAGGAAAATAAATAGTTTCTTCACAAACATTCCCTAATTCATACTTCTCCCTAATTCGACTGTCTTTCTCAATTGTTTTAATTTAATGACACATTTATCACATAGTTGCCGGACAAATAATCAAGTATATTAAATCATAATTTATGTTAAGTAAAAAATCTGAAAAGGGGAACAGGCAAACTGAAATTCTTGTGAGTCTTAAGACCCAGCAATTTGTGAGCCCAATGCCAGACTCTTCCACAGTTAGCAAAGCATAAAACAGCAACCATCCACATGAAAAATAACTTGAAATACCACTGTACTTCCCATGCTATTATAATTTAGCAAGTGATGACATGACTGATTCAGCCAGTAAGAAAATGTAATGAAAATACTGGTTTGGAACACAATGTGCTTAGATCTTTTAGCCTTCTGTCTACTCAAAGGTCAACAGACTTTACTCTTTGAAACACAAGATACGCAGAAGAATGTAACATTTGGAATTCGAAACCACAGTCTTGACTTTAATGTTTTGAAGACCTCCAGTGCAAACACTAATAGAAAACCCAAAAAATCAATGATTCTTGTCACCCTCAGTGTCCCTGCCACCATCACAACACCCCCCATGATGAAAAAAGGCTTTAAAAAGTTGATAATGTATTGACTGAAGTTTATTTTTATACTCATTGCTTTGGATGTATGTTTATAAAGTGGACATTACTTTAGGCAAGATGAAATCCTAAAAGTGATCGTCTTCAGTGAAGGACACTTGACATAGTATGGAAAGACATGTTACACAGAAAGAGTTCGGTAGATCTCATTTCTGCAGTTAAGTAAACTAGGCAGCTAAGAGGAAGACAGTTCGGATGATGGCTTGGACTTGTGCTAATAAATACCCATCTCATTCTGATGCTATCAGAAACACTAATCTTTAAAAATCTCTTTCTTTTGAATTTTAATGTGTATATGAGTTATTAAAATATTGGCTTCCAGTAAGATTCTGCTTGATATCATATACAATCATTTTAGTAACATACTGGTTTGCACTGTAAAGGCTCAATAAATGTAAGTCAACTAAATAAACCCTCCTTGGATTTAGGAAAATTTTCAGACCATAAAAGGACCATACATACTTCTGAATTTTAAAACAAGACTTCTATTTTATGAGTTAACACATTCAGGTCCAAAGAAGTGCAGAGATTTGCCCAAGAACACATTCACACGTAAGACTAAACACTGACACCCCCTTTAATACAATGAAGAATATAATGGGATGTTAAGAGCATGTAGTGAAAGTTCCCTACAACGTGGCTGTTGAATCCTGACTCTGCCCCTCACTGGCTGCTGAAGAGGGTATACGTATATTTCTGAAGTTGCCTATCCCATAAGAAAGAAAGCTGCTAACTTTCTGGCCCACCCAATATCTTTTGCTTCCTCCCAGTATCAGCTCCATTTACTTTTTTTCTTTTTAATTGAGATAGAATTGACACATAAAACTGTGTAACTTTAAGATGTACAACTTGTTGATTTGGTACATTTACATATGGTAATAGGATGAGCTCCACTTTCTTACCCTTACACAGGAAGGCAGACAGCCAACACCCCAACAATAATGAATTCACATTAGAAAACAGAAAAGTGATTGCTCCCCTCAAATGTATCTGCCAGAATCCGTGTAATGGCACATGGTACGACATGCTTTCTAGATTTCCAGATGCTGCAAGAGAAACGAGGGAAAACGTCTGCTCTCCATTAGCAAAGAAGAAAAGATGCTGAAGTCAGTGAGTGTCAGATTTTTGTCACAGATGGTCCCTGCAGACACAGTCTCTGCCTGTGAACATGTCATAGAACAGCAGAGTCCACGGGACCCGAAAGCCCAGAGTGGGCCTGTAAGGTCACGACCCCATGCCACAGCTCACACCGGAGGGGAACCCAGCCTGTCCTGAGAGAGCTCACATTCTCACGCAGCTGGGAAGTCAAGGTGAAGTCTTTTCTGCCTTTCAAAGAGCAGTGGAAGTCCAAAATAAAAGGAAGAAAGTGGAGAGCTTGCTTCCATAGATAAAAGGAAACAGAAAGACCAATAAAGAGCAGATCAAGTAAGATTTAACTACATATGTTCAAATACGCCCAACAGCCATCTTAGAGTGTTTCAACCATTTCTAAATGTAGTGACTATGTCAAGCAAGTAAGGGTGTTATGAAATAAAACCTTTGTTCAAATAATTTTCACTGTTCTCCAATGTATAATTTAAGCATAAATTTGTATGTTGTTTTCTTTGTCTATTTTTGGTGGACTGAGTGAAAGTTTTAGCTTTAAATAGTGGCAGGATATGAAGAACTATATTAGGTATGAAAAAATGAAGAATGCTGGGAACATGTGAGTTGGGTAAAAGTGAGGTCATTAGGGTTGGTATTTTGCTGAGCAAAAGAGCAGCAGATATCAACCCCAGTTTTGCTGCATAATTCAGAGTTATTAAAGCACTTCATTCCAGGACGGAGTCATTTACAGCCTTTCTGATGAGAGCTGCAACCCAGACTGTTAAAAGCCCCCACGTGGCTGTAAAAGTGGGACCATACACTTTTGTAGATTTATACGACCACTGCTCATTTTTACATTGACATAATTATATTTCTAGACAACTATATCACACTGAACTCATAGCCCACTAAAGCTTCCAGATGGATTCCAGATAAAGTTTTGAGAAGTCAATCTTTTCAACCTAATCATGAAATGATTTGGTTTAGCTGAATTGCAAGACTTCCTATTTATTCCTGTTAAAGTTTAATTCAGCCAGTCAAAATAACCCCTTTCTACTTATTACCTATTCCTCTCATGTGTTTGCTTTCTGTAGAACTGATAAGCATGCCAGTTATTTTTCCCAAGAATAAAAAGCTTGAAAACACACAGCCAGGGAAAGTCGCTCTTGAAAATGTTTTTTTCATTCACCTATAATTCACCTAACATTTCTACAATTGGTACGTAGAGATGTTGTGAAGAATTTTGCCAAATTTCTTGCTAAAGTTCTAGTGGACTACTTTTGCCCTCTGAATATTACATTTCTGGTATTAGGAATAAAAACTTTAAATAATGAACATAGAAAATATGTACCTTTATCATTTATTTTCATTGGATCCAAATGATCAGTGTCATAAACTGTCAGCTCATCAACAAAAACACCAGAAGTTTCATATTTTAACAGGTTCAAAATTTTTCAAAGACAGTATTTTTCCCCCAATGGCCTATTATTTTCTTCCTAAGATTTTCAAAATATGTCCAGTTACCTTAAGATGTATGTGAAGTGATGTGAGACACGTTTCCATTCTAGATAAACTTTGCAAGAGAAATATTTAAACGTTAAGATTAGATGACCAACTTAGATCAAGTTTCTTACCACCACCCCTCCAAATTCAAATTCCACGTAGCAAGTAGAGTTTCACCATCTCATATCTGAGACACATACAAACGCAGGTTTGTAATAACACGGGCAGTATACAACAGGCTTTTGACCTTGCTAAGTTATGTAAACGTTATTTCAGGTGTGCGGGAAGCAGGTGTGTTCAATCAAAAGAGAAATGTGACCGTTTCCTTAATAGTCAATTAACAATCAGCAGGGTTATTTGACCGTAGTCCTTTCATAAAATAACATTGCCATGGAAATACATTAAAATAAACGTTCTTATTAACTTAAAATTCTGAGGTTTTCTGAAAAAACTAGCAATAGCTGTTGGCTTACGCTTAAATCTAAAGAAAGCTTTCTACCCGGGCTTGTGCAGTGGCTGAGCCAAAGAAATCCCTGTTGTAAGCAACTATAATTTCCATATTAATTCTAGGAGAATAAATATATGGTCCACAGTTAACAGTCCTTACTTATTCATCAGCCAGGTCTGCCCTCTATTGTACCTTCTCCTGGCATATTCTTTCCTAAAACCACTGCCACATACGATTCATCACCCAATTAGGCGCTATGCTTAATGTAATGTATTATAATTAATTGTAATGTGTTGAGGGGAATTATCTTGATTCCGATTGACATTTTAAGGTGCCTAAAAAGAAGATGCCTTTTCTTTGCTAACAGGAGAGCGAAGTCACTTCTGAGTTACTGTTTGCTCATGGAGCAGTCATTTCTTTTATCCTCAAATACCTAATCTCAAAATCAAGATGACTGATCCAAGGTTATCGTAATTGTTAATCTTCATTAATAATTAATACTAAATTTTTGATGAGAGTTTAAGTTCTACTCTCTTAGCAAATTTCAGTTACACAGTACAATGTCATCCATCATAGTCATCATGTTTTACATTAGATCCTCAGAACTTATTCACCTTACAGCTGAAAGTTTGCACCTTTTTACCAAGCCCTCCCTGTTTTCCCCAGCCCTACAGCCCCTGGCAACTACTTTTCTCCTCTCTGTTTTTGTGAGTTGGACAATTTTTTTTCTTTTTTAGAGTCCACATAAAAGTGACACCATGCAGTATTTGTCTTTCTCTGTTGTATTTTGCTTACAATAATGCCCTCAAGGTCCATCCATGTTGTCACAAATGACAAAACTTCCTTCCTTCTCAAGGCTGAATAACATTCCAGTGTATAAATATACCACATTTTTATCCATTCATCAGTTGATGGACACTTAAGTTGTTTCCATACCTTGACTACTGTGAGTAATGCTGCAATGAGTGTGAGAGTGCAGGCATCTCATTAAAATTCTGTTTTCATTCCCTTTGGATATATACCCCCATGTGGGATTGCTGGATCACATGGTAGTTCTATTTTTAACTTTTTGAGGAAATGTCACTTTTTTTGCATAGTATCTGTACCAATTTATTCCCACCAACAGTGCAGGAGGGTTCCCTTTTCTCCACATTTTCACCAGCACTTGGTATCTCTTGTCTTTTTAATAACAGCCATTCTACCCACATTCTTACTGTGGTTTTGATTTGCATTTCCCTGATGATTAGTAACATTAAACACTTTTTTATGTACCTGTCGGCCACTGAAGGTCCTTCTTTGGAAAAAATGTCTATTCAGTCCCTCTGCCCATCTATAATCAAATTGGTTTTTTGGGTTTTGTTTTGGTTTTTGGTTTTTTGCTGTTGAGTTCTTTATATATTTTGGATATTAACCCTTTATCAGATATATGATTTGCAGACATTTTCTCCCTTTCTGTAGGTTGTGTTTTACTTTTGTGATGGTTTCCTTTGCTGGGCAGACGTTTTTAGTTTGATGCTCTTACTTGCTTATTTTTGCTTTTGTTGTCAAATATGAAAATCCATCACCAAGACCAATGTCAAGCTTATGCCCTATGTTTTCTTCTGGGAGTTTTATAGTTTCAGGTCTTACATTCACATCTTTAATTCATTTTCAGTTGATTTTTGTGTATGGTGTAAGAGAGGGATCAAATTTCATTCTTGTGCATGTGGCAGTCCAGTTTTCCCAGCACCACTGAAGAGACTATCTTTTCCCCATAATATATTCTTGGTTCCTTTGTTGAAAATTAGTTGACCATATCTACATGGGTTTACTTCTGGGCTCTCTATTATGTTCCATTGGTCTATGTCTTTTGATGCCAATACTATGCTTTTTAAATTTCTGTGGCTTTGTAATATAGTTTGAAATCAGGAAGTGTGATGCCTCCAGGTTTGTTGTTCTTTCTCAGGATTGCTTTGGCTATTCATGGTCTTTTGTGATTCCACACAAATTGCAGAATTGCTTCTTCTATTTCTGTGAAAAATGCCATTGCAGTTTTGGTAGTGATTGCATTGAATCTGTAGATTGCTTTGGGTGGTATGGGCATTTTAACGATATTCTTCCAATACATAAGCATGGAATATCTTTCCACTTATTCGTACCTCCTTCTATTTCTTCCATCAGTGTCTTAGAGTTTTTAGTGTACAGACCTTTCACCTTCTTGGTTTCATTTATTCCGAGATATTTTGTTCTTCTTAATGCAATTGCATTACATGGGATTCTTTTCTTAATTCTTTTTTCTGATATTTTGATAGTGTATAGAAATGCAACTGGTTTATGCATACTGATTTTTTATCCTGCAGCTTTACTGAATTCATTTACTAGTTCTAACAGTTTTTTGGTGGAGTCTTTAGGGTTTTCTACACATAATATTGTGTCACCTGTAACTAGAGACAGTTTTACTTCTTCCAAATCAAAAGGGAAGAAGTGGTTCTTTTAAAAGATCAAAGATTTGCTCCTCAAAGTAAAAATTTATGGTACTCTCTGCAGTGGTGGAAAGCAGGGGAGATACTTTCACTTAATGGATTAAACAGGAATGGCTGTCATCAGGATGTTATCACTCTGCAATTTATCACACTGTCATTATGTGACATTTTATAGACATCTGTTTCCTCCAACCATCACCTTGGGCTATAAACTGTCAATGGTAATGGAAAGTCTTTTTCAAAAGGCTAATTATCACAACCTTTAAATGTCACTTTCCTGTAGGTTCAGTAGCAGTGACTTAGCTGGGGTGGGAGGCAAGTGTTTGATTCAACTATTTCTTTAGGTCTGTCTCCTCTTATTCACTGCAATGTGTGTGTGTGGAAAGGGGCAAAAATCTCAGCTAAAAGAAAGCTCTGTTTAAGGAAGAAAGAAAAGCTGCTTGGAAAGCAGAATTCCTCTTCAACTCCAATATGTTGCTAAGTTGGTTGGGCACAGGATAACTGGGTAATGGGAAAATACATACAAATTAATCTTACAGACTGTGATGGCTCACTTCAATCTAAAGCAATAAAATATTGTCTGTGTATTTTCAGGGAAGTCTAGATTATTTTCTCATGACTCAATCAAAAATAAAAGTCTGTCCCAAAATACTTGAAATATTGGTTAATGGGAATGATGCCAGTTAGCCAATTTGAGGATGGCTTGCTGCCGTCATGGAGGGGGTTTGATCCTGCTGCTGTTGCTACCGCTGAAGATATTAATAATGCTGCTATAAATCATTTAGAGGGCTGGAAATGGGCAAAACTGGATTTGAGTCCAGGTCAGCTTGACTTCAAGACCTATCCTTCCAATGCTATTCCATTCACCTATAACATGTGTTTCTTCCTTAAGTGTTACAGTATAAAAGTAAAAGATATCATAGCAATATTAAATTACATGACCATTTAGTGCAAAAAGAAATTAATACTTTTTTATAATTAAGTATAGTATGAGAGTAAATCATAGATTTTGAGGCTTTGGAATAGCATCAGAAAGATAATCATGTACCAGGTGTTTGACTTCTAACTAGTATACTTTTTAAGGAGAATTTGTACGTATTTTGACTAACTTGCATTTGAAAGTCTCAGAAAGGAAATTGCTAGTTTCCTTAAAAAACATGGTGCTTTTCAGGAACTTTTTTTCCAGGTATCATGAAATTTGGTATAATTAAAAAGAACATTTTGTGTATTTTTATGAAAATAATCAATGGCTTCATGTCCTTTTGTTCATCACTATTCACAGTAATGATTTTGCCTTATGCCTAGAAATGACATTAAATGTGTTCTGACCCCAACATTCATGTATGAATGTTGTAGATAATTTGGCTTCTGAATACTAAAGACCCATTTGCAGGCACCATTAGCTCAGTAACACTGGAAGGGATGGAAAGTTCTTAGTGAGGAGTAGCACGGACCACATGCCCTCATCATTGACTGTAATGATCTGTACACCCACTCAAAGGCAAAGGCATCATATAGTGGCTGTCAACTGAGAGAAACCATTCAGAAAAGGGGTTGATGTGGATCCTCATTTTTTCTAAACTCAGAGACTGTAAAGAACATAATAAACTACTTGGGGTATTTCCTGTGAAAATTTCAAAGCAGCATATTAATACATTAGAAAAGATAAAGATAAATATCAACAACCTAAATTAAGTCATTTGGCTGTAATTGAAAAGTGAAATCATTTGACATTTCTGAATACTTCTAATCCTACTGCAAAGAGAGAGAGGAATGCATAGACCACTCAGGGTAGTTTCTGTGGAAAGAGTGGTACATATGATCCCATTTCAAAGTAAGTTCAGGCTAGAATATAGTGCATAATATTAATAGACATATTTTTATTTTTGTGTTTAAAATGTATCTCTAAAAAAATCTAACATCCCTCAATGTTTTCTACCACTTTGACTATCTGTGTGTCGCTTTTTCTGAAGCATATGTGAACTGTGAATAGAATAACTTAAAAATAACCCTAGCAATTTACTAGATTAAAATTATTCCATGGAAAATCTTTTGGGCTCCAATCTTAAACTCCTCACATTAACTGAGCTAAAGTTTAGTCCTATAGTTGCCTTGGTGCTTAAATTCAAGTCTACAAAAATAAAGTGACTAACAGAATTCTTGGCCAAAGTTGAGGAGAGGATTTGCCTCTGCTCCTCTTCAGAATGAGAGGCCCGGAAATCAAAAGAATTCAAGCAGAATTACAAGATTATGGGCACGAAGTCATGTTGGTGTCCATGAATGAACAATCAAACATCTTAGGATCCTCATTCAAAGTTAAATTACCCAATCTGTTGTCATAGGCATGTTGGAAATAAAGGCTACTCTGATCTATAAGGAAAAAATTGGGATGTATGATCACTGAACAAAATTCAAGCAGATGAGAAGATTACAGACACAAAGGCATGCTGTTGCCCATGCATGAAACCAGCACCATCTATTGCCTTATGAATACCGGGAAAGAAGCCTATTCTGACCTATGAGAAAAACAAATCCATGGCTATACACAAATTAGATTACATATAATGTTGCCTTTTATATAAAAACCTTGGCAAGAACTGACGTAAATGCAGCTCCACGCCACCTGCTTAAAATCATTTTGACACTGTAATGCATATAATGTTCTTTGCTCTGTGGATTATCTGCTGAGGTTCAAGGTTGTCTGCATTTTATGGTCAGTTTTCATAGTCTTGGCCCTGGTTCAATTCCAGCTTAAGAGAATGCTGTCTCTCCTAGGAGCATGCAAACACTCTAGGAATTTGATGCTTTCCAGAATGATCTGTGCTTGTTATGTAAGTACAATCAAAGACACTTTTTCAGAACAGGACAAAAGAGATTAAATTCACTTTAGTTTAAACCTTCTAAAGAGAGTTCTCAGTTGTGGACTTGTTAATGGCTTTAGGACAAATAGTGGAAATAGAATCATGCATTTTTATTAGTCACCCAAGAAGCCTTGGGTTTCGGGTTCTTGTACAGAGCTCAATCACTGTTGCTCTTCTTTTAACAGCTTGGAAAATGTCTTGCCTGATTAGGAAGTTAGTCATTTCACGTTTTGACGTCTAGAACAATGCGAAGTTTAAACACCTCACAAATTACATTTCTAAGTAACAGGATACATCACTTTAAAGGTGAAAAGCTCAAGGATTTGTGGCGCCTTTCTTTGTTCCCGTTAATCCTATTTTTCTTTTTGAGTGTCAGATGTTTTGTAAATATCTGCATTTGAGTTCAAACAACAAATGCTGAAAATCAGCTCCCTAACTTGGTATGAAAACATTATTGTAGCAGCAGGCTTTGTGTTCTGAGAGTTAATCTCCCTTCTGTTTGATGTTTTCTTTATCAATCAGTATTGTTCCAGCTCAATCACTGTCTTTGTCATTCAGTTTTAAGACTTAAAACTATTTTAGACATCCAGTGTTTTGACAAGGAGGGATAAATGGAATTGGGGAACTGTCTTTACAGCCCTCATTTTCTGAAGACTTGTTTATTCCTTCTTGTTTTAGCAGCCCTGGTCACAGACATCCCCTGAGGCTTTTCTTTTTCATTTATTTTGTCCATTTAAGGTTAACACATGAGGAGTTTTGCTACTGAGACATTAAAATAAATACATCTGATGGAGCTTTCTCAAGGCTCCTGCACTGACCACTGCCTTGACTTCACTGGCATCCATTCAATCCAGGCAGTATTAAGGCAACCAAGTAGAGTTCCTCAGCTATATGCCATATTTATTTTTGTATTCTGAAAAAAGAAAATAGAAATGTGCCTCTTTATTTGTATTAGATGAAAAATAAGAGATAAAACTCACCGTAATAAAGTTTCCCTCAATCGCTATTTAAAGACAATTGGCCTGTGAAATGTCACTGTCAAGTTCAGGGAGACAGTGTGGTGACTCTCTCAGTGCTGGACGGGGCAGTCCTACATATTACCCCTGCCCTGTTCCTCCTGCACTGCACTGCTGTTCCGGGGTGGATGTGGTACTAACACAATCAGGTGACACCCAAACACTACGCAACGCGGACAGCCTCTGTTGTTGTTTCATCTGTGTTGTTTTTGGTTTATAGCTCTAAAACAGAAATTGGGGTGAACATCAATACTGTGGTTTTATCCATTCTAAATGTTCACTGCTGTGGTATGTACTGAGTAGCAGGGTATTAGTAATTCAATCTAGGCACAGAAAAGATAAAATCCTTCTCCTCTTGGTTTATAATCACATCTCATATAATTTAAGTGTATTTTTTCAAGCTATTTTATTTCTCTATTTTCTCTCCTTATCCTGGGGGAGAAGATAGGTATCAATTTATTTAGATGGTATTCACATTTAATTTTTTTGTGGGTTTAAATAACTTTAAAATTTTTTTCCAGTTTACTGAGATATAACTGACAGACAGCATTGTGTAAGTTTAAGGTGTACAGCATAATGGTCTGACTCACATACATCATGAAATGATGAACACAGTAAATTTAGTGAATATCTATCATCTCATATAGATACACAATTAAAGAAATAGAAAATTTTTTTTATTTGTAATGAGAACTCTTAGGATTTACCCTCAACAACGTTCACATGTAACATGTTAACTATACCATTTTGTACATTACATCCCTAGTACTTACTTATCTTATAACTGGAAGTTTGTACTCTTTGATTGCCTTCATCCAGTCCCTCCTATCTCTACCCCCTGTCTCTGGTAACCACAAATCTCATCTCTTTTTCTATAAATTTGTTTGTTCATTTGTTTGTTTTTGAAGTATAACTGACCTACAATACTATGTTAGTTTCTGTTACACAATATAGTGATTCCACGTATCTGCATACTTCAAAAAGATCAATACATTAAGTCTAGTTACAATGAGTCACCATATAAACATATCACATAATTATTGACTATGTACCCTACACTGTATATTTCATACCTGTAATGCATTTATTTTGTAGCTAGGAATTTGTACGTCTTAATTTTTCTCACCATTTCTCTCTTCTCCTGACCTCCTGGCAACCACCTATTTGTTCTCTGTATCTATAACTCTATTTCTATTTTGTTATGTTTGTTCATTTGTTTTGTTTTTTAGATTCCATGTATAAGTGAAATTATATAGTATTTGTCTTTCTCTGTCTGACTTATTTCACTAAGCATAATACCCTCTAGTTCTACCCATGTTGTCATTCATGATAAGATTTCATTCTTTTTCATGGTTGAGCAATATTCCATTGTATACGTATACCACATCTTCTTCGATCATTCATCTATGCATCGGCACTTAGGTTGCTTCCATATCTTGGCTACTGTAAGTAATGCTGCAATGAATATAAGGGTGCATATATCTTTACTAATTAGTGTTTTTGTTTTCTTTGGATAAAAGGAGTGGAATTGCTGCATCTTATAGTAGTTCTATGTTTAATTTTTTGAGGAACCTCCATACTGTTTTCCATAGTGTCTACACCAATTTACATTACGTTACCAACAATGTATGAGTGCTCCCTTTTCTCCTCATCCTCGCCAACATTTGTTATTTGTTGTCTTTTTGATAATAGCCATTCTGACAGGTATGAGGTAATATCTCATTGTGGTTTTACTTTGTATCTCTGATGATTAGTGATGTTGTGAATCTTCTCATGTGCTTCTTGTCCATTTGTATGTCTTCTTTGGAAAAATGCCTATACACATCATCTGCCCATTTCTTAATTACATTGCTCAATTTCTTGATGTTGAGTTGTATGAGTTCTTTGCATATTTTGGATATTAACCTCTTGTCAGATAAACTGTTTGCAAATATCTTATCCCATTTAGTAGGTGGTCTTTTTATTTTGTTGATCATTTCCTTTGCTATGCAAAAGTGTTTTAGTTTGATGTAGTTCCATTTGTTTATTTTTGCTTTTGTTTCCCTTGCCTGAGAAGACAGATCCAAAGAAAATATTACTAAGACTAATGGCAGAGAGTGTAATGCCTCTGTTTTCTTCTAGAAGCTTTATGGTTTCAAGTCTTACATTTATGTCTTTAATCCATTTTAAATTTACTGTTTGTGCATGGTAGGAGAAAGTAGTCCAGTGTGATTCTTTTGATGAAGCTGCCCAGTCTTCTCAACTGGACATTTTGATTTTATTATTAGAATTTCACAGCAGTAATGAAGAGAACCAGGCTTTCTTTAAGAAGTGAACTGTGAAGGCCACACTGAAAGAAAATGATGAATGATGACTACAGCAGAACACGTGAGGACAGGAGAAACGGTTAGAAAGGAGGAGAGGGCCAGAACCCTGACAAAGTCAAGAAAGTCAGGAAGCTCATTTGGTGCTCTTTGGAGAGGATGAAGAAAAAGCATTTATTGAAAGTCTTTATTGACAGATCATGACAGATTTCATTTCAACCCTATCCTTACTCATTCATGATATATAAATAAAAATTGTTTAAATCATCAGATGTTGGAGTGCTAATGACCACAGGAACCGAATGCGTGATGAGAGGAAGTTCACGCTCATTAACAACAGACCCTACTCAAGGCAATGCGGCCAGGGCTAAACATCCCTCAGAGCTCTTCCTCTTTAAAAGATTTGCTTCCTGAAGAGCCTATCCTTTCTCTTTGGTTGCAGGGTATGGATAAACAAGAAACTCTAAAAACAGGCTAAGAGAACATGGCCGGGGAAAGAACTAAGTCATCTCACATATCCTAAAATAATACAAATGTTTTAAAACACTTTTCTACAAGTACCATTTTCCCAACTATTTCTAACGTATTAATCTCAACTGTTACACAGCAAACACTTCAATGGGAATAATCACCATATCTGATATTGAAACAGAAATGGGGTTTGCAGTAATCATTTATTTCTTGCATCTTAATAAAAAAGATGAATCTTATCTTCTTGGAATATTTGCTCAACATATATACTAAATACACTAAATATTCCCCAATAATAAACTGACTCAATAACAAATTGAATATAATAAATTGATTAATAATAAGGTAATATCTCAAATCAAATAAATTAAATAATGCAATAAATCGAATAATGGAAGGTAATGATTTCAAAGTACAAGGGTGCTTTTTAAAATTCCAGAAGAGGATCCTTAACAACCTTTCTAGCTTACAAAATAACAAAAACTGCTATTATGAATGTTTGTGAAAGAAATTTAATTTTTAACGATGAAAACTCCTGTCCATTTTTATCCACTAATGGTCACCATTAAACAAAAACAGAAGTGTATATTTATGATAATAGGATCAATAATAATTGAAGTTTAACTTGAATAGAATTATAAATTCTGCCCACGTTATTAAACTCTGATTTAAATAAGATGAATAATAATGTGATATTAACTCACAGGTATACCAAAAAAAAAAAAAACCCACAAAAACAAAAACCCGCTTTCATGGTATTTTGTTCCCCATGCTAGTGAACAAATTAATACATCATTTTTTTTCTACAGGAAAACTGAAGACTTTAATAACAAACCCTCCAAGGTCAAAATGAATACAGGTATGCTGTCTCTGTTAGTTTTAAACCCTTGATCTCTAAAAATCATCTTGGCCCTAAATCATTAGTTTAGCAGTCTGGTGATCCTAAACGTGATCCTAAATCCTGAGTTTCTGATTAGATAATCTAAATTCATTACTTGATGTATTTGTTTTTGTGCTTCAATCTTATCACTATCAAAAGGAGAATTTTCTGTTTTGCTATCTTTTCTTACTCCTTTTTTTCTGTAATCATACCTTGAAATTCACTTCTATAAACCCTAGGAAGAGGTTAACCTAAACCTAGCATGCTGTTTGATGTATACAAATCTCTCCCTTAAAAGAGGCTAAATTCATAAGCAAGTTGCTCTAGTAGAAAATATTTAAAATCCCCCATTCTATAAATATTTTGTGTTGACAAAGTCAGTAGAGTCCCAAAGCTTCACAGGAAGTCATCTTAATTAATCCACAGACACAATACACTTAAAGTCCTAAGTATTATATTTTTAGATGTGAGAACAGTGTCTGCAAATAGCTTAGTAACATTGGTGCTCTGAACTCTGTATTGTGCACAGATTAATTGTAAAAGTGCTTCTCATGCTTGGTATATATGATTTTTTTTCCATTTCATATAAGCATTTTAGCTTATATTTTCACCTTTTCCCCTCTGACAATTTTATATTCTCTATTGAGTAATTCTGGAAAACAACTTTCTCTCTGAAATTTTGTAGCATGCATTTTTAAAATACCATTTCCTATCCACAAGTGATCACTGGCAAGTTGTTTTAGCCAAGTCCCTCCACGGCAAAGGGGAAAAGAGAGTGGGAAGATATTTTCTCACCTGGAGCTGGTTGCCTTTTTGCTGTCTCTTGTTATCAAAACGCCTCAAGGAAGGATTAACAACCACTGGTGACAACTTGTATCTAAGCCCTGTAGACACGCAGCTAAACCTGAGTCTGCGGCTGCCCCTCAGCAGAAACCTGCTGGAACCGACCTCAGAGAACTCAAGGTCAGCTGGCCCCTGAAGATGCCATCCGCTCACAGATCTGTGATGTGGAGCACAGGCAGATGAGGATACTGGAGACGGTCAAAATATACAAGGAAGGCTTAGAAATCAAGAGAAATTATAATCCTGGAAATGAGCCAAGTAAAGCCACTTGGACAACTGGAGGTGTTGGGAATTTTACATAGGAAATGAAAGAAGGAATGTTAATTAGGCGAAGGAGATTGAAGAAAGCAAAGAGAATGAAGAGGCCACAGCCGAGCAAGGGTAACTCACACTGTGAGACTGCAAAACACCCCAGCGGAATGTGCACAGAGGAACTTAAATATTTAAGTGCTGGGGGCTTAAGCTAAACATAACTTCCCAACTTCATTCTGTGGAGTCTGATTTTCCTATTTATTACAACCCTGTTACAACAGAGGCACAATACCTGACCATACTAAAGATACCATATTCATTACAGTGCATTCAATAATTACTCTTCCTATTCATAGAATTCAATCTGTAATAGCAAAGCAGGCAAATGGAAGTTTGTAAATTTGTTTGGTTCTCTAGGTCACTTGAGCCAAGTTACTGCTACAGAAGCATGAATGTAACCCTCTAAAGCATCCTCTCATTAAACGGAGTGAGCTGGGCTCCATGTGGAATGCTGATTTGCATAATTATTTTGATTATATGACTGAATTTACACAACTATGTATGCATGTAAAATATGACATTCAAATATACGCACACAAAATTGATTAGAAGTGACTGGAACCCTTTGTTTTTAAATTCTGAAGTAATACTATGTAAACCTACCACTTTTGAAAATTAATATAAATAACACTGCAGGAAGTTGAAGAAAGCTTTGTCGTATCTCAAAATGAAGTAGACATTAGTTCCCAAATATCCAATAAATACAATTACTCTCCATTATTTACCTATCAATCATTAAAAAACATATATTATTATTTCAATGTTTGTGTGTCAGTCACTAAAATTTAAAAAAAAAAGATTCTTTTAAATCAGCACTTGGTTTTCAGTCAAATACAAACTTAACGAGCCAAGGGAACTGTGATACATTTTTCATATTAAAGTATCTACGTAACGTATAAAAATATACAGAACATGCAATATTTGTACTCAGAATTTTTGAGCCACTATTTTCTAAGGCAAATCCTAGCTATGGAAGAAAGGAAAGAGAGAAATATATCAGAGGAGTCACTGTATGTGATTTACCCAGGTGAGTGTTTTCTGACTAGAAAAGCAACCTAGAGTCTTGCAGCTGCGTGGAAGACAGTGCAGGCCATTAATGGGTGTGAGAGTAGCATTCAGATTCTTTAGGACGACCTAAACATGCCAGACAGCCTCCTCATTGTGAGATCTTACAAATAACTTTAAGAAATAGCAGAAAGTATCAACGCATAACTAAGTAGAAACAGAATACAATTTCTCTGTTCTGAAAATTTCACAAATGTCTCAACTCTTCAAGTTAACCTCTTTATTAAACTGTTAATAAAGACAGATTCTCCATTCATTTTATCTAGTTCTTAGAATTACCCAGAATACAAAAATCATTTAACCTAGAAGTTCCCACACTTTCTTGGTTCACAATGCCAAGACAGCTCAGTAATTTTTCACTGCGCTCTCCAGCCAGAAGAAATACCAAACAGTCGTATTTCTTAAGTAGTTAAGGGAAAACAACTTAATAAGTACTTATGTTCTATCAACTCAGAAGCACTTTGAAAAAATAATATACTTCAGTTGAAAAAATAGTCATTTTATCTCATTCTTTATGACCACAGTTACTAGTTAAGGGATGTGTATGCTTACTGGGCACTGCAAAACTTCTCAAGACATGGAATTAGAATGTACATCACCACTCTCATTTACTGGTCCAACATTATTTCACAGGGTACTTACTTACTTTGCATCACAGCAATCACCAAAAACTCAGCTTTTGAAAACTGTGGCATCATCCAAAGGCAGACAGCATCAACTCTTACGCTGAACCTGGGAACTACCTCGGGCTAGGTGTGCATGCAGTGCCTGACAGATATCACTGTGCTTTCCTCAAAAAATGTGAACTATGTCCCCAGACACTTGTGAATCCACTGAAGTGGCCCCAGGAGCACCTCAACACAAAGTTTTGGAAACCAAGGGTTTAGCCAGTGACTAGGCTCTCCTCATTCTGAAGTTTCCCTTTGCATCTCTGCTTGTTTTCAGATGTTCAGAATTAAAACAACTAGAAAATTAAAACTGTTAGCCTTCCGTTTACACTTTCAACAGGCTGGACTGCACAACCTTTTGGGACAACGATAGGGGCTATTTACTGCATATTCAGTAATACTACCTCCACTCGATCAGAAACACTCAGCCCCTGTGGCTATTTTCAGTCTGTAGAGTTTGCTAAAATTCTCTTGGTGCCTCTCTTGAAGATATCTTTAGTTGTATGTTTCTTTCATTTATGTCTTTCTATATTTGGTCTTTGATTTATAGTCTTTAATTTATTTGATTTCTTTTCTTGTGTTGTTTCAATTCATTTTTCTGCTTTAATTATTATCTGCATTATGGAATTGTTACTTTAAGCATACATTTAAGAAGTTGTATTTTGACATGAGAATCATTCTATCACTTTTAAGGTCTGCTGACCCAACTACTTGTGATTTTATCAACAATTAATGCAAATCATGCTTTCAAAAACTCTTAAATTCCTTCATGTCCAATAAACAAAGTGGATACACTCCTTAAGAAATATAAAAAAATGTGAGACTAGCACATGACAATATATAATGATTATGTTACAGTGTTGCTGATGATAGTATTTGTGTTTCTTGTCATAACTTCCAGAAAGAATTGAATTTAAGTTCTTTTGGTTTCAGGGGAATGAGCAAAACTATTTATTGCGCATTCCAAATACAAAGGAATGTGGGAATGGAACTGGAATCTGTTCATAAATAGAACATTAACCTTCCTATTTTAGAAGTCTTGTTACACTAAACTTCTCATATCACATTAAAATATTTGCTGAGTTTTCACATATTTTGCTTTGTGGTATGATTTGCTTAAGTGTAAATATATAGATCATATTTATATGATGCAAAAGTATAAAAACCAATTAATTTTTTAAAAACATGGTCATTTCAGTACTGTATATATCAATATTCTCTTTCATTTCAATTACACTAATTATTCCCATAACTAACTATAGGAAGACACAGAACTTCCATAATACCATATGTTTCTTTATGAATCTTATCTATCAAATATATTATGCCTGTATCAGCTAACAACTTTTACTTTAAGCAGTCCTTTGAGTTGTCTTCAGGAATCATAACAGCTAGAATACAGCAAAATCTAAATGATGGATACAAAAGTATACCATAGCTGTTAATCCTGAAATGCAGGTTATCCATAACTCTAAAAGCTAGTTGCACTGCCTATAAATGAAATAGTTGAATTTAAATGGTATAAACAAAGTTGAGTTCTATACTTGTGTCTTTTTAAAGAAAAGCCATACAACGCTAAGTATAAAATATGAGTTTTTACCAAATCATTGGCATCTATCTCTAAGACAGATCCCTGGCTTTTTCTTCTGTTTTGTTTTGTTTTAAGTTTGGGGTGGATGTACATTTTGCAGACATATCCCATGGTTACTAATTCTGACTGTTCATCTTTCTCATAGATGTCTGACACATTGCACTGAAAATGCATGATACTGCATGTGCTTTCTCCTTTGCTGTGGCCTCTGCTTCATCATTTTTTTGCTTCCAGATAGCGGTGGGTGTGCTCGCAAACGTGCCGCCATGTCTGTTACATTAACATCTGTGAAGAGAGTTCAAAGTTCTCCAAACCTATTGGCTGCAGGTATAATATCACTAACTCACAGAATGTCACACTTGAATGGCTTTCTCTGACCTTTCTCTCCTTCCAGAATTATCCTGTTTGGATGACGAAAGTGACCGTAAATACCTTTCTAATGCCCCACGAGTTCTTATTTTTTTTTGTCTCAAGAATAGCTCCCATCCCTTATGACTGTTTTGCTCTAAAAATAAAAAAGCCAAAGGAAACTGATATCTTGTAGAAAACATTTAAAAAATCTAATTAAAAACAACAGTCACTGGCCAAAAATGTGTTAAGTAAGTGCAAATGTTAATAACTATTTAAGTTTTTGTATCCCATGAACTAAAGTAACATCATATTTAATTAAGATAATTCATAGAGACTTCTGTTGTTTTTTACCTAAAAACTGTTGTGGGTGGGGGCACAGGGATCAGGGAATGGGATTTGTAGGAAACTGAATCTTTATTAAATTGCTTCTTTGCCAAAGGTTGCAAATGTAATGACAGCATATTAGTTTTGGGGGAAAAAAAACCTTAAACCTTCCTTTAATCCAATCAGCAAAGACACTTCCAATATATATTTTTAAACATCTTTGTCCAATTAAGATTAACCTACACCCACAAGGATATTTATACTCTAGAAAGTAATTGGGAGTGTGATATTTTAACATCCACTGAAGTGAATCTCTTTATAAATAAATGTCTGTCATGACTTCAGTCCTGGTCTCTCTAGACTCTAAAATATATCCATACCTTTGGGGACTGGTTGGCTGTTTGACTAGATTGATTGTTGGTTGATTAGTTGGGGATTCCTTAGTTTTGGGGGTTTTTTTGTTTTTTTAATAATATTTATGGGTTTCGGAACAGAAGTGGGAAAGGGATGAAAAGTGTTCAAGTAACTCTAGTTCTCATTGTGTGTATTTATTGTCTTTTACACACATGCATTTAGTAGTTATTTAAATATTCAGAATGTCCTTGGCTTTAAAGTCACTTGATCCTAAACTACCCAACTTTGCTGAGGAAAAAACGAGCTTCCATGTGGAGAATCCGACTCCTGCCCACCACCTCCAATCCATAAATGGATTTTAATGTCTAAGTTTAAATGTGAGGCCAGGTGGTTCCATAATATATATTTTTAAAAGTAAACTGCATTGCAGTGTATGTTGTATGGTCTCATTTTGGTTTGAAAAAATTTCTCTTTATATTTGTACATGTTTGTTCATGTGTATGTGAGTATGGAAAATGTTAGAAAAACTACAAATGTGTTTACATTGGTCACCTGAGGAAAATGGGAGAAGAGAAATAAGAAAATAAATAAAATAAAGTCCAGGGACATCAGGTAATTGGTATGTCTATACCATGAGTAGCACTGTCACATCAACCAAGTAAAATTCTAGCCCATGCTACTCAGATGTGGACCATGAAGGCACATGCTAGCGGATGTGGCACTGCCTCAGAAATGCCTCGTGGTTATCATTCATAAAAGTAACCACAGAAAGAAAAATATTAGATTGAATAGAGATTGCCATTTTGGAGAGTCAAATCTAGAATATTAGTCATTTTGTATCATTCATCTTAATAGAAAATAATGCTTCAGAATAAAAAAGAATAGAAAAGATTTAATACTTTAGGAATATAGAATAATCTTCAGTAATAAAAGTAGGCAGTGACTCTGGACCATTTTAAATTTTGTTATCACTCCTATTATACCAATAGGAGTAAGATTTCTAGAGAATGAGGTCCCCTCAATTTTAGATCTAATTATTGCATTAAAATTAGATCTGTTTTGTATTAATTAAACATGTAAGGTATGATCCACTTTTCAAAGACATTTTAATTACCTTTTGAGGAGAGAAATCAGCCTCTTTGCCCACTCAACCTATACGCTAGCCTTCATAAAGAGAACTTATTTGACATAGAAACTTAAGATTAATAAATATTTATTGCTTTAACTTGATATTTAGAAATTCATATATCCAGCTTAAACAGTAATAAGATAAAACTGACTGGTTGCAATATTACTGAGGGGAAAAATCGGTGTTTGATAAATGCATTAATTATATAGTATAGCTATTCAATGAATTATATTCTAATTGAAGTAAAAATAACTGCACAAACTACTTTTAGTATGCTTCACGTACCCAGAGTCTTAGAACTGAGGTCATGTTTGCAAAACAAAAAAAAAAGTACATGGTTCTTTGCCAACTGATCTTTACTGGATTGTTTCTTTTCACCCAGAGTATTAATTTCAACATTTCTTTTTCTTTTAGGGCGTGATTCTCAGTCACCAGACTCAGGTACAAAAGAACTATTCTGAATAACCACTACATTTGTTGTGAGTTTTTTTAAAATGTATTCTTAGCTACATGGTTAACCCTACAGTAAACTTAAATTACATACACAGCTATGCATATTTAATTTCTATAAAGTAAACTTCACTTTTGGAAATAAAAATAAATTTTACTTTAAAGTTGTTAAAAGTGAATGTAGATATTTTTGTATCCGATTTGTTTTCCCTTAATAAAAGCTTGGAGATGTTACAATGATCGAAATCAAGAGACACTGAATGGAGACGCTACATATTCCTCTCTTGCAGCAAAAGGTTTTAGAAGTGTTCGACCAAATCTACAAGAAAAAAAATCACCAACTCAGGTAATCCTGCACACTGCTGTCTACAGTGTGATTTTTAAGTACAGTTATTAGACCACTGCCCCGCAGCCTCAATTTTAGTAACGTGCATATTTTGGTGTGTTTTACTTTTAATATGTTGTTGCTTTTGTATTTGTATTGCTTGCCAGACTTGTTTTAACAACCTGGAAGACAAGTCTTCATTTCAAAACAGGTTTTGGTTTTTGTTTCTGATCCAGCTGATAAAGGCAGGACAGTTGCTAACAGAATTTTTAGGATATTTTCTAATTCTTCAAAAACTGTCAGCTGATGATTTAGGTTTCAAAGTTATGAGGTCAGAAATATATTATTTACTCAATAAACATGAGTTATGCAACTGTTTATTATATTAGCAAAGGAACTCCGTGTTGGAGATACTAGTAAAGCTATGTTACAGTCATAAAAGGTGCTATCAAAACGATGTGACTAAATACTGTATGTATATCCCTCAAGGTCTAAAAATATGCCAAGAGAACATATTTTCACTTTTTTTTTTTTTTTGGCAGGGGGAGGTAATTAGGCTTACTTATTTTTAGAGGAGGTACTGGGGATTGAAACCAGGACCTCGTGCGTGCTAAGCATGCGCTCTACCACTTGAGCTGTACCCTGCACCACCCCCCAATTTTCACCTTTAACCTAATTTCCCAGAATATAGATGGAGACAAACTTTATAATATATTCTTTATAAAACAATTTTCCCTCAGAGGGCAACCATCAATAATAAATTAAAACGTATTCTAAACAAAATTTAAAAGATCATTCAATCTGGCCAACAAAACGTACAGCATAATAAGAAAGTATGATGTTGTTTTACTTTCTTTAAAGGTAGAGTTAACACTGGTTTCTTTAATGACTGACTTTGACTTTCTCTCTGTTTTTCCCTCAACATTATTTCTTTCTCCGGATGCTTTTGGTAATCCAGGCACCCCTTCCACCACCCAGAAAAGAGAGCTTTTGTAGCTCCTTGATAACCAATCACACAAAGGGTGACATTTTAGACCAATTAGTAACTAACACACCAATCCCCTCCTGTGCAGAGTACTTTACTAATAAAGCACCTCTTCAGGGAACTATGCATTCTAATGACGACCCCAGCCAGACAATTGTATATTCTGAAGAATCTAACACAACTGTGTCATATACACAGAAAATCACTAATCCGCTACCACCAGCTTCCAGCACAGGTCCCGCACCAAAAGCTGACATGAGTATCCCATTTCTACAAGAGGACTACATGCAAGATTCTCAGACTCGGAGAATTTCTACATTGAAACTAATCCATAACCAGGATCCGGGAAGCAGCACCCCCTTTAATCCTCCACACTTTTCCAAATCTGTTGAAGTACCACCATTTCTCAAACGGCCTTGCTCACCACCCTCTAAACCAGTGCCTGAGATACACACAGCATCTCTTTCCATTCAGATAGCTCCCCTTTCGGGCCACGATCCTGAAAGCCACAAACAGCCACCTGAGCTTTCTCCAGAGACTACAAAGATACCTCTTCCGCCAGAGAGACAAAAACCTGCAGCTGCTGCGGCCTCTCAGTCCTCAGACTGCCAAGTGGTACCTTACACATTCCAGTCTCTTCTTACAGGCATTCTGTAGCGACCCTAACTCCTTTGGTTTGGGCTCATATAACCCAGTGCTTTGTTAGCTTCCCATCAGAAAGGGAAAGGAGAAAGAAACCACCTTCCTATTCAAAACCCCACTAAATTCATCAATAAATTTCTAGGTATCTTTCAATTTTAAAAATCTACAGATCTTTTATCCAGAAATAATGTTTTAAAAGTTTCTTCCTTCTAGGTATTTATTAGAAATCACTGATGATTGGTTCTCACTTAAGATTGCAAAGCACTTTTAAGCTTTGAAGAAATACTTTTCATGTCAGACCTGTGAGTGCCTAGATTTTACTTTACTTACATGTGTAAAATCTCTTAAAATAATTCTCCATTATAATTCACTTTGGCAAGAAACATTTATCTTAACTTAAGCAGAGCTTACTTTTTTTGTGGCTCAATATTCATTTTCATTGAAATTTGATCAAGCCTACCCTTTAAAATGTATCATTTCAGAAAATATGTAAGTTAATTTTTAGTACTCAGACTCTCAAGAGGGATCTTTATTTCTCTAGATGTAAAATTCTCCCATAGTGTCATTCTGCTGACATTTGTTAATCTAGTTAAAAGAGAAAAGTGTCCCTCTTCTTGGCTTTTCCACAAAATGTTACAAAGTTAAGAGCACAAGCTTTAAGGACAAAGTACAGATTTCAATCCAAGCTCTATCATCGGCTCTGTGATGAGGCGACCATCCTAACTTCTCTGTTAGTGTGAACAAAGAAATGAGAATATTAATTAACCCCTAATTCACAGGTTGTGTTGAGACCAAGGACATAGTAGAGGTCAAGTACTTAGGACAGAGCAAGCCCTGCATAGACGGTAGCCATCTGTAAAGATAAAATACTAGTGACTGCAGCAGGAATGGGAATCTTGAAAACACTAGTACCTGAGTAAATAATCTGTGTAACACTATTTCCTGTAGCTGTGCTATCATAGATCATCCAAGACATATTTTTGAAGAGATCGATTTTTTAACTATGTAGAAAAACTTCAACAGACGTCTGACTGACACCAACATCCTCTCCCTTTCCCCACCACCCACAAAGCAGAAGTGTCAAGCTCAGATGAATAAAAAGACAAGTGGGTGTTTTCATACTTCTACTAAAACTTCTCCTTCATCAGCTAATCATAATATGCAAAATCCATTCGTTAGAGCAAATCCTTTGAATTAAGTTAATATCTTCTGAGAGCCCTTATGAAATAATATAATGATAATAATAATAGCAGCTAACAAATACTAAGAGTTTACTGTATGCAAATGCTGTTCCAACTTACTCATATTTATTACTAGCTCCCATGATCCCATGTGGTGGGAGGAAAAGTCAGGCTGACACACTACAGACAGGGCTGCGCTAGTGTCAGAGGGCTGACTTACGTGTGTCTCAGGGCACATGCCTGGAAGCAGGTGTAGGGGACGGCATAGCAAACGCCACCACACTAACAACTCAGCACACTCATCTGACGTGTTCTGGTTCTTCTCAATCGTTTTATTATGTTTGGCAACTGTCTTCCCTATGGTTTTGTCACTATCCAGGCTGAATAGAGATGGCGGGTTTCATTATACAGTCCCCAGAGAATCAGCATGGTCCCCAAGTTAAGATTTGAGACGCTGTCACTTTTATTCATTCAACAAATATTTATATGTGTCAAGTCTGTTCTAGTCACAGAGCTGGATTTGAAACCATTGATTTGATTGATGATTAAAGTCTTGTCGGGGGTGGAGGGAACAAATATTAGCAAACACTTAAATAAGTAGATCACATATGTCAGAAGGAGGTTATGTAAATAAGCAGCCCCGAGCAGGGATGTGGGAGGGCAGAGTCCATGTTAAACAGGATAGTCAGGGTCCTCACTGAGTAAACGGAACAGCTTTGAAGGCAGAAGAACATTCCCGGCAGACAGCGCATCTGGTGTAAAGGCTCTGAGGCTGAAGCACACCCGGGCTGCTTACGGACCAGCAAGGAAGCCGGCGGGAAGGACGGGAATTCAGTGAGGCGCAGAGTAAGAGGAGGCCAAGGCAGAGGTGACAGAGGCCAGATGACAGAAGCTCCTAATACCCACTGCAAGGATTTCAACTTTTACTCTCAGTAAAAACGGGAGTCACCGGGGGATTTTTGAGGCTACCGTTATTATTATTTGACTTACAGTCTAACAGAATCATTCTGGCAGCTCAGTCGAGAACAAACTATAGCAGGGCAAGAAGGAGAGTAGGCAAGCCACTTAGGTGGCCATGGCAACACTGTAAGTGAGGAATGGTGGTGGCTTCGAGCAAGGGGGAAGCAGTGGAGGTGGTGAGAAATTGATTTTCTGAATGTATTTTGAAAATAGAGTACATAGAACTTCCTGACAGATTGCATGTAGGCGGCGAGGGAAAGAGTCAAGACTGACTCGAAAGTTTTGAGTCTTTGCCACAGGAAAGGATGGAATTTGCCATCCTTTGTCCATCGAGACTGGATAACTGCGGGTCAGAGCAGGTTAGGGGAAAGATCAGGGGTTCTATTTGGGACATGGTGAGTTTGACGTGTCTAGTAGACACCACACAGAGAGGTCCCCGATGCAGCTGGAGTTCAGGTGAAAGGTCCAGGTTGGAGATAAAAGCCGTTGGCTTACAGATGGGTTTTGTAGCCATGAGGGTGAATGAGATGACCAGGGCTCGAGTACAGAGGAAAGAGGAAGCCCAGCGACTGAGCCCGCGTACATCCCAACAGAAAGAGGAGTGCACTAAAGAAGTGTCCACTAAGGGAGGAGAAAATCCAGAAAATGTGGCATCCTGAAAGCCAAGTGAGAAAAGGATGAGGAGAAAAGATGGTTAACTGCACAAATGCCACTGACAGGACAAGTGTAAGATGACACTTGCTAACTTGTCACTGACTTAGAAGCGGGGAGGGGGCTTTTTTGGAGTGAGCTTAGGAGAGACTGAGAGGAAGACGATCTGTAAGGGATTATTAACATAAGGCCTTACACCTACTTATTCCCCCTCGCTGACCCTCTGCTCCTTCATCTACAACATGGGGCTAATCACAGCATTCGTCTCACACCATGGCTGTGAGGTTTGAATGAGGTACTGCGTTTGAGGAGCTGGGCGTCGTGCCTGCTACAGAATAATCTCTCGACATAGAGTAACTGTTGCTATTTTTAAATAATATCCTTTTTCAAACTATGCATCTGATTGGGGAAAGGAAATGTATTCTTTCCAACAATACAGTTTTTGAATGGGTGGATAAAAGTTTATTTCATCCGACCGGCAGTTTGCTCCAAGCTGACAGCATGTAGTTTTTATCACACTTTGTCAAAAGGCGGCATAAAACTGTTGCAGTTTTGACTTTTTCTTTCCATTGTGGTAAGACTACTTAACATGAGCTCTACCCACTTAACACGTTTAGAGTGTACAATAGAGAATCGTTAGCCGTAGGCATGAGGTTGTACAACAGAGCTCTAGAATGCGAGCCCTTAGTCATCTTGCACAACTCAAACTACACCTACTGAGATGCCCCACATCTCCATCTCCCCACCTGAGGCCACCGCCGTTCTGCTCTCTGATGTGAGTCTGATTATTTTAGGTCCCTCACAGAAGTGGAATCATGCAGGATTTCTCCTTCTGTGACTGGCGTATTTCACTCAGAGTAATGCCCTCAAGGTTCAGCCCTATTGTCTCATGACAGGATTTCCTTCCTTTTTAAGGCTGAATAATCTTCTGTGGTATGTATACACCACATTTTCTTTATCCATTCATCCACTGATCGGTGTCTAGACATATTCCCACATCTCGCCCATTGGGATATACGTTATTTTAAAGTCTCATTTTCCACGTAACATTTCACAGTGGTGACCTTTTGTTTTAAATACTGACATTCCATATCCTTGCAAAAAAAGTCTCAGCAAATGCCAGGATCTGTCAGCTACACACCATGAGTCAGCCAAATATATGCTCTATTATAACGAATTATCCTCCCAGGAAATTAGCAGTTTCAAAAAGCAAAAACGCTCTACCCTGAGATGTTAAAAGGAAACTTTAGTGTTCTAGAAGTTCCATTTACATATTTTTGCTATTTTTATTAAAATCTGACCATTAGTGTAAGAAGAAAACTGTAGCCTACCATTAGGAATTTTAATTCTCTCTGTACTTGATAATTTAACATATTTTTAATAAACTGCATATGTTTTAATTCACCTCTTACAAATTTACATTTAGAGGGAACACGAAATGAGGTGTGTCATTCTTCCGTCACTATGCGAACAGATATCCTGTTGCTAAAAATGTCACATTGTTCTCAACGTCAGATAAGTGAAGGTCTAAGCCAGAAGCTCTGAAAGACAGCAAAATCTACACCCTAGACATTTGCTCTGACATTTGTTAGTGCTGTGCCCTTTGCTTCAGGAGGATAAACTTGGCCCTTCTAGTATGAAATAATGTCATCACTCATTTGCCAAAGCCTCACTCTCACAGCTGCTGCTGCACGTAGGCTGGGGACTCAGAGGGGACTTTGTCTCAGTGTCGTGTAAAGAGGGAAAAATCTCAACCCTTCTGCTCCATGGGATCAAGATGTGGAAGTTAAGCAAGGCTGAATAATGAATAAATGTCAGCCGTGTGGGATCTAGAAAAGGTGTAAAATGCAGAGTGTGCTTTCTGGACCAATCCCATCAACACCAGCCCGTCACTCCTAATGGACCAATAGCTCATGACTTCTTTTTTGTGGGTTTATTACACTATTTATTGATCAAGTCTATGGCAATTTCTCCATCTGACCAGTGTGTGTCTGCCTAGTGTTTCTATGCCTTCCAAGCATTTTAATTCTCCTTAAATGGCTGTCACTTACTGAGAGCCATCACAACGCACAAAACTCAGTACTAGCACTTCACACACATTTTCTCACTTAATTTTCAGAGGTTTTAGGAGATAGGAGATTTTCCAAATGCCTGTATTTTTACACGCAAAGAAACTGATGCCATGGAAGGGTATACAACTTGCGATTTTCCCTAAGATTACATTAAAATAGTGTTTATGTCTATTACTGAGTTTTTGTCACTCTGTTAAATATGGCACCCAAGAGAAGGGCCTTGCTCACCTCACCTTCAGCCTGGCCCTGCCAGACTCTCCTCCCTTTCTCTGTCCCCCAGCTCCAAGCCCACATCCAACTCCTCCTTTTCCACCTCCAGCTTCTACATCTACTGAGTCAACAAACAGACGGCTTAGGGCTTATGACTATAGATGCTTTGTTTGGTTGCCACTGAGTTTATTTTTAATTTCGCTGCCTTGAGGGGAAGCGTGCCCTTTCCCTTCTACCAGCTTTTACCATTTCCTCTTATCTAAGCCCCAGCCCGACTTGCACATTCTGCATACATTCCTGGCCCAGGGTCAGCACTTGAGTTTGCAATGCCCACATCTAACCCAATCCAACTTCTTCCACTGCTGGAGCTCACTCTTCCTGAGTCCCCTTGCTCCCAAATCCCTTAAGGAATCCAACTTGGATTCAGTGATCTCTTTCGCCCACAGGTTCTCCTTAACACTTTGGGTTGAATTCATTTGGGCCAAGAGGATCAATGCTATTTTGAATAACTAGGCATTCTCTCTTAGAACATTAAGTATGCTGAGGTATAAGCATGGTCACTTTCCTTTGTAGAGACCAGACATCAGCAAGCCGGTGTCTCTGGCTCCTCACTCCCTTACAGCTCAACAGTTGGAGAAAGTAGAAAGGAACTTATACTTACAAAAATCTGGTGACCTTTGACTTATATTCAAACATCTTAACCTTACATGGTCGTGAAACGACAGACATGAAACAACCACGATGATTTTCTGCAGTCATCTATCCGCCATCAATTTGGCAGGAGGAAAAATAACTCCTGTTATTTTAAATTAGTTTTTCCTACTTCAAAGCAGTCCAGATTGAGAAAATTCTTCCTTTCTTCCCACTTTTCATCCTAATCATCTCACATTCTCTTCAGGGAAACATGTATATTGTGATTCTCTCTTCTCCCGTGTCTAAGAGGGTATTTCATTCATGTGGACATCAGGGTCATGGTAGAGGGGCCCCAACTAGTCTAAGAGGGGATTCACATCTTAATCCCAAGATATTTCAGAGCTTTTGTGTGGCTGACCAATAGACTGTTGAACTTCTGAGTTTTATCGATGGAAATTTAAGAGTGGTACGACCCAACAGGAGGCATTTAATCTGTTCCTTACACACTCATACATGTGAGCACTGTGAGTGTATCAGCAGGTGGTGAGAAAAATTCAGAAAGTGAAACAGCTCTGCTTTCTGTAGACACTCTCTTTAGAAGGACAAATGAATAAAGACCATTCCTAGACACAATGCTATACAAACAAACTGATCCTGTTGCCCATCAGAATGGCGGTTTCAGAATATGCTTTGGCTTTTGACATGTTTCGAGTCCGAAGGACATGGGCAACCCAGTCCCGTAAGGGTTACAGTCATTACATTTTTCTTTCCGTGTTAAAGGAATAAAAACCTTCCTTGAAGCAGATAATTCAAAATCTTTGGAATGACATATATTATTTAAGAAAATTTTCACTTAGCATAAGCAAAACTAAAGAGATTCATGTTCTGTGAAAACCTCTTCAGTGAAACTGCACTGTTAGGAGACATGCCATTGACAACGCTTCGAAGACTGCTCTGTACTGAATTCCGTTCAGACCCATAGCAAAATTCTAACCTATTAAGTTGTAATTATTATGGTTTCATAATATTATAGTTTTATTTCCAATAAAATCTGAAATCATGATAAAAACTTTACTAATAAAAAAGAATACATTCCTACTAACACTTTTTAAATTCTGGGCAACTTTAAGGTTTCTGTCAGTTAATTCTAGAGATCTTAAAACCACATGAGCATCAAAGTATAAAGTATCATATTTAAAATGAGTGTCTTTAAACAACAACAAAAGCTTATTAGATAAAAGTAGAATAAGAAAATCTGTCTTTTTATCTACAGCTGGAGTTTCTTAACTTGTTCAAGATGTGCCTTGAAGTATCCATGAACCCCTAAAGCTGATGCATAATTTTATATATACATGAATTTGTGCATTTTTTCCTAAGAGAAGGATCAATAGCTTTCAGATTTTGAGGTAGCTGTGACCAAGAGAGATCTTGGTATATAATGGAAATTTTAAAACTCTTCAATTAAAAGTCTGAGGAAAAAAATTATAACTTTTTATGAGATCAACAGCCTGCATGACATCAACTGTTATGAAAATGATGACTGGCCAAGAACCTCTTACGTCTTTAGTAGGCAAGATTTCTAAGTTTATATAGTTCACTTTAATACATTCCCCATCCTTGTCTTAATATCCTATAATACTTTGGCTATCTGTGTGACAGTTGGCACCACGTCAAACACTCAGAAAAACCCTTCTATTCTGAAGGTGCGGGGTGGGCGGTGAGGAGCAAGAAAAAGAAATTACTTGAGAGTTTCATTCACTCATGTTGAGGTTGACACTTATAATTATACTTGACCTGTGTGGACAGACAACACCTTTACCAGGCCATCCACTCTCCTTGTTTTACAGACGACTCCTCTGCCATGTTTAGCCTCTTGGGTTGAGAGCCTTTTAACGTTTTCTAAGCCTAATTAAACCTTTTCTTCCTTCAGTTTCTTTCTCCTTTACCTAAGATGTAGAACCAACAGTAGTTCTAATCAGCAAAGGTTCTCTAACAACATCAATGGCTGTTTTTGTTTGTTTGTTTTTCATTTCATTTTCACACAAGGGTACCACTATTTGCACTGCTCAGATATTTTAAAGCTCAATCCTTTATATTTTATAGTGAAATTAAAAAAGAGATCAATGAGTGGAAAGGGAACAAAATTCCCTTTGTTGTTTTTAGTTAGATCTCTAGATCTGTAAGCCAGATAAACATAAAGACAAACTGATTTATATCTGGGGGACACTTTCCAGGAAGGAGGATGTAGGGAGAAATCGGCTATAAGATTTTTCTGAAGGGAAAAATAATTCTGCCAACCAATGGATAACCTGATATTAATTCGCTATTACAAGCATAAAAACTAAAGCTTCTGAGAAAAAAATTCCATTATGCCAACACTCTTAAGCCCCCACCCAAAGTTACAATGCAGTGCTGTGTGAAAACTGGACTTCTTTACAAAAAACACTTACTGGATTTCTTTTCTGCATGTTTCCATGCTTTTCCTGTACTGTGTGGTTGGCACCTAATCTTTCTGAATGCATTTCCTTAAAGTGCTTGCAAATAAAACGGATGCTTTGCTTTCTCTGCCATATTGCAAAAAGAGATGTTTTTATTAAGTGGATAATTCATATCTCTTATTATTTTTTCCTCAAACTCAGCTTGGAAACCAGAACTTAACTGCCAATGTGCTGGAGGTAAATGCTTCACAGGCACACAGACAAGTCCCACCAGAAGCCTCTTCTTCATGCCCTCCTTCCATGGTATCTTTTAACAGAACCACCTTTTTATCAGACAGTGGCTCCAGCCCAGCATCTCTTACCCTGCCACCGCCTGAGGATTCAGGGCTTTCACAACTGCAAAGACCCCCAACCTTTCACATTTTTTTATAAACCCCTTCTCCTTGCTCCTGCCCCCCTATCCAGGGCAACACTGCAGGCTCTCTCACTGCAGACTTCTCCCAGGGCAAGCAATCCTCCTGCTCCTCCAGGGAGTCCCCCCCAGCCACCCTAGATGTGCTGCAGGCAGCTGGCTCTGATACCACTGACCGTTACGAAACACCTTCCCCCACTTTAGGTCACCAGTCTGCCGTGACAGACGGCACCACCTTAACCACCCCTGATCTCATGCGTGTAATTATTCTTCCTTCATTTGCTCCATCATTTTTAAAACAGATCTCCAAAGGCTAAAAGGACTGATTTCTTATCTGCCATCTGATTTTACGGCTGAGCATTTTTATCTGCCTGGGCATTGATTCCATCTAGATCAATTCTGTACACTATCAGGGAAATCCATTATAGTCATCCTCATAAGCCTATTTTGGGCTGAAAAAAGTCAGTGTATTCTGTTCATTCATTTTAGAGTCACTTATGTTTACACTGTGTTGCTCTAGCTAATGAGTTGTACAAATTGCCTTAATAAGAAGTTTTCTCAGAAATTCAGATAGGTATACATACAATATTATGATCACTAGATTACAGAGAAAGTCTAAAATTTTAACCCAGTATTAAATCCTGATAGAGAACAGTTTACTTCAGAGATTCACATGAATGTGCCCTGTGTGAATTCTTCATATCTCCTTGTTTGTCACAAACGTGATTATTCATTGTATGATGTTAATTCTTCTTGCTCCTCTCTCATTAACAGCTATATCTCTTAAACCTATCTGTCCAACAGGAGTGAGTGATGTAAATACTCTTAATCTACATTGCAGAAATGTAGCCCTATGATTTTTTGGAATTTTTTTCCCCAAGCCTTTCCATTATAGAAACTTATAAATATTTATCATTTTATATGTCAATAATATATCCCATTTAGAATAATAAATATCCCCATATATATTTATATCATTTAAATATGTCTATTTGACAAGCAGTCCCTAATAAATGATTTATGAATGACTAAAGTGCTTCAAAATTTTGTGGCGCAGATTTTTAATTGCATGCAATGTATAGATAATGGCTTCAATTTGAAAGGTACATAACTTTGGGCAAAATAAAGGGAATTTTTTTCTAAAGTTGATTTCATAATGAAGTTCTAAATATGTACTATCATAGAGAAAATTTTAGTCATGCTACATAATTTTTATATTGTAGCAAGGTCATAAATCTGTGAATTCCACGCATGGAGAAATATTATAAACCATATGTTTTTTAAGATATTGCAATTACAGAAGACAAAAGGTACTTTTTAGTATCCTTACTAAATACTTAATAACACTTTCAATGGGCTTCAGTATTCATTCAACAGCTGGGTATAAAACTTTGCACTGAAATGTTCTATTCAGTGACTAGCTACAGAAGGAACTTCGTTTTCCACAGCTAACACGTCCTCTGTCACTTGTGCTAGAAGCACAGTGGGCATGAGCCATTCCATGCTCTACTATGCTTTCAATAATTCTTTACTTTTAAAACTTTAAGGAATGCCTTTAACCAAAAATACAAAACGGTGATAATATATCAACTTTCGTACCAGCCTATTTAATTTACTGTTTCTAAGACTCTTCAGGAACCTGAGAAATATACATATATTTCTGAGAACCAACCCCCTTCCTCTTGTCGAAGAACATACATTCTAAATCCCACACACAGCAGCATGACAACGTTCTGACTACTTACATCATGACAGAAGGGCCAATTCACCCTCCACATTTATTTTATACTGACTCCTACTGGTATCTTTGGACCTCACTGTTGGCGGAGTGGCGTGCCCACTGGTCAGCTGCTTCCTTTCTCCTGATCACCTCTTGTGCCCTCTGACATATACAGTAATTTTCAGAATTAAAAAAAGTAGAGAAGACTGGAAAAAATGTCCCATGGCCTTCTCGACATCAGTCTTCAAAGTAAATAAACACTTGACAGCTGATTACTGTCATGTGAACGGAAGTCTTTATTGTCACCTAAGGCAGTGATGTTTACAAGGGACCATGTGCTTTAACAGAATGTCTTTGCACTTTTCTCAGAGCCAGATAACAGTGAATGGAAACTCTGGAGGCACTGTGAGTCCAATGAGTTACTATCAAAGGCCGTTTTCCCCTTCTGCTTACTCACTACCAGGCTCACTCAATTCAAGCATTATCATGCAGCATGGCCGGTCACTCGGTAAGTCATCTGACAGTCATGATTTTCATGACAATTTCAATATAGCAACTACAAACCGCAGGAGAAAAACATAAAGCATCAACGTAATTTTTGAAAAAGGAAGCAGAAACATTCAACACTCCACTATTTAAAGAACCTATCCTAGGGGAGGACTTAAAGGCAGAGGATTTAACACTGGAGAAAATAGACACCCAGCTATTCCAAGATAATGACTGCACTTTTATCTGGGTCTGGAGAAGGCTAACAGACATTTGAGGTGATGGGATAGAACAAAAACATGGCCAGCGAGGGGAGGAGAGTTCACACCACTGGGAGACATTCATGTAGCACATTTCCAGGGATGGCAAATACTGTCCATGATCAGGACAGCCCTTCTTCAGTGGAAAAGCTTTTATTGTGGAAAATCATTTTGATGTGTCTAAAGAACTGTTTAACAGTTAAAACAGTCTAACAAGGGGATAGGCTGCTTCACAAAGGAGTAAACTACTATGCAAACTGAGACCAGAAGACCATCAGTCAGGGATGTGAGCTCCTTTAGATGATGATTCCAGAATTTTATAGAAAGATAGATCTTAATCCTTTGGGAATTAAGAAACAAACAAAAGATAGAGCTTTCCTCTAGAAAATAAATGAACATTAGAACATTCATATAAATGTTTAAAGATATAATTTCATGGGGCTCATGAACTCTTTAATGCCTCCTGGAAAAGACACTGGGCTGTATAATGCTAGAAATGTTTTTCTGCGGCAAAATATATTATAATGATTTAGAAAATAACTTAATATATATTTCTTAGTTTTTAAAAATGTAAAAAAAAAAAACAACAAAAAACCCAAACATTGAAAAGCAGACCAAACTGAGTCATCATCTGAATTCAAGCTGAAAAAGGTTCCATGATATTGAGCAACTAGAAAGCTTTCAGGGCAGCAGGAAGCAGGTAAAAGGCAGGGGACCGCGTGCCCGCAGCATACCTCTCAGAAGAGCAGAAGACCGATCCTCGGGTCACCATCAGCCAGCACCCAGAGAAAGAAACTGGAACACAGGGCTTTAACTCCCGTTTCCTCACTGACAGCAGGCAGATCTCTTTCCTGACACTGTGGATTGAGAGAAAACGAGGCTATTAATTTTCCCAGGAACATTCAGCATGTGGACTGTGGAACTCAAATTCTGCGGCCAACAAAACCTCTATAACTAAGACTTCCATGTAGCCATGAGGCCCATTTAAAGAAGAGTCTAAATATACTGGCACCTTCTCTAATGCTGCTCCTGGGATCATCTGTGAATCTTACAATGCTGTCCGGTTAGAGTATAAGAAAGTTTAATGTCTTGGTGCCAAAATATTGCCCTTATATCATCAGCCCATGGTGCAGTATTATAATGGCAGGCCATTATACCTAGATGTCTTATGGAGCTATGCATGATCACACATCCATAGTAAAATTCTACAAGTTATTTTAGCCATAATATTTTCCCAAATAATTACTACCAAAGTTGGATTATTTGTCCCCTCTTGTTAGTCCCAATGCACACAATTTTGTCTCTCCCACCCAAACAAACAAAATACAAAATATTTGTGTGTGGACAGGCTTTTATATTAGAACATGTCAATAGGTAGAATTCACCTATAAACTAAACCACACAGAAAGAAATTCTGTACATAAATATTGAATAAATTCCAACTGGCCAGTGCTCAGATAGGTTCTGAGGAAGATACACAAATCTATTCTGCCCTAGAGAAACTGTATAAATATAAAGTTGATATAAATATAAAGTTGAGGACAAAAAACTGCAAAAATGAGAGTGCACCATGTAAGAGTAGAATAAATTAAACAGCTAACTTGTGATATGTAATAAGTTCAAAGAATTTTCTGAACCATATACGGTTAGAAGACAGTTAACATTGTTTACGCTGGGACTTTGCACATACTGGGTATTCAAAAAGTACTTGCTATTTGATAGAAATACTAGCATCATGGTTGCCCACCCACATCCTCTCTGTAATTAAATGGAAAACCAGAGAGTCAAATATCACATTGTGTCTTAATTTGGAGTTGCTTGGAAAAGATACTATTTTTACATATAATCGCACATTAAGCAGTTTTATTCCTAGCCTTATTCATTCTTTATCAGAAGTGGATTAGAAGTGCTTTTCTGTTGCAAACTAGAACATAGTCATAGTAAGAGCAGTTATAAATATTATAATGGATTTTAGTTTACAGGGGTCTCATCGCTACTTACCCTTCTAATGATGAGTTAAATTTTTAAAAGTCTTATTTATGATTTGCTGTAAAACACAGTCCTATCTTTTTAGATCTATCTGTATTTATATTTGTATCTGTATCTATTTGTAATCAATGACTGCTACCCTGACATAAGGACTTTTCCACATTCACATAAAAAGAGACCTGAGTGACAGACCTGACAAACCATGGCTAAGAATCATTCTTGGTCAACAGAGTTTTGAAATTTAAAATTTTTTAAATTTAAATTTTCAAAAGAATTTAAGTGTATTTAAAAAACAGGAAGTCATCTTATCAACTGTACTAAATAAATGATAATAATGTTGATTTTCATAAATACCTGTACCTATGAGTAAGTAGAATGTGTAATACACGTATATCCTCTCTGTTTCTTATGTAAGTATAGCAAAAGTTACCAAAGATGGCACAAAGATAAACGGCTGATAAATCTCATCTGAAAATGTACGCTTAGGGCAATTTTTACACTCAAGGGGCAAGAAGCCATGGTCTTCCTACTTCAAACTAAAGCAAAGCTATTACGGCCATCATGGAGTCTTCAATAAAAATGAATTACTAACAGTTTAAAATCGTTTCTTTACCTATAAGCCTTCACATCCAAGTACGTATTTGGATGTGAAGATTTCCTAATGTGATTTTTGTTTTCACTTTATTTTTATAAAATCACTGTTGTAGACGCAGGAGTCATGTTTTTTCATCCTAAAAGTACCTTTTAGTACTTTAAAATAACAGTAGTCAGCAATTTCACAAAAATAAGATTAATGTAAATGGTGACCTGAAGGAAATTACTAAATCTGTCTCAGCTTCTGCCCCTTCACTTATAAAATGAGCACCCCATCCACCCTGGCAAGATTACCAGGGACAAGATGAGGTATTGTATGTAAAGTGCTTTCTTAACACTGAAGCTGCCACGTGGCCCCGTGGTCTTTCAACAAATACTCTTCTTCCCCTCACCCTTATCATTGAATGATAAGGATCTTGTTATAGGTCTGTTCGATATACACTTACATGTTAATTATGAGTGGCTCAAATTTAAGGTAAATTACCTAAAAGAGGGAGTGATGGAAATACAATTTATAAATATAATGTGTTATAATATGGTATTATCTATTTACATATAATTGATTACATAATTATACATTATTGCATACAATTATAATATATTATATTACAGTAGACATAAATGTACAAGAGGCTTCATTAATTTGATTCCTTGTGTATCAAATACATTACGCCAAACTTCCTCCCCAGATTCCGCAGAGACATATCCCCAGCACGCACAGTCTCTGGACGGCTCCCTGGGCAGCTCGATACCACTGTACAGGTCCTCAGAGGAGGAGAAGAGAGTGACAGTCATCAAGGCCCCGCACTACCCGGGGATCGGGCCCGTGGATGAATCCGGAATCCCCACAGCAATTAGAACGGTAAGAAATGCCAGCGCACGCCGCTCCGGGGCTGTGCACAGACTCCACAAAGGGCGGATTGTCAATGGCTTTGTGCATTCCTGTGGTCTTATATAATGAGGATTGCCCTCTGTGCCATCTGAGTTCTCATGAATATTATGCTGTGCGCGGCAGAGAAAGGGAACTGTCGACTGAAGATAATGACCCAATCTGTTTTTCCATTTCAATTAAAAATCACGAAAATTGTGATTCTGTTAAGTGATGAACGTATACTTTGTTTTGTTTTACCTTTTACAAAACAAGGAGTATTAGGGCAACAGAGAGAGAAAAGAGAAGGAACAAAAAAATGTGAATTCTTTGGCTGCACTGAATTCCCATGTGCATTGCGAATAAACCAGTGATTTGTTTCTTGCAATGGGTGTGTATTACACCAGGAGACTGGGAGCTGTGAATTTGGAGCTGGGAACTGAGACGACTGGAGGGAAGGGAGTTCATGTCATGGAAGGGAAAAGCTGTCTGAAGAAAACACACATCACATTTTAGTGTCCCTCTTCAGCTGTGCCTACTGAGAGCGCTCCGGGGACAAGTGAATGTGCTCGGATTTTTTTTTTTTTTTTTTTTTTTTTTTTTTTTTTTTAGTCTTTAAACTTTGCCAGAGCATTGCTCAGTGTGTCAGGGCAGCCCCTTCTGGCAAAGTTCAGCAGCAGCAGAGGCCGATCTTGGGCAGGCAGCTGCTTGCTGATCCAGTCCAGTTGGAGAGGAGGTTTGTGCTCGCCGGCGGGAAGGACGACTGGGGGCCCCAGCATGCGAGCCGCCGCACCTCTGCAGGTGAATGTGGGGGCAGGGCGGGGAGAGTGGAGCGCAGGCTGCAAACACTCGGTCTGCAACACCCACGTACCTGCGGGGCTGTTGCCAAGAGCTGCCTGCCTGGAATGCAAGCCTGGGGGGCCAAAGACAATAATGGACAGAGGAAAACCACGGGCAAGAGATCAGAAAAAGAGGTCAGGTACGATTGGAATCACTGGAAAAGAACGAAAGACTAAGAGTGGGGGTTTTCCTCTCTTCTTGAATTTGCATTTGTTCTATGGGGATCCCGTGCTCAGAGAGGAGAGTTAAAAATGGATTATTCTAAGCATCTGTGTTAGAATTGGAAGCCAAAAAGTAAACCTGCAGAGCAATTGCTGGGGCTTTAGACTTGTTAGATTCTGGAAATGTTGAGTGTGACTAATTAAAAAGTCCTAAAAAACTATGTTGGAACTGATGATTGTCATATTTAAGTGACAGGAAAAGTTCAGGGGTTGTGATTAACATTCCTAATCTTATGGTGACTATGTGCTTCTGGTGGTGGCGCTTTGTTGTTTGTTTCTCTTTTAAGATTTCAAAATGGTTTAATTTGACATTGTTTCCTAATGATGGAAGGACACAGTGTCAGACAGGTGTGGTGTCATTGGTTTCATTTAATTGACCTTTGAAGCATAATAGATACCCAAATTAGGAGATCCCTGATTCTATGTAGTTATAGGTTCTGTCTGAAGGGATTTTTATCCGAGACTTCTAGGTGTGTTTTTAAATCAATAAATGTCATACAAAGATGGACATGCAAAGCTGGAGCTGTTTTTATCCACAGGACAATTTTCTTAACTAACAGGGCCTTGCTAATTATGTTTTACAAGGAAAAAAACTGAGACGTTATAGATGGTTAGTGAAAATCAAGAAATATAGCATGTTTATATTGTTTATCTCCTGCTAAATCCAAAGCATGATTAGACATGCATAAACAAATGCATACACTAGACATTCAGTGCTAGTTCCCCTTCTATAAAATAGAAAATGAAATATGAGCAACCCAGAAGTTCCTTATAAGGAACCATCAGTTTTATGTACAGCTGTGCTCTTATTTAGACTTTTAAAAGTTTGAGGAGAAGGTACAGGTCTGAAGTCTTAGTCACATTTCCTCCTTTCCAGCCCTGCAGGGCACATCCCCAAGTATAGCTGTGTTTACAGGAGTGGAGTCAGGCCATCTCGGAGCCGCAGCATGCCAAGAATCTCCAAGGTTGTTTTTCTTTCCCATCCACATAGAAAGTAATGATTATCAGACGTACATTGCTTCACACGGCCTTTCTGCTCAGCGTATACACCACAGGCAGTGCTGTCTCATTTTAGACAACCAGCATACACCAAGGACACAGAACTTTGTAAAGTAACCTAGAAACTCGCGGAAGCCAAGAGTTAAACAAATGTACCTTTGAGCTGTTTGAGCGAAGGGAAGCAGCTCCCGAGACTGCCCTCCCATGTGACCCGGGACTTCTGGGGTAGCCTTTTACTGCCGTCCTTAACAACAGAAACCGCGAGGGTTCAGATCCCACGAGAGTGTGTAATTAAGGCCAGCTAGTTAAGTGAAATACAAGATTCTTTCCTTCTAGTTCCAATATAACACTGTTCAAGCCTTTTCAAAAGCTAGAAAGGGGTGAAAATAGAGTAATAATGTATACTGCTGTGTTGAAAATGTGTGTCTTTCCTCTTTTTGGAAATCTCTGCGTAAGTCAACGTAGAGTTCTGCTGTTCTGTGAACTACAGGAATACAAAATTTCAGGTTTACTCTGCCAAGGTTACAGAAGACAGCTGAAGACTGATTTACTGGTAGTTACTGTCCCATGCAAACCCATTTTGAAGGACACATACGAAAGTAAACTCCTCAAATTTGAGTAGACGTCTATTTACCTAATCTCAGTATTTGCTGTAACAACCTCCATAATGGCATTATTTTATAAAAGGAACTTTAAATGATTAGAGGATTTCACTTGGGAAGGGACGGAGAGTTTTCATGCCCCTGTTGACCAGTTTCATATTCCTCTTTGCCAACCGACTTGGGTATTTCCTGGCATCCCTGTGCTCACCATATAAAGCTAGCAGACAGCAGAACTGAGATCCTGCCTGATACGTGCCCTCCGGCAAGTGAAGAAAAAAATCCTGTCTGTCAGGATACACTGCCATATACAGCAGTATAACTCACTTATTTGGCTTCCTTGTGGCCACTGGTTGTGTCCAGGTATGGCTGGGAAACACTTTTATACAAAATTATGTCTTATTTTCTTATTGCTAAAGACTGCAAAGGAATTAAAGTTTCATGAAAGAGAAATCCACCTTTTATGAAAACGAATGCCCCTTGAAGATACATGTTCAGCTACTTTGTTTAAACCAGCAAATAATAACTAGACCCTCGCTTTATCGCTGCCTTGCCCACCAGCTCCCGTCACTTGAGTATAAAGTCAATCAGCAATCCACTCGATTCTTCCCTGGTCGAAAGAGCCTAGAATGAACAAAGAAGTGATTCCCAACAAGGTCCAGTAGCCCCCAGCGTTACTGTGTATTTGTGGTGATCACTAAAACCAGATATTCCTAGAGATCAAAATAAATGTAGATATAGCACAAACCCCTCACCCCTCGGGTGAAAAACGCGATGACCCCATTGGAGAGGAAAATCAGGACGTAAAATCTGCACCAAAGCTTAGTCTGACAAGTACAAGGATATTTTTGTGGCCGTCCCAACAGAATATTTTATATGAAAAGAACTGTCTCAAAAAATCTGGAATATTTAGTTACCGTATACAGAATGGTCGAGTTTCTTACCAGAATAGCTCTGGAAGAGTTGAGATGAAGATCTTGCCAAGCAAAATCTTTAATTACGATTATAAAGACATAGGTCCACTTTCATAGGTATGCCGTAAGGCAGCCTTCCATCCAATAACCTGGATTCGTTCGTTATCTTGTTCTATAAATATCTGAGGTTTGCTACTGTTACTATTAATTGAGCACTTATTCTATTGTAGGCATCTTTCTAGGCTTTTTTGTATATGTTGTCTCTTTCAATTTCCATAACAATTGTATGCTGTGGATACAACAATTTCATCTCAGAGAAAAGAAGACTGAGGCTCTAAGAGGTTACTTCACTTGCCCAAATTCACATTGCTAGGAAGTATCAAACAGTAACTAAAGGAACCAGGATTTGAATCTAGCTTGAGCTGACAATTAATCTGTTTTCCACCTCAGCCGACTGTTTACATTATGCCAAAAGCCGGGGTGGATAAGGAGCTTCTGCTCTTAAGGAACTTAGGACAATTCAGCACAGCAAATGTTGCCAACATTTTATTATCACGTTAAAGGAATTTTGAAACAAGAGCTACAATTTTTGGACTTGCTCTAGGACCCTAGACTGTTTACTACATTCAGTATTTTAGTAACTCAGACTAGTAAATATCAAATTTTTATTTCTCTAATTCCAAGCCAATGATCAGACTACAGTTTGAGTCAAAAATATTCCCTAGTTAATTTTTAAAGTAATGTCCTGAACAGTGTACTCACTAACAAATTTTTAAGAATAATGATAATTACCACCAAAAGGAGTGAGGCGAACTATTACAACACTATTACTTTCATTCAGTTAGTTTTATATAAATAAGCTTGTGCAGATATCAGCCACCTAGGGCTGAGCACAGCTGCAGCCTGGAAGAAGTAAAACCATAACATACAGTGTTCCAGCTCAGCCTCAGCTCCAACAAGAGGTAACAGGTTTACCAGCCACACGCATACCTAGATAAATGACTGATACTGTCATCATGAAATAGCAAAGAGTCAGAAATTTTTATCGTAGAACAGAAATCTGTTATTAAAAAAAGATAAAAATGTAAAAAGAAAATCATGGAGGAACAGTGTTTACCTGGAACCCGTTTTGTAACTGTTGGACATTCTCTTTTACAGACGGTTGACAGACCGAAGGACTGGTACAAGACCATGTTCAAGCAAATTCACATGGTGCACAAGCCGGGTATGTCTGCTTTCTGGCCGGGTCCTGGCGGGCTGAAGGATGTACACTCTTTTATGCAGTTTTGGCTCACACAAATGTCAAGACCCCAGGAAAATTCACAGCCCTCCCTTCTCTCCAACATCCCTCCTTGTTCTTATATCACCCCTCAACTCCCAGACTGCCATGCTCCTACCTCACTCCTGAGCTGCCTCTTGGAAGGTGACCCTGGAGGACTGCCAGGTGCTCTGGTCTCATCCCTTCCTCCTTCCCCACCCACAGTATAAATTGGTGTGGTGTGCTGTCTGCTTAAACAGACTCGCTATCCTTCGGTCCACACATATCTGTGCCTTATCAAGGGAGTGAGCCTCGCTGGGTCTCCCTGAGCTGATGAGAGACCTTTAAAGCCCTTTACTTAAGAAACTTCATGATCCAGAACAGGTGGAAATGAGGATAAGGGACTGATGTTTGTATGCTGTGAAGTGGGCAGCAGAGCCAATCTCTTACAGACCAGAGAAGTCAATCTACAGAGGCCCAGCATTAAAAACAAAAACAAAAAACACACAAAAAATATTGAAAAATGGTATTATGAACTCGACAAAATATGTTGGTTTCTTTGTCTCTCTGAAGCTGTTACCTTGTTCGGATGTGCTGACCGGATCTGTATTACCATAATATTTATGTTTCGTTTTCTAGATGATGACACAGACATGTATAATACTCCTTACACATACAATGCAGGTAGGATGGGTTTCCTTGCTTGCCGTGAGACTGCTCTGCCCCGCCATGCTCGGAAGAACCTCCCAGTCACTTTTTTTTTAACCACTCCGTTTGAGTGCACGTTTTGCAGTTTTTACAATCAGGAAGGTGCTTGCTTTCTTTCCTCGGCATGCATGACAAAAGGTTTGATCTTTTTCTCATGGAAATGAGGACTGATACGTTTTTATCCCATTCATCCCCACTGTTAGTTTATTCTAGGCTTCAGGAATGTTTAACCAAAGTGTGAAGGACGGCATGAAAGAACAGACTGTAACAGGAGGCACAGAATAAGATAAAGAGCTCCTTTTATCAGCAGAATGATGACAGTTGCGTAAGATCTTTCAGATACACTTCACAAAAAACAAGTCAAGCAGAGTATTTTGTGACCCTGTCCATGCTTTTGGCTCCAGAATGCAACCATTCACTGAAGGATGTTTTAAAATCCCACTTTGCTGGGCCGCTTTTCTGACTCAGAGTTGCCAGTGGTCATAATGGAACGGCTTCAATTCCGGGCATTTCCCTACTCGTATTTGAGGGAGCTGGTGTCTTGTGAAGTGGTTGCAGCCTGGAGGGAAGGACTCCTAAAAAATGTTTCCCATCATCGCTTTCTCCTAAATGCCACATGGTAGGAATCCCACACTGGGGCTCCTGTCACTTGCCAGCCCCAGGCTCAGGACTGTGGCAAGTGTCTGTCATTCCTTTGTTTAGAGTGGACTCCCAGGCCCACGTCACCTTCAGCAGCTTTAACGTCACATCAGGGTCCCCTTGCCAGCCTGGCCCGGGAACTGGATGAAGTCCCCTCCGTGAGGCCTGAAGGCCAGCACTCGGGACTTTCAGCTGTTAGGGATTCTGCTACTAATCTCCAAAGACAAACAGAGGGGACAAAACCAGCAGGACACACTTAGTAACCCGTAAGAATCTGGCTTTCAATTCTTGCTCTTCCAGATGAGAGCAGGAGGCCTGCTAAGATTGCCTCAACTTTTATTCCTGGTCACAGGAACTCCGAACTCCCCTCCTGTGTTTAGCTTGGCAAAACACAAAATTCAACTAAGTAAATTTTAAGGATCTTATTGGCTTTATTCAATGATTCATGAATCGGGCAGCATCCAATCTAACAGAGAGAAAGGAGCCCCGAGGACCTGGACAAAAATGGAAGGATCTAAATAGGCAGAAGGGAGTGGGAAAGTTACACTCAGCAAGGAGGCTCCTGCAGGATCACTTTCCCTGAGGGTCTCAGGGCCCATCAGGCAGAGAATCTGACTCGTGCTGATAAGGTGACTCCTGATTAACTGGTTTAAGGGTCCCTCTCCAGTTTGGAGAGCCAAAACTGTAATTACGTCTCAGTTTGGTGACGTGGGGCTGAGCATAAGCAACTCCATTTTGGGCCTGTTGTCTTTTTTGTTTAACAGGCTCCCAAGTTGAAGTCTGACTGTAGGATTGAGGCCAAACGAAAGTACAAACGTTGTCTCTTATTTGTCATAGTAATTTGCACGGACCTTTGGGAGAAGCAGATGAGTGAAAATAGACTTACCTCAAAAGATGCAGGACATTTGGAATTTTTATAGTTATTCTTAATATTGAAGTTTGCATTCATTAGTAATCAGCAAATTGAACAGTAATTCCAGAGCCCTTTGCAGAGTTTTACCATTTAGCCCTCTGCAGAGTTTTACAATTTAACCCATTTAACAAAACGACTGCAACTAGTCTCCTCCCTTTCTATTAACCTTACATCCCACTGTTCCAGGTCTTGTACCTTCTGCCTCTTTTTTTCCCTTCTACACCATCACTTGACCGTATTCCCCAACCCACTCCACTCTAGTACCACCAGTTCTATAATATCTTCTCTGACCAATCCACCACCTTCTAAAATCTTTCATTCCTAATATAGATTTTCCGCATGTGGCCTTTATCATGTTTTATTTTCAGTTATTTTCAATCATAATTCTATTTGTGTCTCCTCTCCCCGGATGCTCTATAAGCTTATTGAGGGTTTACGCTTCCTTAAGCCTTGCACAGCACACATATAACTCGCTCAATATTTTGTTTGATTGCAACTAACATATGAGTTATCATATGTCAGTCAGAGCTTTTAAAGCAATGAAGACATCCAGAAACAGTCCTATTAAGTATTTTTAATCTTCTGAAATCTTACCTGTGTGATTAGTTTACACTATCCAGGAGAAAATTTGCTAAGTATCTGCAAGTTTATTTCTAGTCTGAATTATTACTAATTCCAAAATGATTGATGAAGATTTACTGTACCCACTGCTTGCGTATATAATCTATTAACAAATTAATAGATTAATAATGATAGAGAATATTAATAAAGAGCACAACATGCAATGCATGCATTATGAATATGCTTGCTGATGATTACCTTGGTTAAAATCATTGGATATTTTGTGGGCTACAAACAGTTTAACGCACTTTTAAAACGATATTTGCTTCTGTTCTGTTTTTGTTGTGTTGTGCTGTTTCCTGGCAGGCCTGTACAACTCACCCTACAGCACTCAGTCACATCCTGCTGCAAAGACCCAGACCTACAGACCTCTCTCCAAAAGCCACTCTGACAATGGCACCGATGCCTTTAAGGATGCTTCCTCCCCCGTCCCTCCCCCACATGTCCCTCCTCCAGTCCCACCACTTCGACCAAGAGATCGGTCTTCAACGGAAAAGTAAGGCACTTTTCCCCAAAGTGTCCTATATTTAGCTTAGGGTAAAAATAAACCAAGACGGCATTCCACAGCAGAACTGGAGCTTACCTTACTGAGATAGTATGTGTGTAATCTTATTATTAGTCTTATATGTGCGATCTTATTAGTCAACACAGGTGCCACGTTGACCTTCTCTACTGAGAGTGTAGTAAACCGTTTCACAACCTTGGTTCCTAATATTACAGTGACCTAAGTTAGACGTGAAGTGACCTGAGCACCATCCCCACTCTTTGATCAATAAATGCATATAAGAAGACAAATAACTGGAAAAAACTAACACGTGATCCCTTTGGCACAGCAGGTCAGGGACTACACAGTTAATTTTCAGTTTCCTCAGATCTGAGATGTTAGACTATTAATAACCTAAAATTTCCCCTCTGGTACACAAAAGTATCTTTTTGAAAACAGGGGAGGTTACTCATAAATCATAAATAAGACATTAGTTAATAAGTGTCTATCTGTGACTCATTTCCACAAACTAATTTGATTTCCCCACTGAACTATTTTTATAGAAACTATTCACACAAAAATAAAAATTTATAAACATATTTTTATTGTGCCATTTTTATGAGGATAATGACTAATAATCTTACTTATAGGGAACCCTTTTTTGAGACCTCACTATGAGCCAAACACTAGGCCAAGCACTTTTCCTGTATTATTTCACTTAATTCTGAGAACAACTCAATGAGAAACGTTCTAGTTTAAACCCATTTTAGAAAGAAATTGTAGTTTAGAAAATTCAAGTAACTTGCTCCACTCATACAGCCAAAATGTCCAAGCCAGGATTCAAACTCAGCTCTGACTAAAGTCATAGCTCATGCTATTCTAACAATCATAGAAAGAATATAAGAATTATTCAATGTTAATATTGGTTATTAAGCATCCATCCATCATACACGTCCTGGAAATATTATAGTCAACACCCCGTTGTACCCGTAAAAGGAACTGATGTTCACATAAAGTAGAAGATGCCACAAAAATAGACACACACTATGTATAAAGAGGTTCTCATTTCAGTACCAATTGCCTCATGATGAGTTATATGTGTGATGTCTGAAATTTGAGAAATTATTATCTAGACATGAAACAGTATCTCTGCCATAAAAAAGAACCATCATTAACTGAGATTTAAATTATTTGTCCATTTATTTTTACTAAAAAAGATTTAGTAAAAATAAATCTTTCATTACAAAACATGATAGTTCCTTAAAAATTTCTACGCTTTCATATACATTGCCTTGTCTAATGCTCAAAATACCTCTGCTGAATATTACTCCTCAGTTTACCAGAAAGCCAGGGACCTGTCCCTAAGTCTCCCTTGTAGGGTACTTTTATTACCAACATGCTATGGAGACAGAATTCCATCCCAGCCCAGGAGTGAGAATTGCCCCCGTCTGTAAGTCAGAAAATCCCTCTTCCTCAGAAACCGTCCCCGCAAAGGAAGCCTTCTTCAGCCTCAGCTACCCAGGAAAGCTTTATGTTTTAAGTCCCTTTTTGAGTGCCTCTTGAAGGATATTAGTTCAGAGAAAAGAGCTGATTTCAGGGCTCCTGTGCAATGGCAGGCGAGAATTCTACCACTGAGCCACCAATGCTCCTATGCAATGGGATTAGATGTCTCGCTCTGGTTTTTCAAGGGTGACCCCAAGGAGGGTCTCCTCTGCCACACAGTTTGCTTCTATGGATGGCAACCCAAGTGAGACTAAGGCACTTTTCCCAGACAAACTATGATGCCACTTGCAAGACAAACAAGATCAAACATGATGTGTGCATTACTCCTTGTCGCTTTGGATCAAGGATGCCAGGCCACACAGCGGTGGGATAAACTCACATAGCTTAATGGAGCATAGCCGCCACTTACACTAAACACAAATGCACACAGCTGCTATCTGTGACCCCAGGTTTACTAGCATGTCACTAGCCACAAAGTTATTAAGCCAGCAGGACAGTCCTTGTACGGAAAAAAAATAGAAGAAAATATGAAACAAAAGAAGTGGCTTTCCTTAAGTCATTTATGTAAAACAAAAGGTAAATGTGGTATTTTCTGCAGACTGACATTTTATCCTGAAACACTTTAAAAAAATCCATACTAAAAGTTACTTTGAAAACAGATAGTGAGTGGTTTTATACAACTGCTTTAAACATACAGAATTATTTGAACACGTAATTTGTTGTTTATTCCTAGGCATGACTGGGACCCTCCAGACAGAAAAGTGGACACAAGAAAATTTCGTTCTGAGCCAAGGAGTATTTTTGAGTACGAACCTGGGAAGTCATCAATTCTGCAGCACGAAAGACCAGTAAGCATTTGCCGTTCAATAGAGCGCCAGTTCTCCAGGCGTCCTGGGGTTCCCAAAGAAACCTGAATTTCATATCGTTTAGTAATTTTTTGTCACAAAGGTAATTTATTTAGTTGGCATTATTGAGAAAGCATGTTTATTTTGTGTCATGATTTGTGCATCTTACCCCAGAACCGAAGATGCGCTCTCTACTATGTGGTCCCTACCCACCAACCGTAGGACTCATTTGCATGTAACCAGAACTGTGCCTTATCATGACCCTGAGTTTAATTTAAAAAGAAAGAAAGAAAGAAAGAAAGAAAGAACAACACTCAAACGTAACACTGAATTGCCAGTTCACATTGCTAATGAGAACAATCATTCTTTGACCTCTCTGAGAAAAATGGACCCAGGCAGGTCCATCCCTTGGTTTCCAGATTGATTTCTTAGTATTTCTTTGGCGTAAGGGGAGTTTTTCCAAATGCCTTTCTTATAGCAAGTCATTTTAATTGATTCTTATTAAATCTCTCTCAGGTTACCAAGCCTCAAGCTTCCTGACTGGTTGTCAATATAATGGATCAAGATATTATATTTACCTTTGCAGTCTTTTTTCCAATTATATATTTTAATTATATGCAAAGGAAAACATACATAAAGTGAAAAATAACCGCTTGCCTCCTCAAAGTGCAGTTTAACAGACAGGTTCTTCCTGGGCCCTCTTTGTTTTGATCTCCCCACTCCTTTCTGAGACCTGTGCTTTCTCTCCTAGATCAGCGCCTTCAGGACCTCTCTGAAATTCTATCATTCCTTTGCATCCTCTCTGGTGAAACCTGCCTCTAGAGCAACAGTTGATGTCACTTGCAATTTACTCTCATCCTTGTCTTAAAAGAATTTTACGTGTCAGTGAACAGGAAAAAGAGTTTTCTGCATTAGTGCCTTTAAGAGTATCCCAGAAACCACATTATTATATGTAACATAAGGTCGGCCCTGAAGTTTGATTGGAAACCGTTGCTCACCACACCCAACATGAGCGTCCTTGATTTAGTTTTTGAAACCCTGTGTTTATGGTTATGTTCTTGAGAAGCATGTTCAAAAACCTTATAATCACACAATTCATACAGGATATTTATCTAAGCCTTCTTTGCCTTTCTTCAAATAACTTTTATCTTTTAGAGCATCAGGACTTTACCAGAAAAACTGAAAGAAAAAAAAAAAAAAGGAACAACACTGATCCGCAGGTTCCCCTGCAAACGTATAACCCATTTACTAGGTTACATGACTGAATAGCATGATCTCTGACTTTTCTAGGAGGAGAATTGAGTGAACCGTGATGTCACCATTGCAGAAAATTGAAAATAGCAAAGTAATCATGCAGAGTAATGAGTCTCAGATGTAAATGTAAATAACGCAAGGTTAAGGACCGTTCTAACGATGTATGAGACTCTGAGGACGATGAGGGTCGTAACTGTACTGGAATGCTTCTGAAGCTGTGATGTCAGGAAACAGGACTGATTTTAGAAGCCATCCCATTAGGATATTTGTAGTATTTACTCATGCAACAAAATTTATTAAGTACCAACTATGTGCCGACATTGTCTTAGGTGCTAGGGACACGGTCGTGAACAAGACACAGTCTTTACCTCAAGGAACTCAGAGTCTATCATTCAACCAGTTTGCAGAGTAGACCGACATTTGTGTGAAGCAGACCATCTCCTGGGCGGTGAAAATGGGGACACACTAGATGAACTTGTCCCCTCAAGAGCGTATTCATGGGCCCTGTCATTGTGACTGAGAGTCCACTTTATTCATGTTTTTTAGTTGAAGGCTCCTACTTCAAAACCAGTGATAATAATAATAATAACCATAACAGCCGTTGTAGGTCTTTATTGAGCACTTTCTACGGGCCAGGCCCTGTAATTAGTCATTTATGCCTGTATCTCATGTAATGGTCCCAACAGCCCTATGAAGTAGGTGTGCAGAATTCCCATTGTACAGATAGACAAACTGAACACTTGCTTAGTAATCCTGCCCAGGCTCACGTGGTTGGTGAGTCCTGGATCTAGGAGCCAGGGCAGACGCACGCCTGGTGCACTGACTCACCACCATACTGTCACCCCACCAGGATTAGCTAAGTCCAAACCCTTTAACTAGTAGTCATTATCACCTAAGTTAGATTTGATTATTTAATTATTTTGCAGGATATAAGTTAATTTACTTGTTAGCTGACAGTAAATTAGTGCACTTGGTTTATTTTACCAGTACCATGGGCCCTGAGTAGTTGAGACACAGGGTACTTAACTAGCCCTCAGAAGAATGGAAAGATCTAGAACATGGCTGAAGATTTGGGTATGGATGGATCTCTGTTGCCATGGGGAAAGAGCAGTGGGAGGAACCTAGAAACTTGGAGGGAAATGAGAATGGATATCTTAGGAAGAAATGGAAAGAACCAAAACATTTATCCCTCCTAAAAAATTCTGCTGAGGGCCAGCCTTAGGCAAAATGATTTGAGCTAGTCATCTGTATCATTCTGACCAAGCTTTGTATTATATATCTTTTTCTTTTCATCAATCTTGAATCCATTCCAAATGCTAAATCAGAAAAAAACAAAGAGTGCAGGGCACAGTGGTGTGGCAGAGACTGGCTCTATCTTGATAGAGTTTACATAAGATTCAAGAGTGTCTTGGACACACAGAAGACAGAGGATGGAGAGCAGCTTTGCTAAATAAGAGCAATGGAGTAGCAAATGGGTAGCACTCAAGGAGTGCAAGGCTTAGGCACTCTCATGTCTTTTTATTCCAAGATGATTTTGAGCATTCCTTTCCATCTTTAGTTTTTTGTAAGTTATAGACAACAGCTAGGTTATTCTCTGTTGCTGTCTTGCATTCTGAGATGATGCCACCATCTGCCCAGTTTTCCCCAGTGTCATCTTGGTTTCCCCTCTCCCCAGCGATCTCAAAGTCCTGACTCGCAGGAGAAATGCCACTGCTACCCCTCTCTTCCGGTCTACAATTGTCCATTGCCTGGATTAGAATGCCAGCCACTACCTCATTTCCCTAATTCTCCAATCTAGTCTCCACACCACAGCGAGGGCAATCTTAGAAATCCTCCTGCTCAGAACTTTCTCCTGGCTTTCAAGTGTCCTTCTTGCAAAACCCAAATTCCTTAACATAATATACAAAACACCTCGTGGTTTGGCCCCCGCTGGCCTCTCCAGCCGCAAGTATCTTCCTGCCCTTCCTGCCTCACTCACTATGTCCCAGCTCTACAGAGAGCTTTCAGTTCCTTCCTTCCTGGACCTCTGCACAGGCTGTCCCTCTGCCAGGAATGCTCTCTCCACCATTTCTTTCTTCCCATGGGAAGTTCCGTCTCCTCCTCAGCCTAGTCTAACTTCCACCAGGGCACCATCTCAACTACTGGACACAACCTCCCCTGCTGTGAGCCAGAGCACGCTGCACTGCGCCCGCCACACTGAACTGTAACAGCCTGTTTACTTGTCTGTGTCCCTCACTAGACTGTAAGCTCCTTGAAGGCAGGGACCATGTCTGGCACACCGCTTGAATCCCCAGCACCTAGCACAATGCCTGGCACATGGCAGGTGTTCAGTGAAGACTCACTGAATTAACATGTAAGTGAATGAATATAGGTTTCACCCTTGCAGTTAGTGGGTAAAGTCGGTGGGATGGAATCCTTGTTCAGTAGCTTATCTATGAAGTCTGCACATTTCTAGTGACAAAAGGCAGCATGGGTCTCCATCAAAGCACGCAGGAGGGACTCCACATACTGCTATTAGTAACCGTGGTTCACTAATTCCATGATTCCCTAGCGCACGAAGGGAGCAGAGGAGGCAGAACTATTTGAACAGAAGTCCTCCTCCAGACCCTGGCCAGAAGGATAGCCCTCTTCCTTAGAAATCAATGGAACATGCATTTATATTCTTTAACAGAAAAATAAAAGTGAATGCAATTGTTTAAGTGCTTAGATATTCATTTGACTATAAATTTAGAAATGATGATTACATGGGCCTAATGTCTTATCTAGAAAATATTTTGCAATCACTAAGGATTTACCTTAAACTAACTTGAACCACAATTTATTCCATGAGACAATCATACAAACTGTCTGCTGGGATTATATTAATAAAAATTTCACATCCCATCTGGTTGGATATGTTTATAGGTGAGCCACATAAAAATAAAATAAAATAAAATAAAATAAAATAAAATAAAATAAAATAAAATAAAACAAAATAAAATAAAAAACACTTACTTAGGACCTCTTGATGCTTCAAAATAGAAAACAAGGAGATGTTACAACCTTTCTGTACAATAACTAAACCCATATATGATGATAAAAGTGAAAGAAACATTCACTGAAAACACTATGCAGAGTTCAAATGTAATTTAAATCCTCAGTGAACTTAAGCTTCTTTATCAGTGAAGATTGTCAATCAAAGCTTAAGCTATAAAAATATTGAGTTTCATCTGTTGATCTGAATCATAAAATATTATCCCAACCAACAACATGTAGAGCATTTACTGCAGAATCTCAGAATATGTAAAACATGGTAGCCATGGCAATTAAAGCTTAAAAATCAAATGAGCATAAATTATAAAGAACCAAGGTATGCTGGCAATATTTTTGTGTCTGAAACAGCAAGTAGAAATCACATGCCTGCAATAAGAATACTAGGAACAGTAGAATTTTTATGACCTGAAAAGCAACAAAACGCTTTTAAACTGTGGAAAACAAAACTTTAAAAACGGGTTACCTTGAAATAAGAATCGTGTGTAATTTACAGTTTTAGGTTTTCTTAAACACTTCCTCTTGTGCTGATGCCCCGAGGTCAGTTGTAAGCACAGGGGTGCTGAGTTTTCAAAAAGAAAAGAGCAGAAACCAAAAGAGGGTAGCAAGACGTGCAGCAGTATCGCTGCTCTTTTGTTGTCTTTTCCGAGCAAATAGAGTAATCCTAAATGAGTTTCTGAGTGTTAACATTCGTGTCGAATGACAGAAAGGAAATTTTTTCAAGTCACTCGTGAAAAGTGCTGATTTCGTGAGACTATGCGTACGTATGCATGTCTGTTGGCTGATCATCTGTACCACTGCCTTCTGTGAGGCCTCTGTGTACCTTAGAGTGAGTCTAGATTGCTGCTTAATACCTTTCATTGTTGCATGACTAAAGGGGTTCAAAAGGTCAAATGCAGCAGAGAAAATTCTAGTTCTGCCACTTACCACTCTTTACCACAGACGCTCTGCTTAAGCATGTGCCTTTCATTACGTTCCAGGATTATAGATAATTACCAATTGTTGCTGTTGGGGAGGGGGAGAGAGGTTCTCTTCTCATTTCTATTGGCATGGATTCTAGATCGTTGCCCCTTGAGACGGTAAATTGAATTTTTAATCTACAAAATCGTAATTCATGGAAAACTGCCATTCTAAGGTAGGGTGCAGGATAGTCGATATTCTGCTCCCGTTTCCACATCTTATCATAGAAACAGATTTCTATAAATCAGGAATTCGTATATTTGTTTGTTGTATATATTTTTTAAGGCGGAAGCCCAAGTTGTAAGCCCTGGTAAATATACTTGTTTAGTAAAGTTGCTGCCCTCTACTGTTCAAAATGTTTTTTAAACACATTTTCGTTTAAGAGAAGTTTCTCTCTCTCCTTAGCAAAATAAAGTACCGTACATGAAAACAGACATTATAAAATTGAGAATTAATAATATTATTAAGTGTGTAACGTTAGAAACAGCGAGATTTGAAAGAGCCAAAGATTAGTTTTCCTGTAGAAGCAGTAGTGGGCCTCTACAGACAGAACAAAATTACTGGAAAATTCTCTCTAATGTCAATTACACTAAGAATCAGTTCCAACCAAACTATCCCATAAAATAGCCATATGCCGCAGCTATAATCTAAATGATAATTGGAGAAAAACAGTATTTTACTACAACCAAAATCTCAATTACTACTTTTGCACTATTGAATCGGATATAAATTGAATCAAGTTTTTAAATTAAACAGAAGATGGTAAAACAGAATATTTTCTATCAATTTCACTGCTACTTCTGAAATATAAACCAAACAGAATGTTGACATAAATAAGAGACTATAGCTCAAGATTTCTGCAACATTTCTCATAGTAATTACAGGATGTTCTCCACAAAGTTATGACAGTAAAGGAGAATCCTATTTTAAAAGAAAGAAAAGAACAATCTCAACGCCGTGCTTGTCCAGACACAGGCTTTGTGACCCCACCAGAACTGTCATCGTAGTCTGCTTTTATCGCTTAGCGCCCCATTGGAAACATGTCCCAGGGTTACGCGGTCTTTCTCATTACGATCACCAGATTTGGGATAACGTAGACCCTCTCACTCTTGTGTCATGATGTCTCAAACTTTTCTTTCACTGCCTGTGACTACTATTATAATCTCATAAAATATTGAAATAAAAGGCACATCTCTAAAAAGACGTTGGATAGAATTGATTATTAAATACAGACTGTGTTGTTAACAAAACTATCGGGAAGGCAACAGGTCAGTTTCACACTCGGACAAGCTACTGTCAAAATAATGGCTTTTGTTTGAATGTGGCGTATCTCAAAACATCCAATATTACAAGATTGTAGGGCATTTCTTCCAGAGTGGAGATACAACTGCTCCGTGGAAGTCCTTGAGCTCTTTAAAAATTGTAAGGGAATGATACGGACCTGCTTTGAAGCAGTGAGCATGTAACAGATCTGAAATATGTCCCCTCCCGGCCAAGGTGAATGGCTTTTAGCGAACTGGAGCTTTTTTTTTTTCCCCCTTGACTTAAAATACTACCATCCAGTTGCTCCATGTTTAATTAGTGTCATGTAATAAATTCTCAAAGAAGTCATAACCCATATTGGCACTTTAAGCATCTCTTTTAAATGCAAAATCAATGGCTTGAATCAATCTGGTCAGGCATGTATTATTTAAAGGCACTAAGGACACTGCTAGGTAAAGTAAATGCTCTTTTTTTTCTATTACTAAAGCAATTGCATATATTTTCTCAACTTGTTTATATTAACAGTCCTGGTTTTCATATCTTAAATACAACATTCAGAAAAAAGTACACTGTAAGTCAAGTATAAAAACTGGCTTTTTCTCTAAAGTGTTAGCCAAACCTGGGTGGGATTTTCTCCCCCTCTCTTTCGCAACCTTGACCAGCCACAGCAATCTGAAAAACCTAACCCCACCCACACCCATTTCTCTAGCTTAAGGTGGACAGGTAGGTGACTGCTGGGGTAGCTCATAAAATGTGACCTTTCTTCACTTTCCAAGAGGCTCCTTGTCATCACACCTCTTCAGTGGTCCACGCCATTCCTCAGTTAGCGGGGACCCCCGGGGACATTTTATTTTTCTGGAACGTGTCCTCCCGCCTTACCTAAGGCCGCCCGCAAAGCGCAGCTAGCAGGCGTCCTCTCAGTCCCATCAAGAACGTCTACCTAATGCATCAGTTTTCCCTTCACCCCTTTTTCTTGCAGCCCCCTCTCCCAGCCACTCCGACACCGGTTCCAAGGGACCCTGGCCGGAAGCCTGTTTCCCTGTCACCACATGGAGAAGTAACTGGTAGCCCCTCCCCTCCGCCCAGGACCAGCATCCCCACACCAAGCCCGTGCACCCCGGCTCTCTCTCCCATCTGGGTGAGCTCCTTCCCCCTCTACCATAGCGAACGCCGCCAGGAAGTTCAGGTGTCGCCCTCGTTCCCCAGAGGTTAAGATAACCAGAGGCTGGCTACTCACCGTCACCATCACCGTGCTGCCCTTTTCTCTCTCACCCAGACCCCAGGTTCTTCATGTCAACCAACCCCCTAACAGTCTCGCAGCACCTCTCACTCCTCCCCCACCTTGTATCTCTTCCTGCCGAATCCCTCCCCTCCCCCAGGCTCTCCAAGTGCCTACACCTGAGCCCACTGTCCACCGCGTGCAGGCTCGCACGCAGGGGCCAAGGAGGGTGTGGGCATGGAGACACTCACCCACCCAGAAGAGCTATCTGGTGGCTGAGTTGAGCCCATTTTGACACCCTGCTGTGCTACCAGGCTCATTCTCACTGTCCCAGGGAGTTTGTCGAAGTTTACGCAGCCAGCTAAGGAGAAAACCAGACAGGACAGCAGAGGAAGCAGAGCCAGGGGCCTAAGTGGTGACACCGGAGCTCAACTCCATGTCCTGAGTTTGCTCATTTTACTTTACTTCCTTTGTTCTCTCTGGCTGAGATTTGTCGGATGAGAGTTGATGCATGTCTGCGTGCGAATGTGTGTGTTTTTCATGCCTCACAGCGTTGCCCTCACTTAGCTCAGTGTGACTTTTCCTTCCCTTTTCCTTCACATCTGCTCCAGACTGATCGCATAAATCCAGATGACATAGATTTAGAAAATGAGCCCTGGTATAAATTCTTTTCAGAACTGGAGTTTGGACGCCCGGTAAGTGAGGCTAGACTGTTAATATAAGATGATTAGGGGAATGTTGTTTGATTTTTAAAGCATACCATTATCAGAAGAGATAGGCGTCACTTAGAGAATAAAAGCAAAATAGTATATACACTAAAAACACACTGAAAAAAGTGTATCCTACATACACAGATTTGGTACAGCTTAGCCCACATTCACTTCTCTACCAGTTAAACGTGCTCAGACACTTCCTGTAGAGTTTTTCTTTACCATCAAATCATGCACTAGGATTACTTTATGTCTAATTGATTGCAAATTCAAAATGTTAAGATAGTTTCTGTCTTAGAATAGTCCGACAATCATTACAGATTTATAGAAGATTTGTATTTGTTTACAGTCCGTTTGGGTCTAGTTCAAGCAGAGGAACACTGTGAAATTTACAATAAAAATAATTACTATTATGATAGCTCCCGTTTGCTGAGAACTCACCAAGCGCCTGGAGAGTGCTGGGTTCTGTACTCATCCTCTCAGTGAGTCCTCACAATGTTCCTCCAGGATAAAGAACCCGGAGGCCAGAGGGGTTAAGTAATTTGCCCAAGATAGTAAATGGCAGAGTCAGAAGTTAAACCATGGCCTATCAAAAAACAAAAACAAACAAACAAAAACCTCTAGCAAATCCCCACTGTAATACACTGCCAGAATATCTCCGCTATAAAATACCTCACCTGCTCTTAGGGATATAAGGAAAAGGAAAAAGAAGGAAACCCTATGGACCTTGATTTCTGGTCCTGCTACTGAAAACCACCACAAGATCTGTAGTCCCCAAAACCCAACCAAAGGTCAGCCTTATGAGAATTGCTTAATCTGTTCGGGATAAAGAGTCAATCCAAGCTTCAAATAACAATTTCCATTATTAACTCAAGTTTTACCAGGGAACTATATCTACCAACAGCAGTGCATCTGATGTCTGTCAATTACATATTTTTTATACTCTCACCGGTGTTTCTGAATTTTCAACACGTAAAGAACATACTGAATACACTGTACAGAAGTTTCATGAAAGATCAGAGTGTACAGTCTTTCTTTTATCATAATCATATACTGATTTACATACTCAAGTACTGACTATATATTATATACTAGGTGGTTATAGTTGTTAGTCCCTTTTGTCCATTAAAACGCAAAGCAGACTTGGTTAGATTTGTTATATCTTATTGAACTGGATCAAAAGTCACTGTAAATGAATATAAACCAAATAATTTTTTTTAGAATTTCTATAACTAACAGGAAAATTTTTTTTCTAAGTTGTATCCAAGTAGTCACATAAATGCATTTTATTTTAGAGAAAAAAATTCCCCAGCTTTATTTTATATGTATTGTTATTTTTGTTTATAGATAGTTTGTACAGACTAGACCAGTTTCTGTTCTGAGCCGAAATTACCAGCATTTTTCTATAGTCATTTTCAACCACACGTGGAAACTCACCAGCATGCTATCCACCTGCTCTTTCAGCGTTTCTTTAATATACCTTGCATTCCTCTGTGGCTAGAGACTAGGAGTGCTAATTTTGATTTGAAGAAATGAGTTTATATATATACTAATCAAATCACTAGTAATTTTGCCCAGCGCTTGAGAATATTTACAAACATTGTGCTCTTCCTCCTGGGCTACCCCCATTTTGCTCCATTCATGTCACTCTTTGTGTGTATCCGATGCTATCAGCACTCAGTTTCTAACTGTTGTCACCTTTTCCACATGTTCATTCCTTGCTGCCATTGATTCTCCTCCATTCCATCTCCACACTCTGCTTATGTGGTGCATCTACACCCAGCCTCCTAAAAAGGCTCTGGACTATGTTCAAGATCATTCTTCTGGTGTTTCCAAAGAGGTAAAAACAAATTATTCTCTTTTTCAGATTTCTCTCTTAAGACCTGTTACTGTGATTCTGAACATCCGTGTTTTACAATCCACTGCAGTGTCTAAGCTGTTTTGAGAATCTATCTTTGCATCATTGTGTTGTATCCAGTATCACTGTTTGTACGTTAATTATACCAAAGCTGTTAGCCCTCTCGGAAACGTAGGTGAAAAATCACTCCAATCATAACTTGTAGTTGAACTATCCAGTGCAGGCTGGTATCCAGAATATAATCAGAAGTCAAAAGTAGTCGTGTTAGTGCACATATTCAATTAGACAGAGTAAAATACTACTAGGAGTCTTCTCAGAGCCATTTTATCACCATGCTTGCAGGTGCAGAATGACAGTCTAGACTCTAAGATAATCAAATTTTTATGTACCATGTTTGCCTAAAATTTATTTTAATTCTTTCACTTTCCTAAATACAATCTGTGGAATTTACCATCAGATAAAATCAAGAACAGGGCTGACAAATAACTGGCACATATGTCACCACTTCCCAGTTCCACACTCTTAACAGACATTACTAATCCTTCTCAGTACTGTAATCCAAGTAGCCATTATAATAGATTATCGCTCAGTTAAATATGTGCAACTAGAAAGTAAAACTAGTAGGATATCTATGTTGCAGGAAGTACTACTGACACATGGTGGTGACCACTGGAATTGCAGGCATGGTCTCAGGAGGAAATACTCAACTTACCAGAGCTTCAATTTGCAATTCCAAATAATTTCTCCCAAGGAAAGCATCAGAATGTATGTTAAAATAGGGAAGTGTCTAAATATTTATATATTAAATAAAAAATAATCGGGAACATTCTGGATTATTGAATTCAATCATTTCTAAAGGCTAATGTGTTGTACATAGGCATATAATCTGAAGAAAATCAAATACAACAAGCAGTTCTATTCTGCGCATCATGTTCCCCTCACATCTGAAGAAAAGGTATCACTTCTATACAGGAACAGGCAAAGAACTGACTTTGGCATTCAATTTGGTCAGATATTGCTCTCAGATATCTTGATGAAATATTTCCAGGATGTTTTTAAGGCAATTAGTTCACTAATAATTCAGAGATCACCATGTCCAACTTACTCATTTTTCAGTCAAGAAAAGTAGAGCCCAGCGATTTTAAGAAATATGTCCCAAATCACATGGTAAGATGGTAGAGAATTAAAAATAAAATACAGGTCTCTTAACCTTCACTTCAGTGCTATTTTCTTTATATCATACTTCCGAGCACTTCTAAGAGATGTATTTAGAGTTCAAATCTTTTGCTTAATACTATTCCTTATTAGCTATTGATTTCTGTGATATAAATTCTGATAGTTAACATTACACAGTAATTCCTGGGACAAAAATAGTAGAAACTTAATTCTATGCTTTCTATGATGTTATAGTTGTGGCAAAAAAAAAATCACATAAAAAGCACTTTGCCAATGGTTAAACTAATTTTCCATTCTCTCTCTGGGATTGAGAGGGGGTGTCGTATGTTCTGATAGTATATCAACTATGTTATTAATTTCACATCACAGTTTTTGGAGTGTTAAAAAATATTCTGATAAGGTACTGAATTCTGTCTCTAGTTACCTTATTTAAAACTATAGTAAAATCTATAATTGAATAGACATTATCTTGGCCACTATTTACCAAGTGCCTAGTACATACCATGAATAACATACTTTTTACATACTTTTTAATCCTAAATATAACTGAGAAACGGCATTAATAAAGAAAAATTAAGGACTTTTAAGCAAAGTTTAAGAGCATGATCACTTAGCAGAAAGAGTGATTCATTGTCTACACTTTATTAAAATGAGCTTCATTGAGATGTGTTAAAATGATGGTAATATGTAAATATTCAGTAAAGCATCATAGGTAAACAGGTACCTCTTTTCTGGAGACAACTTCCATTTCAGAATGAGTATCATTCACATAATTATCATACAAGTTTTTCTCTTAGTCATCTACCTAGATTTTTTACTATTTCCTTATAATTTAATACTGAACCTTTCCCTTTAAGCATACATAAAAATCACAAAAAGTTTATTTTGGATTGTGGAAATCAGCAAAGGAGGAACAATTGTAGTTTCTTAGCCTAAGTCTAAAATACAGTTAATTTATCATCATGGAGCCTTCACTTCTTACACTACGTTTAGTTCATGTTACAGTATTGCTTAGCTCATGCTGGTGATTCAAAATTTCTGATCACTCTAGGGTTGTTTTAAGAGTGTTCTGAAACTGACACTTTTTGATGGCCAACTGTGGTTTGTGGCTGGGTGTCTCACGAAAGCCACAATCAACAGGATGGCAATGCTCTGAGTTGCTTTCATGTTGCTCTTCTGCAAACATGCAGAATTAATTTTTAATTCTATTAATTTTTATTAATATTTCTAAATCGGAATATGATTATCTGGTTTTATTTATTTACTTATTTGCCTTCCTTATTATTTAGTATTTATCTTCCCACCTTTCCAGTGTCCAATTCATAATTCAGCAAGTTAAAATAGTCATGTAAACTTACCCGATCAGCAGACGAAATTTTTTTCTAACTTTATATTTCTTGAGAACTTAGGAATCTAAATATTTTATATGAACTAAAATAATATATGCTTTTTTCTGTTTAAAAAGAGGGGGTAATATTCTCTTGCAAAGAGATGCTTTTGTTTGTTTCTGGGCAATTTCGTTCTCATTCAGTAAAGACAGAATTAAGTGAAAATATTAGTCAAAGTAGCAATTTTAGAGTTATGCATAAGGGGACTTGTCAGACTGATCTACATAAAGAATGTCAGAACTATATACTAATATTTCAATTCATTAATTAGTGCTAATTTACAAATAGAAAATAAAGCTATAGAAATAGTTTTTAAATTGTGGTCTAATTTCCACTAAGTAGGTTTATTAAACTCCAGTGAAATATTTCTGTGTGATGGGAATTTAAGATAAAATTTGTCAAATCCTGCCTTTCTGGCTGACATTTTTAAACATTCATACAGAAGAACATTTTCAAACTAGAATTTCAGTTCTTCATCAGACTGCAGTTTAGTTGTGATGAAGAACTGATCATCAAATATGACCAAAGCCAAGACTTTATATACACTGTGTGTGCATATATATATACACACTTGGTATGCACTTCCCTATATGTTCTAGACATCATCCAACTACAGTCATCTTAAATTTGTATCTAATATTTTTGCTCAATATCTATTTCATCGTATGTTCAGAATGAAAGAGTATGAAAATGGTGTGTATAATACACACTTGGAATTATTTATCAATTTGTATTATTTATTTTTCTTTATTCCTACAACCATGGGTAACTGAGAGTTGATTTTCTGACTAAAGTGTTAAAATCCACTTTTTAAAAAAGTGTTATATTTTGGTTCATTAAATCATTTATTTTAAACTAACTCTGAACTTAACTAATTTCAAAGATATAAATCTGTACCTGATTTAAGTACCGGGTAGTCTGGTTTAATTTCAAACCAAATTCTCTGGTTTTTATGAAAATGTCATGTCTATGTTGACAGATGAAAGTTCTGCTTAGGTTTTATGCCTATTTAAAGATAACACCTGGCCACATGACAAAAAATTTATAAAGAAATCTTTTATAAGGATTGAATGATGACTACAAGTATTTCTTTAAACATCAAACCATTCCTTTATGTAAGAAATTTATATTTACAGCCTATTTCTACATGAAAGAGTGGTCATTGATTTTTCTTTTTTCTCCCCAGCAGTGTTTGGGTTGTGGATATTTTGAGTTACACAGAGAAATGCAGGGCAGTACAGCCAGCCCTCCATACCCATGGGTTCTGCATTCACAGATTCAACCGACTTGGGAACAAAAATATTTTTGAAAAAATACTTCCAGAAATTTCCAAAAGTCAAAACTTGAACTTGCCATGCCAGCAACTGTTCACATAACATTTCCACTGTATTAGGTATTATAAGTAAGCTAGAAATGGCAGGTTATATGCAAATACTACAACCATTTTATATAAGGGATTGGACATCCTCAGATTGTTGTATCCTCGGGGTGGGCGGGGGAGTAGTCCTGGAACCAATCCCCCTCAGATACCAAGGGGTAAAGGATATCAGAAGCGAAAGTAGATAGGAAGAAGTAGAAATTAGATTGTATGATTTCTGTTTGGGAAGACATTTTTATGACCATAGTAAATGGTATTCTTAATCTCAATTTTGACAATATTCTTTCTAGGATACCTAATTTAATGTCCAGGGACAAAGGAAATTTTGCCATGGTAAAAATTTCTTATGGAACTATTTTTCTGTCTCAACAGGCCTCCTTGTATCAATCCTCTATAGACAGGAGCCTGGAAAGACCTGCTAGGTAAGCATCTCCTTACATTATGCAGCCAGAATATTCTGTACCAGTGGTTTCTTTTTCAGTGAAATGGTAATGAGAAATTATTTGTTCCTCAACTTTATTTTAAGTACCATAATTCATAAAGTTGTCTTAATTTGCTTCTGCATCATTTTATATCATCATATTCGAGAACATATAAAAATTAGGTGAAATAATTCTGGATTCCTTCACAGGCTGTGAAATTCTGGGCTTCCTCATCTCCTCTCTACCCAGTTTTCGTTTCCTTAGATAAGGACTATAGACATCTAACTTTCAATATTGTTAGATGACACGATGACAATACATTGGGAAAAACCATGATAAATTATTAAAAATTTTATAAATTTTGTCCTATATACATTTGTTCATTATACTCTGACCACACAAATCAGAAATACTGTTATAACCAGTAAATGAGGACTTCTTCTATACCAGACATTCTAAGTACATAAACATATTCAATCCTTAAGAAAACATTACAAGTTAAGTACTGTTAACCCAATTTTATCTTTAGTAAGCTGAAACCTGGGCTCCGTAACAGACCAAGTATTTACAGTTGGCAAGGGACAAAGTAGAATTGAACCAAAACTGCTTGTAAACACTGGTCCTAACTACCTAAGAGTCTACCAAGGTAAATTCTATTGGTAGGCTTTGAATATGACATTTACTTAAAAATAGTACAGAAGTTCAGACATAGTTCAGTAGCTATATTGGATAATGCAAACTCCCAGTCATATTGTATCAACAACAAATATCGGTATAACAGTAACTTGTCCTTCCACAGATTTCCATCAACATAAGTGGAAAACTTTGTAAGCTGGTTTCGTGAGTGCCATTCAATGGCATTAATGTCACTAAGAAAGGAGCTCCCCAAACCCTTCCTTTTACATCTTTTACAACTATATATGCACCTAAAATGTTCAAATTTTAGAGTTCTAACCTGGCCTAAGGATTGCTGTAAAGACACAGAGGCTCTCAGGTGACAGGATAATGACAGCAAAAACAGGTGCAAAGGGGCGTCCTCTATAGAAGAGCACAGATGAATTCTGAGGTCTGGCTACACCTCTATACTTGCAAAGCGTGTGGGCTCCATTTGTTTGTTTGTAAAACAGTGACAGCAGTGTATACATCGCTGTGCATGCTGTGTGAGACAATAATGCCAGTAAAGCCAATAGCACACTGCTGGCTCACAGGAGCTGGTGCTGTGGCTGCAGTTGGTGGTGTAATTTTATCTAATGATCTGACAGACAGCATGCTGTGTGGTGTATATATTCATTCACTAATGTTTGTCTTAAATGACACTGCACTCAGATCCAGAGCCATGATAAAAACCCCCTGCCATTACAGACTCTTGACGCCTTTTAATACACCTGGTGAAAGAACTGTAATAGTTTACTTGATAACCAGATTATTGGTCATTCATTATATAAACAGAAAAATACTGGCATTCCAGTGCAAGGCTTTTAAAGCTAAGAGTATTAGGAAAAGCCATAGGGAAGGCTTGAGGTAAGAGAAATTGGTCTTACCGGATTTCCTCCCTTTTTCCAGTCATCTCTTCCATTTTGGCATACCTCCTCTGACATATTCATGTTGTTGAAACTCTTCTACATAGAAAAAAGACACATGGTACAAATCATAACACTGAACTGCCAGTAATAAATTACACCAATAAGAGAATTTTTACTTTAAAAGGTGATTATAAACTTATGTTCATATAAAAACCTGTACATGAATGTTTATAGTAGCTTTATTCATAATTCCCAAAACTTGGAAGCAATGAAGGTGTCCTTCAGTAGGTGAATGGATAAACAAACTATGGTACATCCATATAATGGAACAGTAATCAATAATGAAAAGAAATGAGTTACCCAGCCACAGAAAGACATGGAGGAACCTTAAGGGCATATTGCTAAATGAAAGAAGCCAATCTGAAAAGGTTACATACTGTTGATTCCAACTATATGACATTCTGGAAAAGGTAACACTAGAGACAGTAGAAAGATCAGTGGTCATCAGGTGTCCAGAGGGAGGGAGGGAGGGAGAGGCAGAGCAAGGGGGTATTTTATGGCAATGACACGACTCTGTATGATACAGTAGTGATGGACACATATCTGTCAAACCCATAGGATGTTCAACAGAAAACATGAGCCCTAACATAAACTATGGACTTTAATTACATTTAATAATAGTGTATTGATATGGTTCATCAATTGTAAGAAATGTACCACACTAATAGAAGATGTCAAAACAAGAGAAACTGTGTGCAGGGGAAAAAGGATATATGAAATCTCTCTGTACTTTCCAATCAATTTTTCTGGAAACCTAAAACTGCTCTAAAATATATAAAGTCTAGGAAATCCTAGCAACAGCAATCAGACAAGGAAAGGAAAGAAAAGGAATCCAAATTGAAAAGTAGGAAGTAAAGCTGTCAGTATCTGCAGATGAGTCTGTTAATTTTTAAGAGGTGATTATGAAGAAATCATTTTTGATATCAAGGAATAAATTCCTAAAAATGCAGCTTGGGCCACGGGGGATAAGAGTCATACTATGGCCACCAGCACCTTCCACCAGTATTCCTGGTCCACATGTGAACCTCCTGCAACAGCAGCCAAACTGAAGCCGATTCCTTCTTTCAGTTCTGCAAGCATGGCCAGTGACTTTAGGAAAAGGCGGAAGAGCGAGCCTGCGGTGGGGCAGCCGAGGGGCTTGGGGGATCCAAGTGCAAGCAGGACCAGCCCAGGTCGAGCGGACCTCCCAGGATCAAGCGCCACCCTGACCAAGTCCTTCATCAGTTCTTCTCCTTCTTCCCCGTCAAGAGCAAAAGGTGAGCAACACTAAATGACATGTAGACAATTCTCTGGTTTAAGTTTTAACATAGATTACCCCAGAAGAGCTGATCCCATGATCACTACCCAGAGATAGTTAGCATTTAAATTCAGTGTCTTAAATAAAATACAGTTTCACAATAGCATTCTTTACACATAGACCAAATCAGGCTGGTGAACCATTTGAGTGGCTTAAAGGACTCTCATTATCATATATTGATGCTTCCTTTTCTCCAAATATATCATTTGTGTTTTTTGGAACAAATTTAAAGTGTCAAATAATGTACTGTCAGACTATTAAAAGATTACATTTATAAATACTTGCATATTGTCCAATGCTAATGTTACTACAACTAGCAAAATTAATCAGATTTATAGAAAAGAAATTAGAAGTAGCAACAGAGAGCACTGTTGCCTAAGACATAAACTGGTTTGGGGTATTTTTTAATTATTCATTTCTAGATAAAAATTTGTCTAACCTTTGAGAATTGGTTTCTTTAATCATTTGCGTTATATTTTGGTCAGTATTCATATATAGAATAGAATATCCATGTTCAGCATGTAACATAGTGTTCAATTCACAACAGTCCACTACTAAGAACTAACCGGTTTCAGGCCATAATTGTAAAATTTAGATACCATCAGGCCATTTTCCTGTATGGCCTGTCTCCTCTCTGGAAATTTCAGTCAGTTGTGTTGAAAGGGAGCGATCACTCCTTCAAGTCTCTGAAATACTATTTAATGCATTACTGCAGCTATAACAGAAATATTCCTAAGACAGAGACCTGGGATTGAACCAGCATCCATAAGTACCTGGGATTTGGGGGCCCAAGGTCTCCTCCAGTCCTCTGGAGTTGAAACAGGAGAGAAGAAATCTGAAATGTGTGAAGAAAGTGAGCTGTAACTGACATCTCCCTAAGGCAGCAAAGATTGAGCTACACGTATCAAATGTAGGCACCGAAAGTGTTACCACATAAAACCAAAGCTAAGATCTGGTTTGTGTGCAAAAGCTAGGCTGGGTTTGATGGCTGGGCTGGGGGTGGCACTGGCTTTTGTCCCCTCCTAGTAAAGCTGTGAATACTTCCTGGAAGGTTCAAGGGGAGCGATGCTCCTTCATTATACCATTCCTCAAATTAACAGAGGTACCCTTATCAGAGTCTACTCATTTATGCAAACAAATATCCTAAGGAAACCAACAGGTCATGAAATGCCATTGATGCATTATGCCCAGATACCACCCCAATGTTAAAAGGATTCTGATTAACTTAGATATTCGTTTTTATCCTAGGGATTGTTAAGTCAACCTCCTTTTCCAGACACTACATAGCTACTCGATGTGCTTACCCACTTCTGAAGAACTTGGGGAAGGCAGGAGCTATTAGTAGAGAGATTTTCCTCCACTATGCTTATTTCTAAGAGGAAAATGTCCCATTAGATGTAATCTGGCCTCTTGTTTATTAATCAGCTCAGCAACACAAAAGAAAAGACTGTTTCCATAGATACTTGGAATGGAGGTCAAGGTTAGCTCTACATTATGAAACTGCACATGAGTTTTTTAAAAAGATCCTTCCTGGAAAAAAGCGAATGCATTTGCCTCTGAGGAAAGGTTTGCATTATATCCAGGTATCCTTATGAGAATCTGCCTAATAAGAGGTTGAAGGCAGAGAAATTGAAGAGAGAAATTATTTGTTTAAGGAGGTGCTAGTTTGGGGGTTTTTTTTTCCCTTGAAAAAACATTAGCAGCAATAGTTCATAGCAATTGAACTTGATTTTACAATTCTGGAAAATATTTTGTCTTGTTTTTTCTATCTAAAGCCCATGAAAAATTATTTGATATGGTTATGGGAATATTAATTAAATGTAAATTTATAACTTACTCTTTAATTCTCTATTATATATAAATCAAGTAAGACTCAAATCCTGACCCTACTGAGCTGATTAAAACTCTTAACATTTTTGGTATTAATTACAAAGCCTTTAAATTACTACAGGTCATGCTATTAGCTTACAAGGTAGTGTTGTGTTTTTGACATACCAGATTTGCAGAAAGATGGATGAATTATGCAACAGAAATAGGGGTGTTAGCTACACCAATTACTTTTTAAACATGGTTCCTTTAACTCTAATACCTGCAAAGCTACGTTTATTGAAAAAGTATTACCTTGCTTTAGAATCAGATTTTTTCCTCTAAAGTTGAAGCTACATGTACAACAGTCAGTGTCTGGATTGACCCCCACTAACTGCTTTCTCTTTGCTGTGCTATCTGATGCTAACTGACACGCTCTCCTCTTTCTGAGCCTTTTAACTTCTCCTAACGTCTCTCTTCCACCACGCTGCCCTGGATTAAAAGGTGGGGACGATAGCAAAATGTGTCCACCCCTTTGCAGTTACTCAGGGCTCAACGGCAACCCCTCGCACGAGTTAGATTACTGTGACACTTACAGACAGCATCTGGACGTCCCCCATGACTCACAGAGGGCCATTACTTTCAAAAACGGCTGGCAAATGGCCCGGCAAAACGCAGAGGTCTGGAGCAGCACTGAAGAAACGGTTTCCCCCAAGATCAAATCCCGCAGTTGTGATGACCTCCTAAATGACGACTGCGACAGCTTCCCTGACCCGAAAACCAAGTCGGAAAGTATGGGCTCTCTGTTATGCGAAGAGGACTCCAAGGAGAGCTGCCCCATGACCTGGGCTTCCCCCTACATCCAGGAGGGCCGCGGTAACAGCAGATCAAGGCTTCGACACAGGTCCGCCCACGACGCCCCAGGGTTCCTAAAAATGTACAAGAAGATGCACCGCATCAACCGCAAGGATCTGATGAACTCGGAGGTGATCTGCTCTGTGAAGTCGAGGATAATGCAGTACGAAAAGGAACAGCAACACAGGGGTCTGCTCCATGGGTGGAGCCAGTCCTCCACCGAGGAGGTGCCCAGGGACATGGTGCCCACCCGCATTTCTGAATTTGAAAAGTTGATTCAGAAGTCAAAATCCATGCCGAATTTAGGAGATGAAATGTTATCTCCTATAACCCTAGAAACACAACAAAACGGTTTGTGTCCCCAAAGGCGATTTTCCATCGAGTCTTTGCTGGAGGAAGAAAATCAAAGCAGACACCCTTCTCAGGTCCAAAGAAGCTACACATCCACAGCCCTGGTGCCAATCCACATTGAGGTCACCAGTGATGAGCAGCCCAGAGCTCACGTGGAGTTTTCCGACAGCGACCAAGATGGAGTTGTGTCTGATCACAGCGATTACATTCATGTAGAAGGATCGTCCTTCTGCAGTGAGAGTGATTTTGATCACTTTTCCTTCACGTCCTCTGAAAGTTTTTATGGATCCAGCCACCATCACCACCACCATCACCACCATCATCACCGGCACCTCATCAGCTCCTGCAAAGGCAGGTGCCCTGCCTCCTACACTCGATTTACCACGATGCTGAAACACGAAAGAGCTAAACATGAAAACATTGAGGAGCCCAGAAGACAAGAAATGGACCCTGGCCTTTCTAAGCTGGCATTTCTGGTCAGTCCCGTGCCTTTCCGGAGGAAAAAGAATTCGACTCCCAAAAAACAGACCGAAAAGTCAAAGTGTAAAACATCCGTATTTGAGGCTCTGGACTCCGCCCTTAAAGACATCTGTGACCAAATTAAGGCTGAAAAGAGAAGGGGAAGTTTGCCAGACAACAGTATATTGCACCGTCTTATCAGCGAACTGCTGCCGGATATTCCCGAAAGGAATTCCTCACTCAAAGCTCTAAAAAGGAGCCCCGTGCACCAGCCTTTCCACCCACTGCCTCAAGATGGTGCTATTCATTGTCCATTGTACCAGAACGACTGTGGGAGCATGCCTCACAGCGCCTCCTTCCAGGATGACACCAACAACAACTACCACCCCCAAGACCATGAGAGTGTGCTGAGCCTCCAAGGTGGATGAGCTTTTCTTTCTTTTCCCTCGTGGTTCAGATACCCACCCTCCAGCTCTCTCATTTTCCATTCCTCCATCTCATCATTCTTAAGCTGTGAGACCACTTGACATCATTACGTGTTGTGAAGCAAATGCGTATTGTGCAAACATGTCTTACTGAGTAGATCTCATTTGCTCGTGGGAAACTTGGACCTGATGTGGCTTAAAGTGCTCCTCAATTCACAAAAATTTACTCATTCGAAATCGAAAGGGAAAACCATTTTGTAGCTTGACATTAGGGTTGAAACAACTATTACATGAAACAACAAACTAAACTTCTTTCACCAGTTTAAAAGGATTTCAAGGCAGAAATTATAACTGAGTATCAGTATCCTTAAGAGACTGACAACTTTGCATTAACTTTTTTTGTTGTAAAATGAATCAAAACCAGTAGTTTAACAAATAGTCTTTTCCTGATTCTTATATTAACTTTATAGTCATCCACTCAATAAATAATTTGCTGGCATTCTGTATAGAAGACATTATATCAGAACACTTAGGAAGCAAAACTGAAATATGTAATATAGCAATTGATGGATGATTAAAAGAGAATAGGACTTGATTAATAACTTCCTCCATTTAAAAGACACAATTTGGATAAAATTTTTGTGAATATATCTTTAAGCTGTGTTTATAAAAGTCTCATTTCTGTCATTCAGTGTATACATGTTCTCTTCCTTTTCATTATTTAATTAACATATTTTCTATTTCTGCTAAAACAATCCTATACTGACATTTGAATTAGACTATTTAGGCTAAAAATGATTCTCAACTTCATTTTCATAGATGGATTAACCCTTGAAGCAGAACACAAGGACAAATAGCAATTTAAATTCAGAGAACATTTTTTTTGAGGTTTACATAATTAAAGAACAGAGGATGTTTTGATATTTTATCCAGTCATTTTCATTAATGCTTAAAGTGCATCTGTTTACTATGTAAATTTCCAGAAGCTAGAATGAATATTCCAGGCTGAAACTTGGCTTGCCAGCAGTCTTCTAGGCACCAGACATTGCAAAGTGCTTTACATACATTCTCTACTTCACTCGGACCTAAACCTACGTGACAGGTTTTACTGTAAGCACTGTTTTACAGTGGAGGAAACTGAGACCCAAAGAGGACAAGAAATCTGACCGAGGTCACACAGAGAGTAGGCAGCAGAAACAAGATTCAAACTCTTGTAATTCACAATTTACAGTAAAGAATATAATCTCTATAGGCAAAAAAGAAACATAATTCAGGTTTCATATTAATACAATATATATGGCCCCAGTTTTTAGTTACCAGTCACAGACTTCTTTATCTAATTCGTACTTCCCTTTGCTTTCATTGATACTACACAACATGTTTCAAAAACAGTAAATGCAAATTTTTAAATCAATGTCAACAATTTGAAATTTTCACTGATTGAGACATGTCACAATCTAATTTTTAAATAAATTAGCTACCTTTTCCAGTTATTCAATATCCTAATATAATCGTATCTAAACTTTCTGTACCGATAGAGTACAATATTGAAACAGGATCTGAGAGTGTTTTGAAATGCATTTAAAGAGTATTTTGTTTTTTAATAAAATATTTAATTTTGAATTTTCTTTAGCCCAATCCAAAAATAGTTTAAATTCGAAGGATTACTAAAAATAATTTGAAATTTATGATCACTATGAAAGCCCTCACAATCATAAATGTATATTAATTAAAAATGGAAAATATACTGCATATAATCCTCTTGCATTTGTGAAAATAACTGGTTAAATTTTACTTGAAATATCTGTGGCCGTGCTACCTCCCTAAACCTAAAGACTGTGGAATTCACCACTGACAGGGAGGCAGCCATTTATCCTTATATGTCTTGTAACTGACATCCCAGCAGCTAAGAGCAGACAATTCTTCCTTATAGTCGAAGTAGTCAAAACCTTTAAGCAATGTTTTCTTTTAATGGATCAGCATTTGTCATTCTTTTATAGATGGGTTTATTTTATTTTTAATGCTTTTTAAATTTAATGTAACTAAGTTTATTGAAGGAATAAGAGAAAAAACTTACAAATTTTGATCGAGTTATATTGGTAACATTCTGTAACATAGACTACTCGAATACTTTTAGCCTTTAGTTAACACTTCCACATATAAATGCAAAAGATACAAGATATTATTAAGAGATACTCTGCAATCATGATTTTGTAATGTAATTAATTATTTATACTTTGTTTTTTGGTGAACGAAAACAATGCAGTAGTTAGGTCATAAGCAATTTGACAACTAATATGACACCTTCTGTTGAGAGACTCTTTATCCCCTTGTCTCTCGGAATAAATATTTGCTTTCTGATAAGACAGCTGAGCACAGAGGAAAGCAATAGATAATGGCCTTTTAAGCCTTAAGCCTTAAGATGACACCTTCAGACTCAATAAGTAGTTAAAAACAGGAAAGGAGGGACATGACCATAGTTCTGTCATCATCATACTTTCTTTTTCTCTCTTTTTCATTACTACATTCTTAAATTGTGCCACAAAATGTTTCCGTTTCCATAAATTGTTGTTATGTTCTCCATCTTGTATAGGCCCTATTACAGCCATTATAAACTGGTGGCAAAAAGTATAGAAAGTATGGAATCCTTGAGATGAAAAATCTAACTATGAACTGTCTATAGTGGGTACTCGGTATAATTATGTCAGCAGTGTAACAATTCTATTTCTATTTACGAGCAAACACTTCTGCAACCGTGGGTATTTATTCTCTTGAAATGCTCTGTTTTTGTGTCTGATATCACAACTTTATAGTTACCTATGGGTTTTAGACCCATGTTTTCCAGTGAGATGTCTCTTCAGTTTGAAGGGGAAAAGAGTTGCCACCAAGGAACATGGCTAAACAAGTCTGCTTTTGATTAAGTGGATACTCACTCTGACCCTGTCCTTTCCAATAGACCATGAGTCCCCTAGAAGTTACTCATCCACCCTGACTGACCTGGGGAGAGGCGCCCCAAGGGAAAGAAGAGGAACTCCAGAAAAAGAGGTAGTCCGTTTAATAGCATTTGAGTCTCTTTCAACAATACGCTTGATAAAGCACTTGCCAGTCAAAGTTACATCCAAAGCCAGATTAAAAACACCAAATGACAATGGAGAGACTACAAACACTTTCCCCTGGAGCCTGAGCAAAGGACTTGCAGCCGTTTGCACTTGGAGCCTAGTTGTAGGTGTCCCCTAGTTGTGGTCCAGTTTTGACGGTGAGGTCTCTGTGAGTGTTGACCTGACACCCAGGGATTAACAGCTGGGTCTAAAAGAGTCCTGAGCTGGGCCATCCCTTGGGGGAAGAAGGTGTCCCCTGTACAAACTTCTGGCCCAGTGATGTAGGGGAAAGCCCTTGGTCAGCAATGTTACAAGTCAATACAAATCCTACAGAAATAATTTTTGCTCACCTGCTTTTGTTGGAGAGAATCCTGGGAGGGGAAAAAAAACCACCGTTGCCCCTGAGAACCACCTACCAGCTAGCTCTTTGTCCACTGTCCCGAGCCAGGGCTGGAGGTCTGGTTCTTACTGTCTTGGACCCACAAAGGTGTGATAGAAACTGAAGGCTGGCAGCTACTCCAGAAGGATCTTTACGGGTATCTGATGTAGTCCCTACCTTTGGGACTCCCAAAGAAGTCAGGAAGTTGTCCAAAATTCACCAGAATCACAGGGAAAGAGAGTGAGGTGAGGGCATTATTGGAATCAGGGAGAAAGAGCTGAAGTCGTAGAGCCACAGGTGCGCCAGGCAGATCTGTGGGCCCCAAAGCTTCAGAGGGGCACGTGTCACATCATATCCTGACTCAAAGGTGAGCAGCTGGTTTCCCACGTGCTGAAGAACTCCTGAACTCTCCAGGGAATGCAAGGTGACCAAGCCCATACTTTCAGCCACTGACTAGCCTCCCAGTGACAGCTGGCTAACACTCCTTTGCTACTATAAGTGGTCAGTAAAAGAGGTGATGACTTCCCTCATGACTTTTTCCAGTTCTTTTTTTTATAATTCAGAAGGAGTTGGGCATACAGCGACTGACCCCCAACAATTATCCCAGGAAAAGCCAAAATTATCCTAGGACCAAATCCTCTGCAGGAATCTTATTCCCATTTTATGGGATAAATTACCTCAGTTCCTAAGACAAAATATGATGTTCAATAGTTATGTCGAATATTATCTGTTATTTTCCTGTTATAGTTTAAACATCTAAATGAAGAATTAATCGATTTATTTATAAATTGCATACATGATTTACACTGCATATGTTTAATCACTCCTTGAGGTTTCGTTTTTCTTTAATTCACGTGAAAATACTTTCCTATAGGAAACCCAAATTTTCAGTTATTGCTAACCATTTCCTTCCTTTCAGAAACTGCCTGCAAAAGCTGTTTACGATTTTAAGGCTCAGACATCCAAGTAAGTAAGATAAATCATATGATTTAAGTTGACTTTAAATCCTTTAGTAATACTTTAAAAGATAAATATTGCAATGGGATGTGTTAAGTTTGAAAGAAGACCTAATCTACTCTAATTAAACGGTTCCTTCTGAATTAATTGGGATGCGGGTAATTTTATTTTCATTCTGAGTTTAGTTGCGAAACACTGGGTTTTAAATTACACTAAACATCTTAGAACACAATGAGTCCAAAAGGATAGGAAAAAACAAAACAAAATTAAGGATCTTTGCTTCTAGAATTTTCGTGTCAAGAATGAAGTAAAAATAAAGTGTGGGGGAGTAATTAGCGCTGAGTGGGAGAACTTGATGCTATCCAACTGCATCGAAGATAGTTTGCAGTTAAAGACTAGAATGGTGTACAAAGACTTCTGTAGAAAATCTCCGACTTCTCAATATTCAGAGCTTAGAGATGCTGAACAAAGTCCTATCCTGTGGTTTTTTGATGTTGCTGTTTTCACACTCCTGTGTTGCAACTTTTTTTTTTTAACCCTTTTTCTTTAGGAAGTTGGGCGTGTGGTTGTGGAAGGCCAGTAGTAAGCACATGAGTGGGCTTCAACAGGCAGCAGTCTTCCAGCTCTGTCGTGGCCCATGTCACGGACCTAAGAAAGTCTGGTCTCCATTAGAATTCAAGCTATTGTCATTAAATTACACTGTGCTATTTAGATTGAATATATATATAATAACCAAAGCATTTATTCATAAAAATGCATGTTATATTAATGAATAGTTGTAGAATCTGTCTCTGGCAGAAGATGTATAAAAATAAAATCACTCAGTTTTTGGGAATGAACTAAATAAGAAAATGCTATTTAGAAGTGAAGATGTTGAACATGGCTGAAATCTGGGGTTAAAAAAAATCCTGAAGGAAAGTGTACATCTTTTTTGATGGGATAAATAACGTCTGCTCTGTTTCTACTACATTCTGATCCTAACTACTATTCTTTGCATGTGGTGTGATAATTCATGTGAGGCATGTCGGTTTTATAAAATAATGATATAAAACGTATAAATTTCACTTCTTCTTTGTGACAGTCAATCAGAAGTGTCCTTATGTGTATGAAGCCCTGAGGAATAGGTGTTTTGAGAAACCTTAATTAGAAACAAGCATGGAAAGAAAGATGAGGTGTGGTGCAGAGGAAATGTGTTTGTAATGTTGACAGTGTCACTGGATTTCGTTTGCTCCAAGTGCTAAGCCCCTCACCCTCCTCCAAGGCCGCGTGCTCATCGTGAATGCCCGGAGTTGGCAAAAATTCAGGGAAACCCAGCCTCCCACAAACTGCCCATGGGGAGGGCACAGCCTCTCTGAAGGGTTGTCTGCACCACTCCTCCCTTTCACAAAGGTCTTTCTCAACCAACAAAATCTAATCATATAAGCTTTCAGAGAAGTGGACTGAATTATTGTCCATGGAAGCCATCCCATAGTGTTAGTGAGGGAAAAAAAATGTTTTCCTCATACCATCAATAAATTTATCCAATGGCAGCTTAATCACATTCCTCTTGTCCTGTTCTCAGGACATGTAAAGAGGGATTGTCCATCATCCCCACACCGCTCCCTGCCTGACACAAAACTCAAGGTTATGCATGACTCATGCAGCTCAAAGGCTCACACACCCAGAAGCCCTGAAAGTTACAGGAAGACTAGCTACATTTTAAAGTCATTTCAATCATTAGCTAGATGTGAGGGTTAGCAGACATTGGTCCTGCGCAAAAACATCCATAAGGCATTTGGTCCATGCCACGTCCTTGAAATTTGGTCCTCTCTCAAATGTCTATGAGCATATTTGGTCCATGCCAAATGGTTCCGGACAGGATGAAACATCAAGGACCTTTTGTCACGGACCAAATGTCTTATGGATGTTTTGGACAGGACCAAATGTCCCACAAGAGATGTGAGTGCTTTTTGTGTCTGGCATCTTATGAACAAGAGACAGATACATCTGTTTTAAGTAACTGTCTGTTTTAAAGGCTATCCTTCTTTACCTTATACAAGAAGTTTAATTTTAAAAATATACCTAAGGAACTCACTAAACATAATGTCTTGATTGTTAAATAGGAAAAAGAGGTACAATGCCAGCCCCAAAGATTGTCAGTGGCCCTATTCAGACGTGGTGGGGGTTGGGGTGGAGCAAACTTATCAAAATGGGACTCTTAGAAATTCTGAGATGGGAGGGACACGATTTTGAAAACTGGAGAGTAAAACCCCTGTCATTTTTCTCGACGGCTTCACAAATTTAAATACAAGTCTTCACACATAGAAAAGATTTCCTTTCATATTTAAAAGAAAAATAATTAGTTGTCTCTTATTTACTTTTCTTTTTTTTAAAGCTAAGCTTCCTAGTCTCATTTCCAGAAACAAACCATAACTAGCATAAATAAAAGTGCTGGGCTGTAACTATTAAACATTTTGGGTGTTGTTTTCTGCATCAGGCACTTGCCTAAAAGAGGGAAGTATTGTGTTTGAATGTGAATCCTTTTCGTTTTGAAGGCTACTGAAAATTTAACACATTTTCGTTGTGAAGGTTTTAGCACTTCTAAATGTGTAATAATTCTTTTTACTATGCAATGGTATTTTTTTCAATTAATTCTTTTAAGCAATGAGAAATATTCTACATCTGATATAAACCTCTCTCCATTATATATTCTGCACACATAAATGAGCCAGCTCAAGATTCTGAACCAAAAACATGTAGATTTGGGAGTGGGAAGGCAGATGTGTGGGGGAGTGGGGCTCTTGGCCAAAGTAAGCACCCTCCAACAAGATACAATTGTGGAAGCAAAACAACACGGACACAATTACCTGGAGGATGAAGCCATGAGAAACTGAAGCAGTGAGGGTGAGAATTTAGGCATAAATGATTCCTGATGAATAATGCCTTTATAACCTAAAATTAAAAACCCAAATTTACCCACTCTCTCCTTAGAAACAGCCAAAATAGAAAAGGATAGTTAATGTCTTGAAAATATTTTTATTTTTAAAAAACAAAAGATGTAAAGGAGGCCACAAGCAATCGGTGCATGTCTTTGCACTTTGAACACATTTGTCTCTGTGACTGTCGTCAATAATACTGTATTGCATAATTGAAAGCTGCTAAGAGAATAAACCTTACAGGTTCTCAGCACAAGAAAAACAATTTGTAGTTACATGTGGTGACGAGGGTTAACTCGACTTCTTGTGGTGATCGTTTTGCAATAGATACAAATATTGAAACATTATGCGGTACACCTGAAACGAATGTAATGTTACGTGTCAACTAACGTTACAATTAAGAAAATGTTTATCCTTGTGCCTCACTGAAAAATAAAAGTACAAAATCTCTTCTGTTTCACAAAATAAATTTGTTATCAAGACATTCTACTTAAATGCCTGTCAACCAGCTTCAAGGATCCACAAATAAAACTTTTTCTCAAGTTGGCACTTCGGTGCTAAGGCTAAATGATATCGATTTCCCTCCTGTAAGCTTCAGCATATCAAAAGAAGACAGAAAGAGAGAGAGAAGTGAGTAACTAGCTAACTAGTGCAGAGTAACTAGTAATTAGTGCAGAATGAATCTATTATTATGTCAAGCTTCACAAGTCCTGTACTACACACCAAAGAATAGTTAGCAATAGTCTGTCCCCGCCTTTAAATTTCATATTAATCTGCCTGTGATTTAAATCAGACGTGACATTTATACTTTTTCTTTCTGAAATCATTTCCTAAGTTAAAATGGTACAAGTGAATTCTAAAAATGTTCAAGAAAAATCCTTATCTAATTGGGCTTGACAGATTTTTCAATATCAGAAGTATATTTCCCAGCCAAAATACAGATCTAGTGCGAATACTGATCTTAAGAATAATTGCTATACATCAAGAAAAACATTTAAACGTATTTCTTCCAGGGAGCTGTCATTTAAGAAAGGAGATACTGTCTACATCCTCAGGAAAATTGATCAAAATTGGTATGAGGGAGAGCACCACGGGAGAGTGGGCATTTTCCCAATCTCATACGTGGAGGTAAGTCCCCTTCCCCTTCCCTGTGGTGGTTTCCAAAGTCACCACAGGTCGAGAATAAATAACTGTTCTCCTTCATAGAAACTCACACCTCCTGAAAAAGCGCAGCCAGCAAGACCACCTCCCCCAGCCCAGCCCGGAGAGATCGGAGAAGCCGTAGCCAAGTACAATTTCAGTGCTGACACAAATGTGGAGCTCTCGCTGAGAAAGGTAGCCTGCTCTCTTCATTGGTGCATCTGGGAGGCTGTGTATTTTCAAAACTAAAATAGGTTGTTCCTGCCTTAGACGTGTTTGTGTCTTCCTCATTTTCTGCAAAGGAGTCTGTGAGGCTGCCCCGAGTCAGTTACCTACCGCCCCTTCCCGATGAGGCCGCCTTGGGAGGCACAGCTTCTCAGAGACACCTTCCCTCCATGGTTTAGCCTGGGAGGCTCCAAAGCCTGTCCGAGGGGAGCCGCGGGGTGAATGTCAGGACCTGCACATGTGAAAACAGCAAAAGAAATAGCACTTTAACACACTTCCAAGTATTTTTGTTCTGCTGCCTTATTTTCAAAGTTTAAAAAAGAGATGTCCCAACATTTACTTCTCTTTTATCTTGGAATCAAATGGTCCTAAAGTAAAGAAGACATTTCTTTCTGGGGAGAATAGAAAAGAGTTTTATTTGAGCCACACTGAGGACTAGCCCGGAAGCCAGCTTCCCGGCTTGCTCTGAGGCGCTGCTCAGAGAAGCATGGTTTCCAGCACAGTCTTCTATCTTGTCACCACAAAGAACATTAACAAGTCAGTACATTCCTTCAAGGTTTCAAAAAAGAAAACCCAGAGATCAGCACATACACAGCAAGTCAGCGTGGCCTTGGCACCTGGGAAGGGGGTCTTATCGTCAAGGGAGGACTAGCATTGGCGTCCCTGGAAGAGACATTTAATCTTTTTTTTTTTTTTAACCACTACTCTGTCCTCCATATCTACACATTTGTTTTTGTGTGGTTTGTTTATTTATTTATTTGCATATGTCAATAATTTTATTTCTTAAAAGAAAGATTTTTAAATGCTAACATTTTACCACAATGCTTCAAATTTTTGAAGAAATAAAATGTTACTAGGTAATTTTATTCCATAAATATCCACAATATACTCATGCATACCTACACAGATACATATTTTTATATTTAAATATATACATTATTCAATGAGTAAAATTACAGAAAACTTTTATCATTCAGCAACTTTATTCTTTTCCTTAACATCTATTTTTATAATTTCTGTATATTGATACATGTAGGCCTGATTCACTCTGTCTAGTTTCTGTATAATATTCCATTATATGAATAATGCATTAATCTACATAATACATGATGTATGTGTCTATCTTGATCAAAATCTTTAGTTTAACATGTACATTCTTCTAGTCAATGTGCCCTTTTCTTTAATAATTAAAGCAGATGTACAATGTATGTCTGATGGGCCACAAACACACTGTTTTTAGTTAGCATAAAAATCAAGTTAACGCATGTGCAAGCCAGAACAACGTCCCTAAATTTCAATATGTGAAAACAAAACAAAACACCGGAGGTATAAGACTTTCCCAGGTGGAAAACTATTGTTTATTACAAAACATCGACAATTATAATTTTTATGTTATCACATCTCTATTTATAATGCATTTTCCTAACATTTCATTACAGGGAGACAGAGTTATTCTTCTTAAAAGAGTTGATCAAAACTGGTATGAAGGTAAAATTCCAGGAACCAACAGACAAGGCATCTTCCCTGTTTCCTACGTAGAAGTCATCAAGAAGAACACAACCAAAGGTGCTGAGGATTACCCGGACCCGCCAATACCCCACAGCTATTCTAGTGATAGAATCCACAGCTTAAGTTCAAACAAGGTAAGAAGACATCCTAGCATATTTGTGTAATATTTAGGAGCTTGCAGTAAGATCATCAGTGCGTGATTTTAGAGCATTAGACTGCAACATCGTTACCTACCGCAAAGCAAAGATTTACACGTTATGTTTCTAGGTGTGAGAGCCGGGTCACGTCAGTATACTCTTTTTTCTTACGGGTGCTGGCATAAAGGTTTAAGCTACAGAAAGGGAAACTACCTAAAGAATCTACTATCTAAAGAGAAGCATTTTCTTTTAAAAGGGCTAAGGCTAGCCTTTTTATTTATTCTATTTTCCTTTGAAGACTGGGTTTCAGGTGCTGGGTCATTACTCTCAATCCTTTATCACTGGATAATGGAACAGTTTGGGGCTTTCCAACTTTGTTTGATTGCTTATAAACTTTTCCAGAATCATGCTTAGTATATTTGCTTCTCTACCAGAGCTCAGCATTTAGAGATCAGCATCTTTCCTTTAGTAGTTCCTACTGATAAACAGGAAAGAATCTTCATCCATAGATTTGTCTTATATATGACCATTGTATGACCATTCAGTCATCTTAAAAGAACTACCAGATAAATCTCAAAGCAACTGTACTTTCAAATAAAAGTTTATAAGAAAGAATAAGCACATATCTACAAAGGCTTATTTAGAATTTAAGAAATTCTTCCATAATGTCCTAATTAATATTGGCAATGTAACATTTTAGATCACAATGTTTTAATCGTTGTTGTGAATATGATTTAAATGTATTTTCAGTTGCCTAAGTTTTTTCTTAGAATACCAGATTTTACATTTTATAAACAGAGAAATGTACAAATGTCACCAATAACTAATTAGTGTTTTAGTCTCACTGGTGGGGAAAAAATATGTTGAAAAGCTTATGTCCATAAATTGAAAAAAAAAAAAACTTAACGGTTTCATCCCAACTGGTAATCTATGCTATGATGTCATTGGCTTAATGAAGGAAACCTCTTGGTAGCGTTGAACTGAATCATTTTCAGAAAAAGAACTGTGAGGTACTTCTAAACCATGACACCCAAAGTACACTAAATCTTAAATGTCCTATTTTCTAACCGATATTTGCAAACAGAGGAAGGAATTCACTGTAATTTATGAATCACTCTTGGGCACACATCATGTTTCTTGACATACGATCTTTATGTACATACATATATGAGTTGATGTTGTTTCTGATTTTTCTGCTTTTAGTCTAGTAGAATCCAATTCTCATGCTCTGGGAAGACAAGATAATTATCTGATGTTTGTATTAAAGGTATATTTTTGTGATAGAGGTCATCTCAGGATACTTAATTTAACTTCCAGCAGAACCAAGCCCCATTGTAAAGCTGAGCACTTCGAACCTGTTAACATGTTTGTTAGTGATTGTGGTGGTAAAAGCTCTGAGCAGTAGCAGCGGCAGGTGTCATGTCTGTAATGGGGTTTAAAGACCCTTCTCCCTCAGCCATAGGATATTGCCAGCACTAGATGTGCTATGTAGCCTGTAGTCTGGAATCTTCTGTAAGGATGCTCACATGAGTTTTGCGACACTTCGTCTCATTTATCTCACCCCATGGTGACATGACATCACATTTCCTTCTTTAAAAAGCTAAATAAATTCCATTAAAGTCCCAATCCCATCATGGGAGACAGAAATCAAAAGTGAGGTGGAGAATGTGCTGTGCACAGACACTTACCAATGTCCTCCGACCAAGAGTGCTGAGGGCACGAGTGAAATCTCACCCTAAACCATCAGCTAGGAAGTGCATCTCCAAATCTTTCTTGAAGATCTTTTCTTTCCCAACCCAAACCATCTACCTGCAAAGGACGAAAGTAAAATGTCTTCCACCACCAGCCTTGTTCAAGGCCTTCATACGTGTGGCGTGTCGCATTCTTCCTGGTCCAACAGCAATAGATAAATGTATTAGAAGGTTACTAGGCAGCACGTCTGGAGCTGCTTTTAATAAGTTTACGTGAAAATTCTGTTTTGTTCAATATATTCAAAATACAGCAATAATATTAAAATATATGGAAGTATATTTCATGTTCAGGAGATGAAACTTCATAAATTAGACCTCCACTGGTTTACACAAAACGTCAAGCTCGAGAAAGAGGGCGTGGAAGTCCTGGCAGAAGTTTACCCCCATTCACATCACAGGCTCCGTTTCTACGTTATCAGTGACTTCCAATTCTTTTTTCTTTTTAACGTTGAAGTGGTGGTTCTATAAGTTCAGTCTCATTTTAATCATGGGTTTCTGTTCTTGAAATTTTTTTTTCAGAACTTACTCATTTAGAAATGTGTTAACGTATAATGACGTAGAAATATTTTATGCCCTATGTTAGACAACCACCTTGCAAAACGTAAGTGAGAAAATGATGGCAGGTCAAAAGATTTAGCACAGGAAGAAAGAACACTAAACAAATTCTGGGAATAAAAAAGGTTTAGTTATTGGTTTTCATTCTACATTCACATTATTTCAGAGTCATTTGTACTAAATCAATATCTGGAAACCTAGTTTCAAAGAGGTAGTCTATTAAATTAAATCTCTTAAGATTTTGCTGTCTGTTCTTATAATCTCTATGACAGCTTTATCTTGTCATCTAGCATTTAAGACTTATTCCAAATACTAGTAGAGTTTCATTTCTCCAGTTAGCTCTCTAATTACCATGCTAATGATTTTATGTATTTAAATCTAACAAAATATCATCAAATCTAGACCACAGCATAAAATATTTTTTATATTCACTATCATACATTTCTACATTTGTCTGTCTCTGTGTTTTGATGCATTATTTTCATGGGTTTTTTTAACTTCATAATCCCTGCTCATTTCTAAGTTGGCTTCCAGTGAACCTGTCCCCCTTCCCCTACACAAAGTTTCATCTGGCCCAGATAGAGGCGCTTTCCAGGGACTCGCCCAGGGGTGGCTGTCCCTGACAGCCAAGTGTCCACCGGCAAAGCCTTTGGCCTCAACACCACCTTCTTTTCTGGACAACTTCTTGGAAGAATTAGAGAAACTTGCTGCTGTAGCTTTATCAGCTGACCAAGCCAAACCAAATCTCCTAGAGGAGATCAGCCTTGAAATTAAGGAGGAACCCTCTGTTCTCCTCCCATTGCCTCCCGCATCTGCACCGGCCAAATCACCTTCCTCTCCGCTGCCTTTCCCCCGAGCGGGTGTGACCTCAGCTGCGGTCCTGCCTCCTGCGGCAATGCCACTTCAGGATCCGAGAAAGACTCCTCTAAACAAGTTTGCAGATCTGACAAAAGTGAGAAAGGGCTTTGCAAGCCCTGAAAAAGTACCTGAAGTCCTAGGTGATAAGTTTGTGAGCTCCGCACATACTCATGTGGGTCCCTTGTCCAAAACCCTCCCTGTCATTGGAGAGGAAGATGAGGAGATGTCTGATGGGGTTACAACAGGCATCCGAAGAGGGCCGGAATCTCAAGGACCAGACGCCTTGTGGTGCGGCCATGATGGCACAGAGGTGACACCATGCCTGCACATTGAAGAGGAGGAAGAGGAAAGGGAACCTGATCGCTTAAAATATCCAGTAGCCAGCCCCACAGATCCTAGGACCCCTCAGGAGGACAGCAATGCAGCAAAAACCAGAATCGAGGTATTCTAATTTTGCCTAACTCCTGAAGAACTAACCATTCTCACTACAGTTAGCTAGTAGTTAACCATATCAACAAACGTCAACTCTGACATGGCCTTAGAAGCCTTCCAGGCAAGAAACACAAGCCTTATATAAGGTGAGGGGGGAGGGATGGAGGGCAACACACCAGACTTTAATAAGATGATGTAAGTATGTGATAAGAGTCCATTATTTACTTATTACTATCAATCCAAATTTAAACACTTTATAATTTAAAGTCTTTCTAATTTTAAAATTAATAATAATAGTTAATAGTTGAGCTCTTACTGAGTTTCAGTTTTCTAAGAACGCTACCATGTTTTACTTTTCAAAACTCAACAGGATGGGTTAGACATTATCAGACATTATCCCCACTTTAGAGATGAGGAAATTGATACACACAGAGAGAAGTTCATCTCCAGGAGGAGAAAACTATGTAGCATATCCTTGATATAGTAGCAGAAGAAAGAAACAGAGGGAGAAAGGGAGAAAGAAAGAGCGAGCAGAAAGGAAAAATCATACCCTAGTTCCCTTTCAACTGTTTCTGAAGAAGTCATTTCTTGACGCTGGGGACTACTTAAGAGTTGAGTCTTGCATTTTCACTTTACAAACTAAGAACCTTGGGCAATGATTTTAATCAATAAAGAAGGAAATTACTCTGAATCTCTAGCCCTTGAAGGTCTCTCTCTTTAAAAAACAACAAAAACAACAAAAGAAAACCCCTTGATATCTCAAACACATAATCTGTGAATTAAAAAGCAAATATGATTACTGGCAGATATTGAAATTATGAACCAAAATGAATGATTTATATTATGTCACTACGTAAGTCACTTTCCTCCATGGCTCCTCAATTTAGAAATCTTTAAAAATGAAAATCATTTTTGAAATCCCGTAATTTCCTACTAAGATCTTACCAATAACAAATGTAGATGTCCTATACAGAGTATTCTTGGGATTAAATATGGTGAGTGCTCAGAAGGTCACTGGACACCCACAAAACCCCGAGTCTTGGCTGTTCCCCAACCAGGTGAGAAAATGTCATCTGGACAAAGAACCAAGCATGCCTGCATTTGTATAAAATAAACACACTGCTCAATAATAGAGATCATTCATTCACTGCAGTAAGTCAAACATGTTTCTAAGTCAGTTACTTAAATAACTAATTTTCCCTTCAGTTTAATCAGTTGTAAGATGTGAGTGGATATGTGGCTTGGTTCCCAGGAACTGCCACTGCCTGTTGCAGGCAGTACCGTAGCCGGGGTGGTGTCAGACTCAGGGGGTGAGCGTCACAGCCAGCTCGGGCTCTGCTGAACACCGGCGCGCGCACAGGCAGAGAGCGTAACTCCCCTCACTTTGTAACAAACTAACTGTAAGTTGTGAACTACTTCACAAGCAAGTTACAAAGAATCATTGCAGGGTTTTATACTTTTTTCCTACATGTTTAGAAGGACCCATCATATAAGTATATTACAAAATTGTAGACTGTGGGGGTTCTTATCTCCACATGCTTATATCAGAAAAAAATGAAACTGACCATACCCATTAGGGATTTTGAATCAAATTCAAAAGAAAAGGTTACTGCTTTTAAAGCAAGAAAAACGTCACACCCTAGAATATTTGGTAACTTTCAAATTATTTAGCTATGGGAGATATTCTCTAAAAACCATGTAGCCTTATTCTGAACATAAGCATAACCACATCTTGTCTTTCCTCAATATTTAAGCCATCTTCATTGTCTTCGGGAGAGCGAACGTCTACACCTCTTCCCAGCTGTCTGCTTTCCTCCCCTCCCTTTCATTCCTCCTTGGCCACTGGCTCTGACCTGGTCCCTACACTTTATCAGCCTACCCAGCCCTCCTCACCTCTGCTCCTCCCTAAATGCTCTTATCAACAGGAGATGAGTTCACCAAAATTAAAGGTAACTGCATCTTGAGTGTGGTTTATTGCATGTCTTTCAATGAACTTAATTAATTAGATGTATGTATTTAGACTTGTGCCATCTTACAAGATCGAAAAGGTCATTAAATATTGGTTGCTAACTTTTAACATCATTAGCATGGCCTCTGTTCAAAAATTTAAAAGATATATCTGCATAGCAGCTATATGTAGATGGAGGAGAAAAACAAACTAAGATTTATGTAAGAATAAAAACTAACCATTAGGGTTTTGTTTTTTTTTTAAGTTGAGGATCAGCAAGAGAACCACCCCATTCAAAGGCATCAGTTTTGTGCCTGTCATCCTCTGTCACTTTCTAGTGGGTTCATTGCCTCCCAAGTTTCCCAACCAAGCAGCAGGTTCAACAGAGCCTGAGAGCTGACGATCTTTGGCATTGACTGTGTTGAGCCCTGTTCTTCCATGAAACTGAAGTTAAATTAATGAGGATGCAGGAAGGAGGCTTCTCTTCCAGCAGTTAACAAAGCATCCATCTCGAAGACTTGCTGGCTGGCTGGCAGCTCTGCTGGTATTTAACTCCCTCTTAGGAGACCACAATAAAGGATCTTTAACAAAATTAATGAGTGGCCTTGGAAAGAGATTTAATGACAACCACAGAAGAAAATCAATCCATCACAGAAAAGTTTTACTTCTTTGTTCAGAATGATCCTGAAACCTTTTCCTTTAGACAAAAGGTCTTCAAATAATGACTCATCCTCACATTCAATTTTCTCAACCTGAAATGAGAGCCTCTGCAGATCAGCTAAAAAAAAAAAAAAAAAAACTCAAAGGTGCAGGTAGAGTCATGTTTTTGAACTAGGAAGCACCAAAACCTGAGAAATGCCATTTACACAGTCTTCCAAACACCCATCACCAAATCGACCCACCGAAATAGTCCATCTGTGAATTTTATCTTATGTAGAAAAGGAATCTTTGAGAAAATGTAATATACTTTAAAAAAAATAATCGTTCTTTGCCCTTTGAGGTTTTCTCTTAGCTGGTAGGAATTAGGAAATTTTTTAAATAATAACAATAATACTTTAGATAATGTCTAAGACTAGGAATTGCCTTTTTTCCTCTCTCTGTGGTTTTCTTTTTAAGGCCAAAATATTTATCCCTTGCCTTTCCCTACTTGTTCTTCAGCCTTTATGCTTAGTCAATAAGTAGGCAAGTAACTTGAGAATCAGAGTTCTCTAATTTAGAGACATGGAACACTCAGCATTGTAGTAACAAGAACAAAACCAGAATTTAAACAGGTTTAATCTCCTGCAAGAACCAAGCTCATCTCAGCTGTTTATCCACATCATTCCAACAGCTACTTTTTTTTCTGAGTCTTGATATTTATAGAACCCCTGTATTAGTCAAGATTGGGGCAGCTGCAGTGCAAGAAAACTCAAAATAATTATAGCTTAAACAAGGTACAAGTATATATTTTAATGCATAAATGTAGGACATCCAGGGCTGATATGTGGCTCCACAGTTATTAGAAAACCCAGGAGATTCCATTTTATTTTGGCATACCACCATGCTCAACGAGAAGCTTCCACTGCATGGTCCAAAGTGGCTGCAGCAGCTCCAGCAGTCCCTTCCTCATTCCAGCCAGCAGGAAGGAGAAAAGATGAGGGGAGCTTATGCCTTCTTCCTTGAAGGCTATTTTCTAAAAATTATACATATCCCATCTGTCAGAACTTATTACATGAGCACATCTAAGTACAAGGACGTTTGAAAAATAGACTTTATTCAGAATGTCCACGTGCCTTCCTAACATCCAGGATTCCACTACTGAGAATGACAAAGAAGAGAAAGGATACTGGAGAACATCAAGCGTTCTCTGCCACAGCCCTTAAAGAAAAATTCACCCCCAGGGATTAAAGATATGAGATCAAGCACTTACTAGTTATTACGAAATTTTTCTTAAATGAGGGTTAAGAAAACCGCATGCTTTTATTTAAAAGTCCCTGGGTCCTACTAAAGTTCCTGTAAGCCAAATCAAATACCAGACAGTACCTCATTAGGTCTTGTCCATAAATGGAAAGAAAATAAAATATGCTCATACGTAAGAAAGGTTAGCTTATTCACTGTCATATCAAAAATCTTGCTTTGAAAGGATACCAAAATAGTCACAAGATCCTTGGAGTTAGAACAATATCCTGTATTTAATTATATTTTACCATTCTCACCAGAAAAGCCCTATTTTCTTTCTATATGTTTTGTTAGAAAATCTGCACGTGACAAAGGCTTGACACATTCTATGAAATTTGATGGATATTAAATGAAATTCCCCTCTATTTTATTGCATCTATTCAAATAAGCACAAAGAAAACAGGTCAGATTTGAGAATGTCTTGAAACCAATTTTTAAGCATTTTATTAAGACAAAATTTCTTGTAACATCTGTAGTGCATCCAAACATCTTCTCTATGCCAACTCCCCTCGGTAAATCTTTCTCTGCTCTGCCTGTGAGTTCCCTATTAAAGCAGCAACTGATGCCTATGCTGTGAAACCTCTGGCAGCCTCAAGAGCCGTCTGCAGACTGTTACCCTTCCCGCGCTACTCTTATTCAGGAGTTTGGCATGCTGTGTGTGCATGCGAGAAAACAAAACAGGAATGCTCCTCCTGAAGGCTGTATAATGAAGACGAGAACTAACTAACTTCTTATGGCTCTTCCAGGCTGATTTAAAGGGCGAGATATTTGTCTTGGGTAAGCCTCCGCGGAGCCCCGTGATGTCCAGGAGGTCCTGCGGCTCACCGGTCAGCGGGCTCAGCGGTCCCCACAGGGTAGGGTCAGAACGCCCCGCCGTGAGCCAGGCACCCTGGCCACCCCTCCACCCTCAGTGGGCTGGCTCTTCCTTCCTTGTCATTGCTGTGCTTTGCCAGTAAAGTAGGGCTGGAAGCACCCTTGAAATGAGATGACCTACTGATGATGCACTATGAAGCCAGATCAGCAGGAAAAGGCTCTCCTGAGTCTTTGGGCAACGTGCTTCCCTTTTACATGAGTGCATAAGCTTTCCAAAATCCAAAAAGACAGGCCCACGTTCTCCTCTGCCCAAATAAGGGTGTGTATATGTTGTCTTTCTCATCCATCTCGTGCTTCTGTGCAAATGCTCTCTGTAAATCACTGCTTTCCTGTCACTGTTTTTAGTGCAAAGAATAAAACTGCTGCCAATCATAAGCTGAACTCACACACTTCTGGTGATGTTTGCCTCTGTGTTGTTCAGTCTATTTGGATTTTTATTTTTAATCCATGATCCTTGTTGTAAAGTACCTTGTTGCTCTGGTGACCTGCTGCGTTCACTCATGGCCCTTTAAGCCAATGCTGCTTCGCTGGGCTCGGGGTACTCCCAGTCTCTTGACAGCTTTGATTGACTTAAAGGTCAGATTACTTTCCCTTTAACTACGTAGTTCTGTAACACCGACGGCACTTTAAATGAACAGATTCTAAACGGCACCATCGATTCTAAGGACGGCAGCCAAGGAGTTTGAGAATGTTCATCTCTGCATAAGTCAGACCTTCCCCACTTCTATTTTGATGGTCCCTGGTGTTAGCCTTACATGCTCCACTACATGACTGTGGTTCTGCAAGCTTATAAGGGCTTGATGGCAAAGAAGAGTTTCTTTTCTGCTTTTTAGAAATGTAGATGTTTCTCTCTGTTTAGGCCATTTTGTGCTTTTTGCTTTGCATAATAAGACTTGACTTTATTTCTGAAGCAAAGGTTTGTGTTGCCATAGAGAATGAGGAATGTTGACTGGGAAAGGTTCTTAGACTCCACGGAAGGGCTTCCCAGAGCCAAAACAAAAAGAAAGCTCTTTCCAAAATTCATATGGCCCATCCATAAATTTCCCATGGGTCAATGAGATGTATGCATTCGGTCACCTTAAGTCTTCTTTGCCAGATTTTTACATTATGTACTTAAATGTTCTATTATATATGTTTGTGTGGAACATAAATAGGCTATATTCTTTATTTATTTTATTTTAAAAAACTGGGGGGAGAGAGATAATTAGGTTTGTTTGTTTGTTTACTTTTATTCAATTTTTTTTTAATGGAAGTACTGGGGATTGAACCCAGGACCTTGTGCACGCTAAGCAGGCACTCTGCCACTGAGCTAGACTCCCCCCTATATTCCATGAATTTAGGCAAAGTTGTGTTTTCATAATTTATAAAATAATTTAAATATCTAAACTAACTTTAAAATGTAAGAAAGAAAAATAAGCCTATAAACAAAAACATGGTGCTGTTATTAGGAGAATTTCATCTCACTCTGGTTGGCAAGTACCACACCTAACATTTTCTGGGAAAGAATAATAACTTAAGAACTTTAGAACTGCTTACAGCTCTTTCAGAGATGTTTCCACACTAGCATTTAAAGTCATGGCCGATCCTTACATAGAAACTACCTAATACTAGGTATAGCTAATCCTCCAGAGATGCCCCTGAAGAAGCACAGATGAATAGATGGGTTTTGGACAGACTGTATCCCACCATCTGAGCAAGGGAAGGATGTATTTTACTGATACCCGAGATTCTGGGATATTTCAAACCAGCTTTCTCATGAACAGTGGCTTGTGGTTGGTTCTGGCTTTGAAAATTAGCATGTGTTTAAAACCTGTCTCATTTGTATCTGCTTCTGACAACACTAAAAAATGACTACACTAAAAGAGGGGAAAAATCATTGCTATATTGCCAAGGGAAAAGTTAAATATTTAGGATTCTATAAAAACTGCATAATGCTTCATTGGGTTTTCTAATTTTTATTGTACTCTTATGACTCATTGAAGAAATGTAAACATGACATAATTCTTGCTCGCTCAAAATTTCCAGCACAGCGACTGTAATCTGTTAACGTCAAAATCATCTCCTTAAATTCACAGCTCATATGAGCTTCTCTGAATATCACTAATGTATATCATTCTATTTTTATCACAAAAGTGCTAAGAAGTTATGAGTAATAGAAATGCCTGAGCAGCGAGTGAAAATACAAATGAACACAGACCAAAAATACTGGTGGCTGAAGAGTGATCCTTTCTCAAGAATTTAAAATGTGGGAAAGGAAGAACATGGTCAGAAAAACAGATGAGTATCTATTCCACACCATCCTGTGGTCTTTAAAATATCCTTGCAAAATGAATCCAGGCTGAAGGAACTGGCGCGAGCTGTCCAAAGGCAAGAACAACTTTTAACGTGTTGCTGCCATTGCTCACCATCAGGTGGCAACAGAGTGCAGAGACCGTCTGGGTCTTTGCCGCAAGGTCTGTGCCCGCAGAGTTACAACACCAGGAAGGAAAAAAGACAGCCTCCCAAGACGGTTTGAGGGTCCACACAGAACACACACACCTGCCTAAAGGAAAAAAATTAAGACATTGATTTTAATAAGTCTATGCCATCTATTCCATCATAGTAATCTTTTATGTAATGAAGAGTGAGTCAAAATCATAATTCAGTTCCTTCTTACCTATTTGTGACATTAAGAAATTATCTTTGGGGTTTGGTTTACTGATCTGAAGAATGAAGTTTAATTATTATTTAAAAAGTAATTGTTTTTACATGACTGAGACACTTGGGAATTCACCAATGTCAGTTGTCATAGCTCTCTGACAACTGAATAGCTGATGATGGCGCCTCTACTATACAGAACAGAGAAAATATATCCGGAAATGTGGATTCCTTTATGGATTCCCCGAAGGCGATGAGATCTAAACTATGATCTTGTGCAACTCCTTGATTTTAGAGATAAGGAGGCTGAAGAGCACATCCCAGGTTATACAGTTAGTCACTGCCAACCCTAGAAAGACACAAATGTGCCTGCATAAATATCTACGTTCCTTATTCCTCTATTGACCAAATACTTTTAAAATTAATTAATTCAGTTACGGTACCTGGTCATCTTTCCTCAAAAGTGGTTCCTAGTTAATCCACATTCACATGAAGCTGATTCCTACCGAAGGTGATTTCAGAAAAGTTTTAAAACTCACCATTATAATAGATATGCAACTTCTCTGCTAATAAAAGCTGTGATAAACCCTGGCCAGAGTATGTGAACAGTATAGGAAACTGGTGATTCAGGGGGGGAAAGTGGGGGCATGGATCCTTTTAAGGGATACAAAGGAAGAGAAAAGACACATTGAGAAAGGTCAGTAAAAACAAGGATGTTACTGGCCAACACACCCAGGAATACAAGTTCTTAAGACATAGAGGCCTGTGTAATTAAGGGAGCCACGTACTTCTGGCAATGGCCCAGTTTTCATAATCGTCAAAGGAGTGGTTCATTTAAATGATTTATAAGTTGAATTAAGGGAATTAAACTAGTAAAATCATAATGACGATAACAGAAAGGTGTCATAGGGGTTTTATAAGTAGATTGTTTTATATTAATGAATAATCTGATCTTTACAGTTGTATTCACACTTTAATGTAAGGGAGCAATGAACTCAGACCAACCAGTCTTACCAAGCACTGGATGCCAAGATGTAAAAGTGAAACTTTTACTCAACTCAAAAATATTAGAATGGCTTAAATATGTGGAAATAGGAATGCCATTTTTAGAGCACAAGGAAATATATTTTACAAAACATTTTCTCTTAAGACATAAACAAATAATATTTTCTTACTTATAACTCTGTTGTGCACTGCAAAGGATGCTATGATTGTTTCTGTGAGAACAGTAGCTGTCTTGGTATGTGATTTGAAATACGGCATTTTACATTTTTTTAAGTTACATTTTTAAATATAGTATCTTTGAGTAACTAACACCAGGCATTTTCAATATCATGCAGCTTGAATGCATGATCTTTGGCCTGAAATTTTACTCCTGGAAATGTGTTCTAAGGAGTAGTTCAAAAAAAGAAAGTAGCTCTTCATATAAAAATGTTTATAGCATTGTTATTTAGATAGTGAAAAAGGCTAGATCGATCTTAACTTCAAAACCAAAAAAGAAAGAGATATGCAGAATAAAGATTATACCAGATAGCACAGAGAAATATACACACGACTTTGTGGTAGTTCACAGCGAAAAAAAACTGACAATGAATATATGTATGTTCATGTATAACTGAAAAATTGTGCTCTACACTGGAATTTGACACACTGTAAAATGACTGTAACTCAAGAAAAAAAATTTTAAAAAAAAAGCAAGCACCAGCTGTGAACCAGGAAACAGGTCCTCACCAGACACTGCATCTGCTGGTGCCACAATCTTTATTTAGAAAATAATTTATTAAGAGGAAAAAAAAAAGAAAGTGATATGGTTAAGACAACCAAAAAAGATACATACACACATATGAGAGAATATTATTCTGCAGTGATTGAAAATGAAAAAGAAAATTTAGAAAAGGAGACTGGAAACAATTACAAAATATTAATAGCAGTTGATATATACAAATCTTATTTCTGCATAAAAGCCATATATATAAGCTGTATATGACATATAGCTTACATATATGATTGGATAAGAACTAGAAGAAATGTAACAGAATATACACTTATATTTATATTTACCTCTTCATCTGTTTAAATTGATTTTAATAATATGTTGAATTGAATGACCTTAAAAATGGCTAGAAAAGGGTTTGTTCTTAATCATTCTTAATATAGTATATTTTACATTTTAATAATAGATACATTATTAGTTATTTTATATTGATTTATAGGGTATTATACTCTTAAGTCACACATGTCCAATCATTTTTATCCACTCTTTAATCTTACACTTAGGTATTCCATGCACAGACTGTTGAGTGAAATGTCTAAGAATACTATTTGCAAACATTTCCAATTACCATTAATTGAACACTTAAAAGTTTTAGCAGTAAGCACCTGGTCTTCTATGCTAGATAGACAGCTTGAATGGGAAGGGAGTGGATAAAGAAGGTGGGGAGGGAGCAGATTATAGACCCGTAGACTGAAAGGAACCCCAGAGTCCCCCCCATCCCCATTCTTGGACCAGTGGGGTTTCCATAGACATTTTGCAGGGGGAATTCCTAGCCTGTCAGCAAGCCATTCATAACTCTGGGATCCAAGAATTGGCCCTGAAGTCTAAAGACACAGATCTAATAATGCAATTGTCATCAAGAAGTCACTTTTATAAATGCCATGCAATTTGCCATGCAAACTCCAGTTTATCTCATTTTACCATGTAGCCATCGTTTAGAAGAAAATGCTTTTGAAGTGTGTTGTGAATGAACTATAACGCTTTCTTTTCCCCTCTGAAAGGTAACATTTAGGTAGTCGGTATAAACTACATTGAGTTAACATATGCAAGAAACGTGTTAACTTTCATTCATTGCAATATTTATGTGGATATATGGGACGCGAAGGCTTGTCATTTCCAATATTATAAGTATCTATTACAGATACTGATCTTGATGCTTAGTTTAAAAAGAAAGAAAACTCTTTTGAGAGTTCAGTGCACTGGGAATTTCTACCAATATTTCTCTTCTAAGGTAAAATGTTACATGTTACCTGGATACTGTTTGTTACATTCTATTTCAAAAATTCTCTGTTTTCTCTTTTTAAAAATGCATGTATTTTCTCCACACTGAGAACAGAGAGTGTTAATTCAAATGTAGCATGGGATGTCTGCCTCTTGACATGTTTATCTGTACTGTATGTGAAAATGTTGTCTGTGAAGGAAGAGTATATCAGAATGAATGTGAATACTTTGCTGTTAGACTAAATGTGGTTTATTTTCTGCTTGTTTGAGAAAACACTGAAGACTAAGGTTGTATGAAGGTGTCCAGACTTCCCAGTCTAGTGGTTTGGTGTCTCTGTTCTTGCCATGTTCCTGGCCTTTGAAAAATCAATGGGACTAAAACCTGACTCTTCCTTAAAGCTTGAGCAGACTAGATTGCAGACGTGTTCAAAACATTTGAACCTTGGTTATTTCGATTTAATTTAAAAGCTCCTTTCAAAACATTCTAATTATTAATCCTGCAGAAACCCTTTATTTGGTCTTTTTCTTCCTCTTGGTTTTTTACAACAGGAAATATTAAATGTCAAGAAAAGTACCATGCCATTATCCAAATTATCTTTTAATTAGTACCAGTTTAAGCATTGATTACATTAAAAAATCATTTCATTTCAGCCACAGCATCCTGTGTTTACTCATGAAAACATTCAAGGTGGGGGGGAACCGTAAGTATGCTTCTTATCTTCTAAATTCTAGACTAACCTTGACCCACAAAATGGACCACTGATGTACCACAACAGAGGATGGTACAACTTTTAAAAGGGAAAGAGATCAGAGTAACTAACATGAGATGAGCGCTCCCAGATTAAGAGAAATTGCAATAGTCTCCATGTTTCATAACAGAGAACAGAAGCTACTTTGAAAAAAAGAATGATTTTGCAGAGAATTTATTTAATTCCCTTGATTTATGCACTAGAAAAGCCTTCCAGTGCTGCAGTGATTTCTAAGACTGATGAATCTGTCTCCCTTTCTGTTGTCACCACGTAGATACTAGTAACTACAGCCTTCAAGACACACAGAAAATGTCCTAACATTGTTTTCACACAATTTGAAGAGCAGGAGAATGTCAAAGTAGACCTAAAGTGATCAATTCGTGACATAATTCCAAAGTTACGTTCTCTTGGAAATGGCAGTATTAAAACATGCACTGTCCTTCAGTTATATGATGTTTACCACCCAGCGGACCCAGAAGGAGCCTTTTCATATTTTCTTTCAAAGTCCCTATCCTTTCTGATACTAAGTCAAGTCAACCTGAAGGTCACACATCGTCTTGAAGATTGTTTTTGTGTGTGTCTTTCTGCTCCATTTGACCCACGAGAGATGTTCAGAGGGCATCCGCTTCCTGCTGGCTACTGGCTATTCTGAGTCAGGAGCTAGACCCCTGGAAAGGCGCCTTCACAGGACTGCACCTCGCCAGGCTGACCTGAGTGCCTCCTGCCCACGCTGCGCAGCCCTGGAGCAGCCCAGACCAGCAGGGGTGAACTCAGCCCTCAGCACCGTCAACTCCCTCCTCCCCCCTCACAGATCTGGCACTCAGCTAAACGCATGCTCCGCAGAAATCACCTCTAACCTGCAACTGGCTCTCACTGAACTCAGCCAGGAAGGCCTTTTTTGTTAAGGAAAAGACTATGAAAAGAATAGGCTGGAGGTCGAAACCATTTAAAATTTCATTTAATTGGAAAAAATTGTCAACATAATTAAAAGGCTTGGTTTGTTTTCTTATTGACACACAAAAAAATTCCAAGCCTGTTTTGGTTTACAGCTTTATAAACACACTATATTAGCAGCTTGTAATGAATTTATGAACTAAGATGACTGTAACATTACACTGTTTCATGTCATATGGAGTTAATGCCCCCAGTCGTGTTTATGAGCTCACAGGTGGGAGAAGCCATATTTTCAATGACCTGCTTTGAACATTTCAAAACATTCCTTATTAAATTTCTATTTGACTACAACCCCAGTTAGGGAGATTATGGGGTGTCACTTAATCTTGGTCATTTAAGAAACAGGCTTTGAGTGAACATAGGAACATAATGTTGTAATGTCACTGTAATTCAGAATTCTAGTCAAATACATCATAGAAGAAGCTGCAAGTTAGGGAGAGAGTTTCAAGCTTGGCTGAGCATTTCCTATTTAAAAGACAAATTTCTTTTTGAGGCATCCTGACCCCACCACCATCATTCATCTCACCAACACATCTTTCAAAACAGCATTTTTAAATTGTAATTTGACTGCATTTCCTGTCGTGCAACACTGATTTTGAAAGCCCGCAGAGGCAGGAGGATTTCCGGAAGGTTTGTTTATGTTTCCATGAGACTCCCAATTTTTTTTTCCTTATGGTGGTCTAATTAAACCAGAATGGTAAGTACATTTTGACAAGCGCACTGGCTTTCATCAAACCAAAGTGAAGTAGGAGTTGGTGCCAAATTGGGTTTTTTTTTTTTTTTAGCTCTTGGGACCTTGAGATTCTTCAAGCAGCTGGGGTTTGTGGCCTTAAATAGGCCTGTCTCCGTTAAGTGGTTGGAGATGTGCCTGGGTGAAGGCTGAAGCCTGAAAAGCTCAGAGAATCAGTGTTGTCCTCCCGAAGTCAGAGATGTGATGTACACCCACTGAATTAGAGCCCAGGAATGCTCACCTCCCTCCAGGGTGGAACTGGAAAAGGAACGGTGGTGAAATTAACTTCCCCCAAGAATAGACAGAAGCTACCACCCCCTCCCCTGAGCATCCTCAAATCAAACAGCAGAATAATTTGACGGCTCCATCCAGGGCCAGCCCCATGCAAACATCCAAATTAAGTAATGTTGGTATTCAAGAACCCCCTGTCTTTTTTGACACTGCTCTGGGATTCAGGCTTCTGTTCTCTGCCTTCCCCACAATCAGAATCCTTTCTCCATGGAAGACCTCAAAAGCCCAAGTGGCTAAAAAGGTTTATTTGCCAGGAGGACAAAATATTAACAGGGGAAGAAATCTCTCCTGTTGGAATTTGAGGCTTTGCTATCAGCCAGGGGAAAGAATGTTTTCCGGGAGAGAGTGTTAGGCAGCTCTTTCTCCAACACACCCTCCCCCAATCCAGCTTCATCCAGGTCCCCCAGTCTGACAAAAGTTCAGGGACAGGGAGGGGGGCCAATATAGCCATGTCCCTGATTTATGACATGATGTTTGAGTTCCAGTGATGGAACAGGTTTGTTCTACCAAAGGATGGTTTTCTGACTGAATGAAGTCATCAGAGATAAATCATTCCTGTTCCGGAGCAGTATCCAATAGTCCAACCTTTTAAAGTTGGCTTAAAAAAAATCCAGAGTGCCCTGAAATGTGGTTCTTATTTTCTTACATTGGCAGAATTACATTAACTGTTATGAGGAGCAGCACAAACAAATTCACTAACTTAAAAAAAAAGATCCCCCCCACAATATTGGTAATAGTTCCGTAGTAGTATGACGTTTTCATATTAACTGCCTATCAAAGGCTTCCTGACCTCCTGCGTGCCGAGAATTTGTATCTTTCCAAAATGTCAGCCCATAGTAATAGGCATTAAAATGCATGCTACTTTCTTACTAAAAATTCAATGTCTGAGTTTCTTACTGATCAATGCCAGACAGAGAAAGGAAGGTGGTAGCATTCTATCAGTTATTCTGCTTTATAAAAAATTATTTCAAGAGAGAGATTTTACATTAAACACAATTTCTCCAGGACCCATTGTAAAAAGGAACATCTGTCCCTAATCCACTGTTTGAGATCACAACTTACACTGATTCAAACTATGAAACTAAACTGTTTTAAAGACTTCTTCCTGGGGGGTGGTGGAAAAATCTTCTCTTGTATAATAATAACCCCACACAGTGATTTAGAAGACATATCTGAGAGATTGTGTACATCTCAATTTAGAATCATTGGAAAACTCAATTTGCAAGCTGCAATTACTTGCTTCTGATTATGGCTTGCTAAATCTATAATTCCTTCTTGTTTTTATTTAACTGAATAATGCACATATTACTTCTTTTATATTCTGGACCGTTATTTAATATCTGAGTGATAGATATCTATGACTGGGCAATTAAAATACAGGTCTGATTTACGAATGTTAAAATGTTTTAATCCAATTCATGGATACTATAATCCTCCATAAATGTTTTTCACTGTGAGTTCTGAAATGCTGTTAGAGTGCGCTAATCCCCATGAAAGTCTAAATACTTCTACTTACTTTATATGCTTACCAAAGACTTATGCTACCCAATTAATATGTTAACAAGAATAGAAATGTTACAGGTAAAACAAATATTATACCATCTTCTATAGTTTCACAAAGGTGTAAATTTCTTTTTTTTTTTTTAACATACCCGTTTGTCCCGTTTAAGGTTTCAGGCTCTGTATAACTATACTCCCAGGAATGAAGATGAGCTGGAGCTCAGAGAAAGTGATGTCATTGATGTGATGGAAAAATGTGATGATGGCTGGTTTGTGGGTATGTGTACACTTCTTTTCAGACACATTTGGCCATTTTCTAATTTGCTTATGTTTGTTCCCTTGCATGGTTTGATGTGATAGTCAAGTGTTTTCTGATTTTATAAAGCCTTTGATCTTTCATACATCCATATCCATTATGGAATTCAAGGCCACTGCATTTTTAATATAGTTTAGTATTTACTGCTTTGGGTATGTGCAATTTTCCTCTAGTTTTATTTCCAATTTAATTGGGACATGAAAATTTCTTTAAATGGCACCAACCAGGAAAGACTAAGATTTAAGAACAACAGCAACAAAAATGTTCCCTAGATGAGAAATACAAATATTCTGTTCGGTGGAGAATGTCTGTCATCAGCAGTGAGGATCTAATTTGAAAAAACCAGATGAGATGAACAACTCACTCATCACCAGGTCTGCTGGAGGTGCCTCAAGAGTCCAAGGAGTCACCTTGACTTTAATTCATGGTCAAAGTAGAGAGAAGTTCCCTTCTGACCGCTTAAAAATCAATCCCATTCTTACTATCTTAAAAGACAACTAGAGGTTCTCTGAGAAAACTTTTGTAGGCAAGAGTGGCACACACCAGGTCCCAGAGGAAAGAGTGAAAAGGGAACAGAGGCACAGGAGGATGGAGGAGACAAAAGATGAGGGAATGAGGGCTTTCTGTAGACAGGCCAACAATGGGAAAATGTCAAAGAGCAAAGGCTGCCTTTGCAGCCTCTGTTTATTATTAATTTCCCATTTAGAAGAAGGGTAAAATGGCTGACCCACACAGGGATAAAGAAAATCAGTCATCAGACCAGGACTGTAAGTTCTAGAACATAAATGAGAAAGGGAACCATAAGAGACCCTGTTCACTCTATTTGAGCTGGAACTCCTAGGGGAGGATTTAGTGCACCAGCGCTTACAAAAAGTTTCGAAGGAATTATGTTATTTGAAACCAAAGGCGATCATGATGATGGCCATTCATGCATTTGGCTTTTCTCCTCATTAGTAATCATGCCCAATGACAGACAGAATCCACCACCTCCAAAGAGTGGTCTGTCTTTGTTTTTCTTTAGTGACGTGGCAAATTGTTCACATTTTGTATATTTCATTAAGGACCAGCAGTGCCATCTGTAAGCGAATGATCTTCTGTGAGATAATGTGACTAGATAGTGTCAGTGTCCCTGATAAAGCCTTAATGTTACACCTGTGCCAGGAGCCGTGACAGACCTCTTGCTCACCGAACCAAGCCTTGCTATTGTGCTCTTCAGGTCCCTCCTATCCCACTGCCAGCCTCGTCCTTATTAAGAAGATTGTACTTGAAGTTGTCACTTCCCAGATGCGTTTCCTTTTTTTTTTTTAATTTAATTATACTTATTTTTCTTTTCCATTTTTTGGCGGGGAGGTAATTAGGTTTTTTTTCAGAGAAGGTGCTGGGGACTGAACCCAGGACCCTGTGTATGCTAAGCATGCGCCCTACCACTTGAGCTATATCCTCCCCTCGCAGACGCATTTTCTATTCCGCTCCTCGCTCCCATCTGGCAGCCTTGGTGATGGAACCTTGTCATACTTAAGTGCCATTAGACTTAAAACCCACCTCCTCAGCAAGACTGTCTTGCCCCTCAGACTGAGAGGCTGAGCTTTTCTGTCTAGCCCGGTGTGATGGAAGCACACCACTGAAGCCTCAGAGGCAACGAAGGCATCGGGCAGGACAGATAAAACTGCCTCCTCTGTCTTCCTGTCTTTTTTTTTTTTAAGTGAATTTTCTCTCTTCTTTTACAAACTCTGCGGGCTTGCTCTCCTAGTGAGTTTTCAAGCCCACATACATGAACTGATAGTTCATCACTGCTACTCTCCTTTCATTTATCACTTCTATTTTCAGGAACCTCAAGAAGAACCAAATTCTTTGGTACTTTTCCCGGAAACTATGTCAAAAGGCTGTGAATCACTCTCCCTCGTTATTTATGCCGCATTTCAGCACCACATCTGCATAACCTTGCCTGAAAGATCCCTGCAGGCCTCCTGCTGTTATGCCTTCCAGTTCCCAATAGAAGTCACCCACCATCACCACCTCCACCAGCCACAGACCTGCCGCTGGCGAGCCTCGGGGAGACTGGCGGATTTGCTTCCGGGTGAAAGTGCATATTCCTGCTTTCTGCTCTAAACTCTGAAAAGTCACTATATGGCATTGGAAAGAAAATCATTACACTTAATAATGGTCGACTATTTAAGGCACAAAAGTGTCTGAAGGAGGCTCCCTGGTCCACTTGGGAAGAGATTCTCCCCTCAGAAAACCAGAAGATTGTTTATTACGACTTGCTGTGGTTTGCATTCTCCCCTTCTTAGCCTGGCAGAATACCTTCCTTTCACGAGTTTGCCTAGTGTCCTGGTTTACACATAAGACAACTGTACTTCAGCTATTGTTTGCCTGCACTTATATGTCGTAATATGCACAGTGATTACAAAATCTAAAGCAAGAGTAGGAAAGTTAATTCGAATGAGTGTGATTTTGTTGAACTGAATGTGAGTTTTAAATAGGAGTCTTTTCCTGCAGTTTTAGTTGTACTTTTTAGAAGTGCAAACAATAAGTGAATAAGAGCCTTTGGTAATAATCATGAGACTATAAGAGGTTTAGCTAGACTACAAAAAAAAAACTATTTGTGTTGTAAAGTTGCATTGCTATTTTATATTAAAATGTAATAATCAGCATCATGAACAATGAGCTCTTAGTGTTTTATTTATCTGATAAAATTTAAAGAGAAGCAGTGTTAGTGAGAGGTGCAAGGAATTAATCTAACGTAGACACCTGAAAGTATCTGTAAGCAATACTGATAGGTAAGATTTCACTGTGTGTACACATACCCATCTGAGATTGTATGAGAACAGACAATCCATATGATGTGCTGTACGTTTTATGGAAATGTAAAAGAATGCCACGCGTTATTTTATAGAAATAGAGTACTTCAGAAGCATCATGAGTATTAAGGCTGGTCTTAGCAAGGATTATGATCAATACAATTATTTTTACTATGATAATTATTTTTTCTTCTATGGAACTCAGAATCCTGGCTACATTTGAGGACAGGAATATGATGAGCCTGATTTTCCTGGTGTGTGTGAAATATTTCCTCTGAATACAGTAGGCACTCTTTCAAGGCAATGTTAAATCATTCAGGTTATGTTTTCCGCCCTGAGGTGGAAACCTGCAAGATGATGCTGGCACCTGAAAGATTTAACGTGGTTAACAGTGCCTGAATTACACATACCCTGAGAACTAGCTTTGTATTTCTTATGACTTTGCATAAGAACTATTCATATTTGGACCTTGAGCACCTTATGGATAAAACTTTTTATGACATTTCTTCCGTGGACAGTGATTGATCTTTTCACAATGTACGTAGACTCTAGGATTTTGTACATACGTTTGCTCTTTTTTTGTACAGATTATTTAGTTGTTGAGAAAACGGGAATTTCCTAATTTGGTCTTTATCCTTCACTTCAACTAAGCTCAAACACTTTCAACAGATTATCCTTTACATCTCTCACAGATGATCATCACGTCTTGACAGTGTGATTCTATAAGATAGCACTTATGCAAAAGTTTATGAAAATAAAAGATCTTAGCAGCCAAACTGAAAGGTATATATATACTGAATACAGAGGAATTTCATTAGGAAAAAGGTAAAGAAACACCTTTGAGTAGCCTACCTTGATTACTGTCAAGTTCACAGCCAGCTTTATATTTTAAAGGCTTTGGGTTTGAAATTAGGTCAACTGCATGCAGCTTTGCTGAAAAATGAATAATTACCTTTGATGCCATGTATGAGAAAAGCCTTCAGTATCTGTTGCCTGTCATATTTAAGAAAAATTACTGTTTCTACTCTCTGTATCTGATTTTAAAAGGAAAAATATTCATACCTAGCTTTTAGGTAATTGACTTTGAATTCTTACAAGCAAAGGTCATTGTGTTTTTCTTGAATAGACATCTAATAAATTTTGCTTGGAAATATACTTCAGTTTTTCTTCTTGACATTTATCCTTACGTGAGTTGTGTGTTTTATCCCAATCTGTCAGATAAAGCTCAGAGAAAGTGTGTTTGCTCTGTGTTCTCTTGACGCACAAATGGAGAAGAAATGCACTTGCATCAGAGAAAAATATTTTTTAAACCCACCACCAAAACTCATTGGCTAAAAATTGTTTCTCCACTAAAAACAACACATTTAAAACTGTTTCTGCCTCAAAAGTAGCTATTTTCTTAAGGGAGAGTTAATTACAAGTTAATACAAAATCTGTGATGGAAACTGGATTCAGAATCTGGCATCTATCTACCAAGCTTGTACTCTTTCTTCTAAACCAGCCAAGCTTGGTGCTAAACACTTTTGATCAGACTGTGCACTTCAAGTTAAACAGCTACATCCACCTACCTCCTTCCCTCTCCACCATTCTCACAAATTCTGCCCACATGAATAGCCAGTCACTCATAACAGCATCTTGCTGTGAACAAGAGGACAATAAAGAGGGATATGTTCAGTCCAGCGCAACGGTGTTTCCCTGAGGAAAGCTAATCTTGCTTTCTAAAAGTACACAGTAACCAGTGAGGATATAATTTCAATTATCGACATGTCTTAACTGAGCATGAGTCTGCCCATGAGCTGTGATTCATTAAGGTCCTAGAGGCTGCTGCCTGTGAGTCACATCGGCAGCTGGTGGTGCTCTGGGAAATGCTTGGTATTGTTGAGCCATCTGGAGACAGGCAGGACCAGCATGCTCTAAGGACATGGTGTGCCTTCTGGACATCTTTTCTTATACAAAGCCCCAGGACACTCTAGCCATTCTCTGCTGGATGACACACTAAGTGACTGGGAACCTTAGCTCACTGCTAAATTCAGCCCCTCCGTGGCTCAGGAAAGTTCCATCTGAGCTCACGCACGTACATATATCTTGACCCAAAAAACTTTCAGTACAAGACAGAAATCTGCCTAGCAAATCTTCACCTGTTCCTTTGGGGTTTCTTGTTTCATCCTTTTCCTTAAAATACGGTGGATGACTCAGTTGTCTCAGTGTCTTCCAAAAATAAGTGCCATTTCAAACAAAACTCTTGTTCCCATTAACAACACCAGTGGATGAGTGTCAAAGCTTGCCCTGATAATACAGAAAGCTCGAGAATGATTTTTTAAGCATTTTTTTTCTTTTTTAATTACACAAGCAACAGACGTGTATTGTAGGAAAAATTAGAGAACATAAATGAGCAAAAAGGAGCAACATGGAATCACTTAGAGTCCCATTTAGGGTAAAGATTACAGGTAGGAACACATCCCTCCAGAGTGTTTTCCTGCACATGTGTATTAGAGTATGTGTGTGTGTGTGTGTGGGTGTGTGTGTGTAGCATGTGAACAAAAGTGGAATCATACTGAACATACTGTTTTACAATCTACACTTAACATTGGACTCTGAAATAAAGTGAATAAATCATGTTTCAAGTCCATTCAACATTACCAAGGTTAAAAAAAAAAGAGTAAGAAAAAGTCAGAGTCAATCACTAGGATTCATGAAAATGCAATTAATTCAAGGCCAAGAGGCAAGAACTACAGAATTACCGCTAGGCTAGGAAATCTGTTGCAATCTGAGGGATTGGTAGAGGAAGGAAGGAAAAGATAAAAAGAGAGAGAAGAAAATAATATGTATTATCTTCCTACCAGAAGCCATCACGTGCATTAGGAATTTCATAAAAGACCTTTTTAATCCAGAGTTAAAGAGCTGAAAGCCACAGTCCTTATGGTCTCTATATTCGGCCCTATGGCTGGCAAATCCAGATCCTTTGGCAGAAAGCAGTCCCTTCTTCCAAATTCTGGAGGTTGGAAGAGAATGCACAGGAGAAGGAGTAAAAGCATAGGTGAAGTTGAACAAGTGCTTCCAGACAAACATGAATCAGTGGGAAATCTCCCTGGGCAAAACAGGGCATCTACAAAACCATCTGAGCCTAATACTCAAGCCAACCCCGGGCAGAGAGGCTGGCCTCTCCCACGTGGAGTCAAAGGCTGGGCGTGGGAGGGCAGATGAGTTCAGTTATCAGTAACCTGATCGGAGGTCCCATGGATGGTAAGGAGAGACTTTACCTCCTCCCAGAAGACGTGCAGCCCATGGGGAGCTCGGGACAAGACCAGCCTGGGATCTGAGTAAGAACATCGACAATGCCACCTCCTCAGGCTTACGCTGGAGCACCCAGCTGTGCCCCTCTAACCATCCCCACCGCCTGCAGTATGAGTCACACCTACGTTCCTGGTGAATAAAAGGAGTGGAATATACTCATTTCCAGTCAACATCTTTAGTAACGGTGACCACGTTTAAAAATAAACCCAGGAGCTTAGTCCTTGTTGAGGGCTGAATTGTATCTCCCGAAATCCATGTGGAAGTCCTAATCCCAAGTATCTCAGAATGTGACTGTATTTGGAGATGGGGTCTTAAAGAGGTAATTAAGGTAAAACAAGATCAGACAGGTGGGTTTTAATCCAGTAGGACTCGTATCCTTAAATGGAGGGGAGATCAGCACACTAATTCAACATTTTGCTGAATCTTTAGAAGATAAGACTAAGCACTGAAGAAGAGCTATCTCCTTTTGACAAATTTGTTGAACTCATCCTGGGGGCTGAAGCTCTCTGTACAGGGTCTATTGAGAAGCTATTCAAAGAATTTTATGTCTCCACAGGCTCCAGGGATTTCTGGATTATTCTCATTAACCCTCCAAAATTCTGAGTTCCCAAGTTTTTCAACAGCTGCTTGCATGATGGCTATACCCTCAGTGAGAGACACAGCACATTTCTAAATTATAACTGCACAACTTAGAAAGGTTGAGCAGAGAAGGCAAAAAGGAAACAGCAAACAGATACCTGTATCTCTTCAAATGATGCCTCAGGCCCTCAGACTCTTGAAATTCCACCAGGCCAGACTATTTGACCTACTTTGTTTTGCCATGCGTTCTCAATCATCTTCCTCAAGAAGCAATCTCAAATACAAACTCAAAGGAGCCTTCAAAGGAAGGGTCACCTGCCTGCTAGTTTCTCTCCCACAAGGGACATAAGATAGCACTGAAATATTCAATCAATCCTGTTTGCCTCTGAATAAATATCTATCTATCAATTGATCAATAAGTAGATACATAGATAGACAGAGACCTGGGCTGTGTTTAAATACAAAAAGGTAGAAAATGAAATCTAATAATAATTAGAAGTTGTTGACTGGATACTCATGAAATATCTGTTTTCCCTCAGGGTGAAGTGCTGATAAGGCCATGATGAGGTATGATTTCAAGAATTCATAGATAATACTCATCCCGGAAAAACTCC